>NC_139567.1:20798702-21150636 GCF_965112155.1 Podarcis liolepis | reverse complement strand
GGCTGAATGACTGGGTCTGAATGTCAGGGTTGGAGAACTGGTGGCCTTCCAGATGTCATTAGGCTCCAACTCCCATTACTCCAACTCCCATTAACCCCATTCCATGCATCCAGTGGTCAGGGATTATGGATGCTGTAGTCCAACAATGTTCAGAGTGTCAAAAATCCCTAACTCCTGCCTTTGACGTTGAGCATAAATTAAAACCCAGCTGTTCTGTCATCTCTTCTAAGCTTTTCCAAAAATGACCCATCTGAAGATTACTTATTTATTTAAGGTGTTTTTATCCCACTCTTCAGCCGAAGAGGGCACCTAGATTGACTTGCAACTGTCAATCATAAAATTTACAATCTAAAAAGACACAACGGGAAGGGAAAAGCGGTTGGGAGACTAGAGGGAAAATGCAAATCAGCTGTTGCTTCTTCTTTTTTAAAAATATTTTTTATTAACCGACCAATCAAATCAAATCACATCACATAAATTCCAAATTACAAAGCCGAATTTTAAATTTTTGTTGAGGGGACCCATATTTCAAGTTCCGAAGGGGGATTCCAATCATCTTCTTGCTACTGCGTTCATATCCAAATCAGTCCAAATAAAGTTCATAATTCTATCCAGTCTTATCTTGCTATTTCCACATCTCATCTTGTTCGTATATTTTTTATTTTTTATTTATGATCTCTTCTGATAATCTCCTTAAGCAGATAAACACCAATTATATCCTGTGTGGATTTTTCCGTTCGTCCAATCCTCATATCGAGATGGTTTCCATATATCATCACTTTCATAAATAACAACGCTCTTTCCATCATTAATCTCAGGATCTGTCGTTCTTAAGTCCCACTGAGGAGTCTCACCCACAATATAAAAACAGCTCTTTTCCTCCTCCCAGACTCAAGTCCTCCGACAGAGCTTGCCAATATGGCGACGGTATTTTTAACTGCGTCATTCCAGAGCTCTTAAACTTTCCACGCTCTTCTTAAAACATGCTTTGGTTAGAAAATTTATCTCCACACAGTCGTAAATCCACAGTTTAAGTCATTAAAACGGCATTTCTGACTTGTGGGGGGGGGGGATTCTTGTTTAATCACATAGAGGAAAGAAAGGAAAGTTTTTTTCCCCTCCCCCATCCAGTCCCTTTGCCATACCGAGTCTTGGCATATCTTCTCATGATTGATTCTTGTTCCTCCGACTCGTCTTGTTTATCAGAGAACTCTTCAGTTAGCAGTCTTTACTCCCCCTCCTTCCTTGAAATATGTGCATTCACTTCTTCCTAATTGTTCCCTGTGAAGTTCTTGCAGCTAGCGGCGCAGATCAGAGACAGCGTCCAGGAGCACCGAGATCCACAGGAGGGCATTCTGCCTAGTGCCCCCATCCCCACAAATTTGGGGGTGGTATAGGGCACAGCAGGCAAGGGCAGCCTCCCCCACAATCTTGGGGTGGTAGGGAGGCTATTTTCTCCCATCACAGCCTCCTAATTACCCCCTATGGGTCGGAGAGATGTTATTGTCAGCCATCTTCCGATGTGCCCCTAGTGGCCCTTCAATCAGCTGTTGCTTCTTAGGCCACATCCACACTCCTCCTGATGTTATGCAGAAATAGAGCTAAGTGGCATCAGCATACTGATGGTATTTCATCGTGAAACTCCTAAGGACCACTCACAACAGCTTCATGTAGGTATTAAATATGACCAGAGGGCCGAAAAGCACTCTCTCAATGCTACTCTCTGGATTCAATGCTGAAGGTAGGATTGGAACTACTTTTAATACAGTACTTCCCAATTTCTGTTCCCCGGATCTGGTCCAGGAGGATACCATGGTTGATGGTATCAAATGCTGATGAGAGATCCAGCAGCAGGATCCAGTTTGTACTCCTCCTGTCCCACTCTCTCAGGGTGACCAATGCTGGCTGAGTTCCTTGGCCAGATTAGAACGGATCTCAATAATCTGTGCCCTCCAAGAATGCCTGCAGACCACCCCATCTGGCATCCAGTCACCTGCAAAGTCCTTCTCCTGCAACACTAAGCAAACCAAAGCAGGGGATGGGCAGCATGTTGTTTGCTTCCAAGAGGATGTCCTCATCCCACCAGTATCCACAACTCTCCTTCTTTGGAGGTTTTTAAGCAGAGGTTGGATGGCCACCTGTCATGGATCCTTTAGCTGAGATTCCTGCATTGCAGGGGGTTGGACTGATGAGCCTTGGGGTCCCTTCCAATGATACAGTTTTATGATTCTATGTCCCTTGTTGAGAATGACTGAAGCCCAGTTTCTGGACCTTGCTTTGATGGGCTTCTATCAGGAGTGAACGTTCCTGGCTGTGACCCCAGTCAGATATAGATTTGTGTGTTTGTGTGTGTTTTCATGGTCTGTTGGAAGCAGTCACTCACTCCACTGCATCAGCCGTTATTCATGCTTCACTTCCTCAGTCTCTCTGTCTGCATATCCAGGCACAAGTGCGCACAGAGCAGCGCCTGATGGGGCAAGAATTTTTACATGCTCAGCAGGCACAAGGCGGCTCTCATGTGTGAATAAAAACAGATGCTGAGCCTCAGCATGTGGGAGGACACACGTTTTTATGCAGGCTACAGGTGCTTAGCAGGCCCAAAATTAGTCAGGCCCTAAACTGCAGAGTGCTGGATCTCCAGCTTTCCCTTTCTTTCCTCTCCAGCTCATCTTGTCATTATCACTGGAGGCTGGTTTGTTTTCTTTGTTCTCCTTAAAGGCCCAATGTACCTATACAGTGGTACCTCGGGTTACAGACTCTTCAGGTTACAGACGCTTCAGGTTACAGACTCCGCTAACCCAGAAATAGTACCTCGGGTTAAGAACTTTGCTTCAGGATGAGAACAGAAATCGCACAGCGGTGGCGTGGCGGCAGCGGGAGGCCCCATTAGCTAAGTGGAACCTCAGGTTAAGAACAGTTTCAGGTTAAGAACGAACTTCCAGAACGAATTAAGTTCTTAACCCGAGGTACCACTGTACAATTGGGCCAAGCTCTCTCTCTCTCTCTCTCTCTCTCTCTCTCTCTCTCTCTCTCTCTCTCTGTATCATTTTCTAAAAACTGCAGGTGGGGAGTTCTATCAATCTATCTATCATCTATCTATCCATACCTTCCAACATTTCCCTGATGAAAATAAGGATGTCCCATTCCATAACAATACTTTTACTATTTATATCTTATTGGGTTGCCCCAGCACTCTGGGCAGCTTTCAACATATATAAAAATATAATAAAACATTAAACATTAAAAAACTTGCCTATACACAATTGCCTTCAGACGGCTCGGGGATTTGATAACTCCGTACCCTCCAATATTTCTCCAATGAAAATCAGGACATCCTAAGGGAAAGTGGGACATTCCAGGATCAAATCAGAAACCAGGATAGCTTCTCTAAATCAGGGACATCCCAGGAAAATAGGGACACTGGAGGGTCTATCTATCAATCTATCAATCATCTATCTATTATGTCACACCCTCCAACATTTCTCCAGTGAAAATAGGGATTTCCAATTCCATAATGATAATAATTGTATTATTTATACTTTGCTGTCCGACTGGGTTGCTCAAGCCACTCTGGGTGGCTTCCAACATATATAAAAACATGATAAAGCATTAAATATCAAAATAACCTCCCTATACAGGGAAGCCTTCAGGTGTCTTCTAAAGGTTATATAATTACTCCTTGGCTCGGGGGTCACATAATTCCCCTCAACATTTCTCTGATGAAAATAGGGATGTCCTAAGAAAAAGTGGGATCAAATCAGAAACTGGGACTGCTTCTGTAAATCTGGGAATGTCCCCGGAAAATAGGGACACTTGGAGGGTCTGTCATCTATCTGTTGATCTGCTTGTTTGTTTCATTTATTTCCCATCCTTCTCTCCAAGTTGTTCAAGGTGGCATCCATGGGTTCTCCCTCCTCCTTATTTAATCCCCACAACAATCCTGTGAGGTAGGTTAGGCTGAGAGGCAGTGACTGGCGCAAGGTCACCCAATGAGCTTCATGGCTGAGTGGGGATTTGAACCCTGATTTCCCAGGTCATAGTCTGACACTCTAACCACTGCACCACACTGGCTTTCTAAAAAGGGGCACCTGCTTTTCTCACACATAAAGCTTTCATCTAAGATGGCACCTGCTACAACACATGCATGCATCATCTAAAAAAGGGACGGGGAACCTGTTGTTAGACTCCAGCTCCCACCATCCCTGATCTCTGGCCATGTTGGCTGGGGTTGCTGGGAATTGGAGTCCAACAACCATAAGGAGAGTGCCATGTTGGCTACTCTGCGTTACAACATGTGGAGAACCAATACATGCAAATCTGCCCACAATGTGTTAGGAGCGTCCTACTCTCGTGTAGGACCCTGGCAGAGACACATGCCAAGCTGGCATGTTCTCTTCCTCCTGGTCGATCGTTCGGGAGCTTCAAAAGCTTTCTTCAGCCTGAACATCACAGTGAATGATGCCAAAAGGCATTAGCACACTTAGGGATCCACAGAGGATTCACAGTTTGTGTAACAGAACCAATAGCACAGCATTTTGGCTAATCTACTTTATTTACATATAATACACTGTCTTAGCATTCTGTCTTAGCTCCTGCCTCTTTCTCATCAGACAGCAAAGAGAGAAAGAACAAAGGGCAATAGTCCCACTTCACGGAACACAGTAACACAAACATCCTGTCTCCATCACTTCTCACACTGTGAAATGAAAACATACACCGTCATGTGATAGACAACAATCTCATGACTGCAAACACGGAACAGGAATCTTAACACAATGGGCCTTATGCAGACATTCTCATAAGAGTCTGCACTCCCACCACCAATTGTGCTCAATGTACCTTCCTGGAATACCTGCAAAAGGATATGGAAAGGAAGCATGGTAGAGACTTTACTGCCAGAAAGAAGTGGTGCCCAGGCCTGCTCCAGAACTGCTTCTAACTCAGAAAGAGAAAATTGTGGTTCTGTCCTGGATTTTGGTTGGAGCAGAATCTCACACCACCTTTAGGCTTCAGCTGGGAGAAGAGGGCAAAGCAGTGAAGCTGAAAACTTCAAAGAAGACGTGTGTTTTGAGGATAGGTCTGAAAAGACAGATAGAGCATCACATAGATGTCCACAGATGGAGATGCCAGGCATACAGGGCCTCTCATCTGCTTTAGACAGATGGGAAACCAAGAGCTCACCAGCCATGTACTTGCCTCCATAAATCTCCTGGTGTTGCCCTTTGTCTGGGCTTGTCAAACACCGACCAGCAGGACTGGCTCAAGACATTTTGCTCCCCATCTCTGATCAAAATGCAAGAGGGTTGTCACAAGTGCTAGTCTGCATTCACATGGCAGCTCACTCCATTTTCATGGCTTTTCTCTAACGTATAATTTACAAATCATATTTGAGCTTTCACAAGGTATAAAAGTCACTTGTGGAACTATAGTGGAATAAAGTGCAAGTTTTGTGCTAATTTCTGTGATGTTTCCAGAAAAACAAAAAAAATCCATTGGAAATAATGTAGAAATGAATTTGAAACTGTGCTATAGCTCACTGCAGTTCCAGAAGTAGCTCTTACACAATGTGAAAGTTCAAACAGAAAGTGGAATTTAGCAGTTAATAATATAGGGTTGCCATACATCTGGGAAATCCCAGACATGTCCTCTTATGGGTGGCCTACATGCTCACCCAGGGGGATTTTTACAATTTTAAATGCCCAGGGTTTTTTGGGGGGGGGTAAAAAATGTGTGTGCATGTGCAGCTTTTGGGGCTATCATGCAAAAAGCTCGACAACTTTTTTGTCCAGATTTTTACCTCTGAAAATATGAATAATAATAATAGTGAGATGTTGTGAAAATGGAATAAACTGTCTTGTGACTACAGTCCTAATCATACTCTGAGTGGACCCACTGAAATTAATAGTCATGGCTGAGGTCCATTAATTTCAGTTGGTCTACTCAAAGTAGATGTTAGTCGAAGACAACCTAAAGACAGTATGCATCTTGATTCATAATGATAGTTTTTACCCACATGCAAATGTATGCAAATTTAATCAGTTGATTGTTTATATAATACAACAAATCAACCGAGATTCTTTTAATTGGTTGACAGCTCTAAAAACAATGGAGCTGCCTTTATGCAGTGAGTTTTTATTATGCTGATTAACCCTGGTCAACAAGGGGCACAGGGAGGGGGGGTGCCCTCTTCCCCACCTCCCCAGAAAGGTAGAGAAGACACCTAAGAGGCTGGATCAATCTACAGCTCTCTTGAAAAGGCACCAGCTTCTGTCTTGACAAAATGCCAAATACCCTGGAATGGTCCCACGCAGACCAAAGCTTCTTAAAGAAGAAAACATCTCTGCTATGATCCAGAGATACAAATACAGCCTATAGACGTGTTTGAACAATAAGGGTTATTTATATATAAAATCTCTTTGAGATGTGAGCCAAGAAACATCTGCCCTAAGTCACAGATTTCTTTTCAATGGAGAAGCGGATGTTCGAGACTTAGATTGGAGAAGAATTGGATGGCTCAGAGAGAAAGCCTTCTTCCTTAGGGTAGCAGGCATTGTTAATGGCGGTTTAACCTACTTACAGGCATAATCCCTATAATAAAGACATTCTATTTTTTTTTTTATCAGCACAGCCCAAACAGGGGCTGTGTTCGAACAAAGGGAGGGGGTGCCACTCTACAAGAAATATCTTGCTGAGGTTTGCACCACAAAGTCAAGAGGAGCGTGAAGCCAGGTGCTCTCTGCTATGAGTCACTGAACACTCCCCCCACCAAAAAGGAAAACACTCACAACCAAACAATTCTTCTCCTTGCCCCCGATACAGACATCAGCTCAGGGGAGGAAATCATTCCGGAAAGCAATTGACAACAGTGTGCCATCGCCCTGCTGATTAAACCATCATGCATTCCGGATGATAAGAAAACATCTAGGTCCTCTCAGATACTCTTGGTGGGTGGTGGGAGGTGCAGAAACAACATCCATTAATCTCGCGTGCCATCTGGCTAAGCTTCCATGCCCCACTGCTTTCTAGCACTATTCGGTGAGACGGGTTGCATCTTCATTCACACGGGTAGGTGAGGTAAAGGGGCACTTGAAGCCAAGGTGGAAGAGAGACTTTGTGGCTGAAATTATCTGCCCAAAGGGCCAGAGCAACACAATTGTGTTTGCCACAGTGGAGCTGTCAGAAATGGACTTCATACCTGTGGGAATGTTCAGGGTGGCAGGAGAGGATATATTGTTTATTAATATCCTTCCTAACTTGCGCTAGCAGAGTGCATTCCCCTTTACACAGCGGGAAACTAGCTGCAAACATGTGTGAGTTTCTTAAGACAATATGCAATTCAATCTGGCTTGTCCAGATTGTTCTAATGTGTGAAATGTGTTCTAATATTTTCCCTGCTAAAAGAATAAAGACACCACAGACTTATTCATAAGCAATAAAAAGAAAGTTTACTCACGATCAGGCAGAGCACAGTGTGATCCAAGGCTGTCAACTTTTCACTTTTTTTAAGGGAAATTCCCTTATTCCAAATAGGATTCCTCGCAAGAAAAGGGAAAAGTTGACAGCTATGGTGTGATCCCTGAAACCAGGCTTTAGGCTTAAAGTTACAAACATATACTAAGGGCTGACCTAGTGACTGTAGTTAGCAGTCCGAGAAGTTTGCAGGAAGAATGGAAGATGGAAAAGAGAGAGAGAGAGAGAGAGGCAGCATGCCTTATCCTTTTACCAGGTCTGGAAAGGTCATGCCCACCCACCAGTCATGTTCAAGGAAGGATGCTCCAGGCCAGTAGGAACAGGAAGTTCGACTGGCTGGACCAAACATTCCCTTGCATGTCCACTGTAGGAAAACAAGGAATGTTGTACTCGACTGCTCTCAGTGGATTACATCCCACAATACCACCCCTCTTGGCCATATCAGACCACCACAAATTTTGGCAAGGGTGCTTTTAAAAAAGGTGGGAGACATGGCACAATTTGTCTCCTCCCTGCTCATCTGATCAATCATTTGATGAGTGTGAGGAGGGGTGATAACTCACCTACTCAACTGATCTGCAGACGTTAGCTGAAGGAGAGGGTGCTGTGGTGTGTGGATTCAATAACGTAAGAACATAAAACAAGACTGCTGGATCAGGGTAATGGTCTGTCTAGTGGAGCATCCTGTTCTCCTAGTGGCCAACCAGATGCCTGTGGGAAACCCACAAGGAGGACCTGAACACAAGAGCCCCTCCCCAGTGACTGGAATTCAGGAGGATATTGCCTCTGACTGTGCAGACAGAGCATAGTCATCATGGCTAAGAGCCATTGATAGCTTTATCCTCCATTAATTTTTCTAACCCTCTTCTAAAGCCATCCAAGTTCGTGGTCTTCACTGCCTCCTGTGGGAGTGAGATCAATAGTCTCACCATGTGCTGCATGAAAGAGGACTTTATTTTGTCTGTCCTAAAACTTTGAGCATTCAGCTTCATTGGATGTCCACAAGTTGTTATGAGGGAGAAGAACTTGCATATATCATGTCACCTCTTCTTCACATTTTATTTCATTGAAGAAGCCCAATGCCACAACCTTTCTTGACAGGGGAGTCACTTCACCATTCTTGGTAAGTTGGCTTGTCCTTTTCTGAACCCTTTTCAGCTCCACAATATCCTATATGAGGTGAGGTGGCCAAAATTGTACACCTTACAGTGGTACTTCGGGTTACATACGCTTCAGGTTACAGACTCCGCTAACCCAGAAATAGTGCTTCAGGTTAAGAATTTTGCTTTAGGATGAGAACAGAAATTGTGCTCCAGCGGCGCGGCAGCAGCGGGAAGCCCCATTAGCTAAAGTGATGCTTCAGGTTAAGAACAGTTTTAGGTTAAGTACAGACCTCTGGAACGAATTAAGTACTTAACCCGAAGTACCACTGTTTTCACAATGCAACTGTGCCATCGATTTCTATAATGGCATTATGCTATCGGCAGTTTTATTTTCAGTTCCTTTCCTAAGGACCCCTAGTAAGGAATTTGCCTTTTGTATGGGTAGCATAGGAGCAACCTAGGGGCTGAGGTCCCTTTGGCCCCCCCAATAAAATATTTGAGGGGGGCAGCCCTCCCAAAGATAATGGGCATTCCCATTCAAATGCTGTCCATTCACCGTGTCTTATAATCAACTATGCAGGGCAGGGCTTACCTGGGCTGCCCCAATATTTTATTCAAGATGGCACCCTGCTGGGAGGCCACCCTCTCCATCATAACAGTGCCCCCTAGAGGGCAAATCAGTTACCTGCCCCTCTCCTAAACTGTGTGCTTTTCATGCAAACTGTTAAAGGCACAGGTACCCTTACAAGAAGTGGGCTTACAGAAGACAGGCAAGAGTCTGTGCTCTAAAAACATATCCAGCAAGCTCTAATATTAGTTACTCTGACTCTCTTTGTTTAAGAATCAAAAGAAACCTCCCAGATCCTTCCACTGCACTTTAAAAGGCCCTATCTTTGGGGTTGTCAGGCAGAGATGGCCTTGCCAAGATCTTTCCTGGCACATGAAATATTCCCAGGCTTTTTATTCTCCCAGAATGTCTTTTTTAAAAAAAGATTTGCTTGATTTAGGGGTGCTGTGACATAATGGCTCAGATACTGGCAGGCGGGGTGAGGTGCAAGGCAGAATAATCCAGCTGCTTCTGATATAAGACTTAATAAAAGGCAACATGTTAACAGAGGGAAGTGTCTTAAGGATTTTATTAGTATTAACATGATCTGGGCATGATTCGCTGGCTCAGGAAAAGGATGCTCTTGCAATGCAAGATGAAGGGAACCTACGCCTGTTTGAAGACTCAGTGTGATTTCCATTGCCAGCTTCCTTAGTTGGGCTGCATTGCCAGTATTTTACACCCCTGGGGTGCTCTGTGACCACCCTGCAACCCTGCAAGAGTCACCAAGTGTCTTTTTGACTCTTGGGCTCTCCTCATTTGCTCCCCTCTTTGACCTGCCTTCTTTTCAGATGCCTCAAGCAGCTTTTCAAGTTACCTCTTTCGTCAGATTTGATTGCAGGACCGGAGGTGATAATGGAAAGTGCATTCTTGAAATTACCTTTCATGTATGTCTTGGAATAATCTCAAAGGCATTTGGTGGGCTGGGCATCCTCTCGGCCCAAAGATCTGCTTTTGATGAAGATGTGGTGTGTGACCTATTTCTCTGTACCATCTCACCAGGTGGGCTTTCCAGCCTAGCCATCCCAGAGTGCCTGGTCCTCAGAACCAGTTTCAGTGCTTCCTTTCCTCATCTTTAAAATGCCAGTGATGACCAAGCGCACCTCCAGACTGGTGGGAGTCGTGAGCTTTCAGGTATGTTCTGCAACATGTCATTGATGCCCCATAGCTATGTTCTGCCTCCGGCAGACTCTTCTTAGCTTCCTAGCATTTGCAGGTGCCGAGTTTTACCCAACATTGGGGGAGCTGTGCATGATGTCCTGCGCTTTACGCAGGCATGTGACAACTGTCATATTGGGAGAGGCCGACCAGTTCTCCTCCAGATGCAACATTCATGCACCAGGCTGCACTGGTTGGCTCAGGGTGACTTCCCGCCAGGCTGGGCTACATTGGGGCAACATCCCACCAGGCCTCCTCTGCCCCCTCTAGATTGGGGGGGGGGGCTGAGTCCCATCCCAGCAGACATTGCAGGGGCTGCAGTGGCCTCAGCCCCATAGAGTTGGCACACCTGCTAGTGTTATAAATTTGGAGGGTCAAGTCTTATGAGTTTGGGGGGTCAGTCTGGGTATCCTTGGATCCTTTCCAGATCTGTGATTCAATAAGTGTTTGAATTCAGTAGGAAAGGCTGCAGAACATGCCAAACTCGTCCCTTTGTCAAGGTAATGGCTTTGGCTGGCTAGTTAAGTACCACAATTTAGCATATACAGTGGTACCTCGGATTACAGATGCTTCAGGTTACAGACGCTTCAGGTTACAGACTCAGCTAACCCAGAAATAGTACCTCAGGTTAAGAACTTTGCTTCAGGATGAGAACAGAAATCGTGCTCTGGCAGCGCAGCAGGAGGCCCCATTAGCTAATGTGGTGCTTCAGGTTAAGAACAGTTTCAGGTTAAGAACGGACCTCCAGAACGAATTAAGTTCTTAACCCGAGGTACCACTGTACAGAAGTTGCTCCGGGCCATTAGAGTATACTGAGTTTTTCAACAGTTCAAATTCCAAAAATGAGTGGTGCTAAAAAGTTGTAACATGACTTGGGAATTCAAAAGATATTTTGACGAAATTAATATAATTTTAGTTTTCGCTTAGTAAGTAAAATGTGTGTAAAATTGCATAGAAGACATTAAAAAATGATTGCCATGTTATTGCAGTTATATTATAAATGTTGTTGTTGTTAATTATTATAAAATATTCTTGTTTAGCATTACCTACATTTTCAGAAGGTTAAATTGCTCAATGGAGAAAACTATTGCTTGCTAGCAAGAAGCTATTAGAGCTTCCCAACCTGCCTTCCTCTCCTTTCCGAAAACTGCGTTGTTAAGGAGAAGGGGGGGACGACCCATAGCGAGTGAAATAGAAATTGATTAAAATAAAAACCTAGAGATTTGCAGGATTAAAGCAGGGCACTTCCGTTGTTCATCAGATGGGCTTGTACCTGCCGGCTGAGACCTCGCCCTTCAATCACAAATCCCGCCAGGAGCAGCCATAAACGGCTCTGGAGGCCCTGTGCTGTGTAATTCTCTTTCTCTCCCCCACCCCCTTTATCCCTTGGCTGGAGCAGGCAGGATTTGCAGCTCTAGGAAATTTACTTTAAACGCCCTGCGGCCTGACCTCTCTGGTTAGGAACTTTATTCTGTGCTAATAGACGGCTCAGATGGCACGGTGGATAGACGGTGGATTGCAGTGTGGCAATTTCCCTCCACGGGTGCTGTTTGGAAGGATGCCCACCCAGCAGTGCTGCTGGGAAGCTATGCACAGATTGAGCATCCAGGAGGGTCCATGGCTTGGATGCCAGATGCCCGGACAGGGATCTTTACCTTCAAATCTGCACAGGGCTTCTTCTTCTTCTTTCCCCAGTGGAGTTGGGGGATATGAGGACTCATCCACTGAGGAATTCAGCTACTCATATCCTTTGAAAATTCACCAGATGTTTCTCCTATGTAGCAATCTTCCAATTTACTGCAAACTTTTGCTTTCAGCAAAATTGTGTGTCTAGTTTCCCATTTCCCCAGTTCAGTGAGCTTGGAGCTGCTGTTTCTGCAATAAAGCGACTCAGAGCTTATACAGAAGCTGGGAAACCGCAGAGTTCAATATGACACGGTGCCAAAATTTTGGAGAATATTCACCCCCCGGAGGCGCACTCCATTGTCTCTCAAGACAGTCAGATGCCAACATCAACAATATCAACAACAGTTTGAGATTGTTGGGCATCAGGATTCATTTGGAGAAATTTGGGGAACAAACCTGCACCAACCTTTCAATGTTTTTTGTGGGTCACATATAGAAATATGCAGAAATCAGTCCTGACTCCACCATACACGCACGCGCGCGCACACACACACACACAAACACACACACACACACACACACACACACTTTCACTAGTTTTGTTTCCCCCTCTTCCTTCAAAATTCCTTGGATGATTTGCTCAATAGGATCCTCCAAAGTCACCACAATATTTAAGCACAGAGGCTAAGGATCTGTTATTGTTGCCATCTGTCTGTCTCCGAAGACCATTGAGTGCAATGAGAAAGGAATCAAGAGACACTGTCCTCCCTGTGTGGCTGTCAATTGCTTCCCTGCTCCCCGTGTCACTTTTGGAGTTGCTGTTCCTTTGTAAGGCCATTATCAGCCACCTATGCTAGCCCTAGGAAGACAGCTCTGGGTCAAGGAAGACTAAGAAGGAATGACCCTGTCTTACCCATTATTATCTCTTTTAGCAGAGAGGCTATATATATTTGTTAAGACTCTAGAGTAAATGTAGGAAGCAATGCCTTGACTCTAACCAGCTTTGTTGCCCTCACTCTACTTCAGGAATGGGGAGCCTGTGGCCTCTCCAGATGCTTTTGGACTCCAATTCACAGCAGCCCCAGCAACCTGCATGGCCAATGGACAGGGATGATAGGAATTGTAGTCCAATAAGATCAGGAGGACCAGAAGTCCCCCACCCCTGCTTTAGGAAGCTTGAGAAAAATATGCAGCCTCCAGCCATGGAGACTGTGGGGAAGAAGAAGAGTTTGGATTTGATATCCCGTTTTATCACTACCCGAAGGAGTCTCAAAGTGGCTAACATTCTCCTTTCCCTTCCTCCCCCACAACAAACACTCTGTGAGGTGAGTGGGGCTGAGAGACTTCAGAGAAGTGTGACTAGCCCAAGGTCACCCAGCAGGTGCATGTGGAGGAGCGGAGATGCGAACCTGGTTCACCAGATTACGAGTCTACCGCTCTTAACCTCTACACCACACTGGGGACCACTGTCACAGTCGGCGTTGAGTTCATAGCTGGCTTTGCCCTTTATATGCCCTTACGTCTTCAAAATGGCATCCCCCTCCCCCTCTACATCATGTCAAATGGGCAACCTTGGAGGAGGCATTTTGTCTGATTTCCTGGTGACCTTTGTGCATGTAAGATGTTGTGATCTGCACGCATTGTATGCACTTCAAGGTGGGTTGTGGAGGGTATGCCACATGCCACTGTGGATGTTCATTGATGAGACACAAGCAGAAGTCAAAATTGCTAGATGCCTTCCTGAATCCCAAATGTTACCCATTTCCCCCCACTCATCGCTGGATCCTCTGCCTTCATCACCACACACCCCATGGCTGTTCCAGAGGCATCTGTGCTTCTTCCCCCTGAATGCCTTCTCCCTCTTGACAAGTGCTTTGGGTGCATTAATTTTACTGGAAACCGCTGTCAGAGCCACTTGCCCTCCCTCCCGTCGGCATTTGGGATGCTGTGCATTCTGCTTTCCGTCTGACCCACTGAGCACTGATTGCAGGCAAAGATTTCTTCTGCTTCCCAGCCACTGCCACCGATGTCTCTCCCTTCTGGTCACTGCCTCTGGAGCCTTGTCATTATTTGTCTTTGTTCCACATTTTAACCTTTGTTAGAGATGCAGCCATCATGAAATTCCTGCTCGGTGACCTACAACACCCTAATTTAGTTGGCATCTTGATCTCCAATTCCGCTCTGCTACCTAGATAATGTGCAAGTCTACTCTGGATTGTTGATACACAGTCTGTCTCCTCTCTCTCTCTCTCTCTCTCTCTCTCCCTCCCTCCCTCCCTCCCTCCCTCCTTCTCACTCTCCGTGTCTCCTCGGATGTTGTCTTCTCATCCTGTCTCTTTTTAAAGACCTCCATGCTTCACAGCCACATCAAGACCTCGTCTTGTGCTTCATCCTGCTTGATGTCCCACACAGGGATGGATGAATCGGCCAATATCAGTTTCACGTTTGTCCAATCTTCAGCTCATTTCTCCACATTTCTGCATCCGTTTGCAATTTTTTAAAGAAAGAGCCTTCATGAAAATTCATCAGCATCTTAATGCATATTTCCCATAATAAGCACATTTTCCCCCAATTTCCATAACAGGATGCATTTTTGTATTTATTTTCACTATTTTTGTGCACTTTCCCCATGGCTCATATTCACCAGGAGCCATGCCATTTAGTATTGCTAGTCTAATTTTATGGAAAACTCTCCCATTTGAGCTCTGACAATCCCACTTCCTGTTGAACTTCCAGCACCTACTGCAGACATTTTTGTTAATTCCAGCAGGTGTTTTAATTGAAGTTTGATTTCATAGTTTTTACTGATTTTTATTGTATTGTGTTGTATCTTTGTAAACCACTTAGAGATTATTGTACTAAAGGGGGGTAGATGACAGCTATAGATAGATAGATAGATAGATAGATAGATAGATAGATAGATAGATAGACAGATAGACAGATAGACAGATAGATGATAGATAGATAGATAGATAGATAGATAGATAGATAGATATAGATTAAACAAATAAATAACGCATAATCTTATACATATTGCTCTATTGGAGAACCACATCACAAAATTCGGAATAGTGCAGTGTTTTGGTTGGCATATTGTTTAGAAGCTGGGAATTAGGTTTAGACCAATCTGAATTTCTTCCTCCGTCTTTAATCAAATGCAGCAAATGTGATTGTGTTGCTGACCTCACCTGTCTATCACACAGAGCTTTGTTCATTTGTATCAAAATCTACACAGGAGACTTCAGCCCAACCTTTCCCAATGATACTGTCAGAAAAGTTGCTTCGTCCCCAAATATGAGATCAATGGCTGCTCTTTTCTTGCACAAAATTATTAGGGGGTCCTTGTGCAAGAAACCCTCAATGCCCCCCCTTCCTCCGTGAGCTCATCCCTTCATGGCCATTGTTTCCAGCTGCCTTAACATGCCAACACTTGGCACCAGCCCTGTTTCTATAGAACACTAGGAAATGAAGTTTGCAATCTTTCAGCACAGGTCAATGTTCCCTCGAGCTCTTCCGCTTACCCCCCAAAATCAATTGGGCTTTTTGAGTGTTCCTGCTGAATGCTCTGAAAACCCAGAGCAGTTTTCTTCCCTCAAGCATTCTACAAGAACATTTGAAAAGTTCAATGGCTTGAGTCCCTCTTCCTGCCAGTCCTCTCCCTCCTCAATCTTCTCCAAGAAAAAAAGGTTGGGAGAAGGAATGGAGGAAGATAAAATCAGCCTGGAGAAGAAGGCTAGCAATGGCTGGCAGCCATTTATGGCTATCCAAGCGACTGGATCCTGATAAGATGTTACCTTTGTGGTTGGAGGCAGTGATGCTTCTGAATGTCAGTTGCTGGAAACCACAGGAGCAGAGAATGATCCTTTGCTTACTGATTGCAGGTTTCCCATAATGGGCATCTGGTTGGCCACTGTGAGAACAGGACTAGATGGGCCATTGATCTACTGTAGAAGGCTCTTCTTATGTTCTTACATAAGAAGCACTCTGAAAATGCTCAGAGGTACTCTCTTGGTGCTGGAGGAGTCCTATGGACTGCAAGAAGATCAAACATGTCCATTCTTAAGGAAATCAGCCCTGAGTGTTCACTGGAAGGACAGATCCTGAAGTTGAGACTCCAATACTTTGGCCACCTCATGAGAAGAGAAGACTCCCTGGAAAAGACCCTGATGTTGGGAAAGATGGAGGGCACAAGGAGAAGGGGACGGCAGAGGACAAGATGGTTGGATAGTGTTCTCGAAGCTACCAGCATGAGTTTGACTAAACTGCGGGAGGCAGTGGAAGACAGAAGTGCCTGGCGTGCTCTGGTCCATGGGGTCACGAAGAGTTGGACACGACTAAACGACTAAACAACAACAACAACACTCTCTTGTTCCAGAGCTAAGACCTGCTTCAGAAGAAGCCCTGATTTTCTTCTCTGACCCCACCCCCCACCGCCGTCTCAGTGCTCTGATCTCTGCCTCCTTCTCTTGGGAAATGGCAAGCCTTGCAGTCTTAATCCAGCCCCACCGTTGATTGGCAGGAGCTGAAGTCCATGCTGGGAGCACTTAAGTCTGCAATGTCTTCCCAGAGAGCTATGCTGAAAGCCCAAACCACTCTACGTTGATAGTTATGGGCCCCATTGTAATGCAAGAGCCAGCACAAAGGGATGGGCGAGGTGTGACAGAGAAAGAAGCCTGTTTTTCTCTCCCTGTTGGGAGGCAACTGATATTAGCAATAAAATAAAGCCAAGCTGCGGCTGGAAAGCCTATCGGATCCATCAGGCTCAGCATCTGTCAGGGAGGAGGGAAGAAACCAAACATTATTGTGGAGGCTTGGCAGGCTTGTTCCTCTCCCTGGCGGTGAAGGGGGGGCAGCAGGGAGAAAAGAGTGAGATAAAATACACCTGTAGAAGCACGCACGCACGCACACAGAGTGCCGTGCTGGGTGTACAACAGGAGGCAAAGGCATTGTTGCCGAAATGGAAATGTGTCCCTTTGTTGATGAGCTTGTATCTCCTTCCCATTGTCTCGCTCGCCATCCACCTTTGATGGCCCCCGTGTTTGTGCATCAGCTATGAAATTGCTTTAGAAGACAAAAGGGAGCGTGTGTTTATCGATAACAAAAAAAAGAGGGGGAGAGGCATAGGAGGCCGGGGCAGACGGGCTGCTTCTGTCTCTTTCTCTCTTCCTTTCTTTAACCTGCCACACTGCATGAACATAATTTTCTGGGAGCAGCTGTCAAAGGCTTACAGAGCAAATTGGAAGGCCGGGCCCAACCCTTGCGCTGGTGGCGGACAGAGAGCTTTGCAGGTCCCTTCCGCGGCTAATGTAACCATCTGGCCTCATTTAACAGGCCTACTTAGCTTCAAATGGATAAAGATCCTTCAGGCCATTTGCTCTCCTACCAAATTATTGGCTTCCGTTAGCAGTGGGGAGGGGGTGCTTTTTTCCACCAACCCCTTTCTCTTTTCATGCTGCGATCCCATTATCTTGGGTACCGAGCTGCAGTCATTCGAGAGAGAGATAGAGAGAGATGGTCTGTTATGGAAAGCTTATAAGATGGGCTTTTGATCTTCCCTCAGGGCATCGTGTAGGTCCTGCTTTTAGCCTGCAATCCTTGGTTCTACTCAGACCCACTGGAATGAATGGACTTGAGTTAGCTGTGCCTATTAACTTCAGTGGGTCTGTTCTGAGTAGGACTAGCATTGAATGTAGCCCATGGTCTCTGGGAGAGTGTCCCATAGGTCATAGGATGCTTTTGATCTCTCCCTGTTTATTTCCAGAGAGGGATGGTAGACCCTTCGAGAGGGAGACATGGCCTTGTGAGGTGCCTCACTGATGCCATTGGAACCTCTGCAAATCATTCCTTACATCAGAGCTTGGACTTTTACTTCTAAAAGTGGGGAGGTTGTAGGGGGTGGGTGGGATGAGTGGATGAATGAGTGGATGAATCTGCCAATTTTGACTTCTCTTTGTTTCTGGTGTTTCCATATATATCTATGTCCATCTCTGCAAATTTGCAGATATAGCATATAGAAATAAACGGAAGAATAAAAAACATTGCCAACTGTCAATAAAAATGCCACATAAATCCTAATTTATATAATTGATATAAGCAGTCCATATGTCCATATAGGGAGCCAACGAAGATTGAAGATTATAAGGCATGTGTTCAAATGTAGAAAGGGCAGTGAGATCTTCAGAAATACAGAGCTGTAGATGGTGGGTGTTCGTCCTTCCAGCCTTGCAAAGTAAATCCCTTAGACACCATAAGGACTGGCAGAATCCATTTTTGTTTTCCATCTGTTAGCCCCCACGCCACTGGGATATAATTTAAGAGTGTGTGAATATCCGCAAATATCAAGGACTTTTTCTGAGACAAAACCAATAGCAACAATAACTTCTGACCAGGAAGAAGACACCATGGGACATAATGTATCTGCACCATTTTCATCAAAGAGGAGTTTTCATCATTACATCATCAGCATCTATTGGAACTACCCAAGTTCTTCCTATAAAGGTTCTATGGGGTCTTTTTTTAATGCAACCTTTACCCCATTACCCTATTTTTGCACACATTATTTGATCAGAGAACTGTATTGCAAAATTCAAAGAAGTGCAAATTTCAAATGATGTTTCAGTTCATTCATTGGTTCAGGAAGTGTTGGCTCACCATTAAATGTCAACTGAATCAAATTTCTCTCCCATCCCTATCAATCTGCTGGGTGAAGATATGGGTTCATAGTACGTGCCCCTGGAATAAGGGGCAAACTATGCCAGTCTTGGTGCTGGCACAGCCCACATTCACACAAAACCTTTGAAGTACCATGATCCCACTGTAAGCATCAATAGCTTCCCCTAAAGAATCCTGGGAACTGTAGTTAAGGGTGCTGAGAATTGTTCAGAGACCCTTCTTCCCCTCCCAGAACTACAGTTCCCCAAGTGGTTTAACCATGAAGCCCTCTTTCCAAGGAACTCTGGGAATTGCAGCTCTGGGAAGGGAATAGGGGTCTCCCAACAACTCTAGGCACCATTAACAAACTACAGCTCCCAGGATTCTTTGGGAGAAGCCATGAGTGTGTAAAGTGCTGTGTTGCTGCTTTAAATGTATGACGTGATAGTCTATTTTCCTCCAGCAACATCCAGAGGGCACCATGTTGGCTACCCCAGATATTGTGAATCTTGTGACTTCCCCTCCTTCTCCCTATGTCTCCCCACCCAACAAAAAGACAAGGAATGGATTCCACCCTGCCATACGTCTTTGTGTTCCCCTTTCCCCTCTCATTAGCTAATAGCGGCTTTAATAGAAGCGGCTCTTTTCTTCACCTCTCCTCCCTCAGATGAAAAGTTTAATCGCACAGCCAGCTCCTTTATCTCCGCAATAAAGAAATGGTTGTGGTGTGGTGTGGTGTGTGTGTGTGTGTGTGTGTGTGTGTGTGTGTGTTCTTATAGTCGACAGACAGCTCAGACCAAGCTGTCAATTTCACACAGGGCCTTATCAGCCCTCGCACATGGTGTAAGCCTGTCAGAAACGAGATGCGGGATCTGAATGTCGAACGTACGGGGTTAAATGCTTTCTGTCTCTCCACCCACCCAGCCCAACAACCCCTTCTGCTCCTCCCTTCCACACACTCTGATTACACAGCTGACAGTAAAAAAAATTTTTTTAAAAAAAAGGAGAGAGAGAGAGAGAGAGAGAGAGAGAGAGAGAGAACACAGTCTTTTTGCCCAGCCCTCTTCGGCTAAAACACATTAATTTATTGTAGCTGGCTCTTTATTTGATTATCGTTTTATTAAAACTGCCCGGGGTGATAACATTTCAGCTGGAACAAATCCTTAGCTCCTTCTCTTAATCTATTACCAACACAATTTATTTCCAGGCTAAAAGGAGGAGGAGGAGGAGGAAAGATGTGGAGGGGGCTGTCTGCAGCTAAAGATAGACCTTTCGTCACTGGATGGATGGGCTTCAGCAAGAGGAGAAGGCAAGAAGAGTCCTGCTGGGTGGAAGAGACTCACGTCGGGCTTCTGGACAACCTATAGTGGATGGCCAGGCAGGTGCCTCCAGGAAAACCACAAGTAGCCATGGTATCTAAGTGAACATTGTGGGTGGCAGGATGCTCTCAGCTAGATGATGAAGAAGAAGAGTTTGGATTTGATATCGCGCTTTATCACTACCCAAAGGAGTCTCAAAGTGGCTAACAATCTTCTTTCCCTTCCTCCCCCTCAACAAACACACTTTGAGGTGAGTGAGGCTGAGAGACTTCAGAGAAGTGTGACTAGCCCAAGGTCACCCAGCAGCTGTATGTGGAGGAGCGGAGAATCGAACCCGGTTCACCAGATTACGAGTCTACCGCTCTTAACCACTACACCACACTGGCTCTAGTGTGTGCCAGCAGGGCTGTTCTTAAGAAGCTATGGAAAAAGTCCTGAAAGTTCAGGCCAAAAGGCTATCAAATCCATCATTCAACCCTGCAGGGGCCAACTGAATGCCCCATGGGAAGACCACAAGGAGGACAGGAGTGCCATTATCTTTTCCCACACATGTTTTCCAGCCACTGGCATTCTCCCTCTCATACAGGAGGTGATAAAGCCACAATGACTAGTAGTGATGGATAGCCTTATCTCCCTGTATTTCTGTAGCCTGGTCCCCTTTTAATGCCATCATATCTACAGGACATAGGGACGTGGGTGGCACTGTGGGTTAAACCACAGAGCCTAGGGCTTGCCAATCAGAAGGTCAGCGGTTCGAATCCCTGCAACGGGATGAGCTCCCGTTGCTCGGTCCCTGTTCCTGCCAACCTAGCAGTTCGAAAGCACGTCAAAGTGCAAGTAGATAAATAGGTACCGCTCCGGTGGGAAGGTAAACGGTGTTTCCGTGTGTTGCTCTGGTTCACCAGAAGTAGCTTAGTCATGCTGGCCACATGACCCGGAAGCTGTACACCGGCTCCCTCGGCCAATAAAGCGAGATGAGCGCCGCAACCCCAGAGTCACGACTGGACCTAATGGTTAGGGGTCCCTTTACCTTTACCTTTATCTACAGGACATAGGAAGCTGCATTACACTGAGTCAGACTATTGGCTCATCCAGATCAGTATTGCCTACACTGACTGGCAGCAGCTCTTCAGGGTTCTTCCCAGGGTCTCTCCCAGCTCTATCTTGGAGACACCAGGGATTGAACTCTGACCTTCTGCATGCAAAGCAGATGCTCTGCCACCAACTTATGGTCCTTCCCCAAAATGTTAAGTAAGGTGCTAGTCCTAATGATCCCAAATAAAGAGGTGATTTAAATAGGAACAGAGGAGGCTGCCTTATTCTCATTCAGGCCAATGGTTCCATCTGGCTCAGTATTGTCTACACTGACTGGCAGCAGCTCTCCAGGGTTTCAGGCAGGAGTCTTTGCCAGCCCTACCTGGAGCTGCTGGGATTGAACAGGAGACCTACTACATGCAAAGCAGATGTTCTATTACTGAGCGATGGCCCTTCCCCAAGTTGGCTGTCCAAGTTGGTGGCCATCACTACATCTGAGATATGTGAGTATAGTAAGGTATAAAGGTAAAGGGACCCCTGACCATTAGGTCCAGTCATGACCAACTCTGGGGTTGCGGCACTCATCTCGCTTTATGGGCCAAGGGAGCCGGCGTTTGTCCACAGACAGCTTCCAGGTCATGTGGCCAGCATGACTAAGCTGCTTCTGGCAAACCAGAGCAGCGCACGGAAATGCCATTTACCTTTCCGCCAGAGTGGTACCTATTTATCTACTTGCACTTTGACGTGCTTTTGAACTGCTAGGTTGGCAGGAACAGGGACTGAGCAATGGGAGCTCACCCCATTGTGGGGATTCGAACTGCTGACCTTCTGATCGGCAAGTCCTAGGCTCTGTGGTTTAACCCACAGCGCCACCCGCGTCCCATAGTAAGGTATATAATAATAATAATAATAATAATAATAATAATAATAATAATAATAATAATACATCTAGTGGTAGCCGATCCCATCATTTAACTGAGTGCTTTGTGTTTCCTTTTGCCTGTCCTGAATCTTCCAACTTTCATTTTCTCTGGACAATCCCGTTGGGTTCTAGTGTTATGAAAGAAGGAAAGAAAACTCCATTATTCTCTCTCTCTCTCTCTCTCTCTCTCTCTCTCTCTCTCTCCAGTTTATCCACACCACACATTTTCTGCACTTCTATTCTGTGTCTTTTTTTCTCCCTATGCATAATAGCACCAAGCGTTTTAACCATGTTTCTTAGGGGAGTTGCTCCAGTTCATTTGAGTTGCATTCCCCCTCTTCTCTTACGAACATAAAATGGAAGCCTGCTCCCCATTTTAATTCAGGAAGCCAATATGCATTGGGGACTCAGTGTCTGGGGAAAGTCACTCTGGACTCCCCTCTCTCTTTGGTGACACCCTGTCCCTTCTCACACCTGCTGCCCAGCTCTCTTCCTCAACCCGTCTCTATGCAGCTAGGAAGACCTTTACAGAGGCAGTAGCTTGTTATAGACTGCAGTGTCTGACACATAAAAGTCAGAGGCAACATCGAGGAGCGATTAATGATAATGGCTGACATTTTATACGGTGCCTTATAGCCCAGAGCATCGCAGGGACTCTTTACAAACCATGCACAGACATAGCCAAACATTTCGTTCAGCCCCAGAACAGCAGTCAAAGTGGCACGTATGAAACTTGGATGCCACTTAATAGTCTGTAGTGACACTGCCTAAGAACCTAGGAAGGAAGGAGGGAGAGGGCTCAGGATAAACTCCTTGTGAAACTCCATCAACCTCTCAGTGCAATTTTTCTGCTCGTTAATAATAATAATAATAATAATAATAATAATAATAATAATAATAATAATAATTTATTATTTATACCCCACCCATCTGGCTGGGTTTCCCCAGCCACTCTGGGCGGCTTCCAACCGAACATTAAAATACAATAATCTATTAAACATGAAAAGCTTCCCTAAACAAGGCTGCCTTCAGATGTCTTCTAAAAGTCTGGTGGTTGTTTTTCTTTTTGACATCTGGTGGGAGGGCATTCCACAGGGTGGGTGCCACCACTAAGAAGGCCCTCTGCCTGGTTCCCTGTAACTTGGCTTCTCGCAGCGAGGGAACCACCAGAAGGCCCTCAGCACTGGACCTCAGTGTCAGGGCAGAACAATGGGGGTGGAGACGCTCTTTCAGGTATAACGGGCCGAGGCCGGTTTACAGATTTCTGTGCAATTTTGCCTAATATGCACAGTTTTGCAAGGCAATTTTATCTATTATAATACATTTTGTGTTCTTTCTTTCCCTGTACCTGTAGCTATATGCATGATTTACCCTATGCATTTTTAATAGAACCATAGAACTGTAGAGTTGAAAGGGACATCAAGGGTCATCTAGTCCAACCCCCCCTGCAATGCAAGAAGCACAGCCTAAGAATCCCTGAAAGATGGCCATCCAACCTCCTTTATTACTGTACAATGACCCTGCAGGGTTGTCACAAGGGGAAAAAAGGTAGAGAACCATGCATGCATTGAGGTCCTGGGAGGAAAGGTGGGGTATAAACATAATAATAAAATAAATATAAAGTCCTTGAATGGCAAGCTGCATTGCAAAATTCAGAAAAGTGCAAATTTCAAAGGGTGGCTGTGATTCAGTTGCTGTATTGTTTTGAAAAGTGAAAACTAGGGAGGATTGCCCTTAAATGTGAGCTGAATTGAATTTCTTCCCCATCCCAACCTGGGAGTAAGTCCCATGCAGCTCAGCACAGCTAACTTCTGAATAGACATGCGTGGGATTCCAATTTTATCAGGTTATGATAAAGTCAGACTGTATTTCAGAATGATACAAAAATGAATGGACCTAACTGAGTGATCATCTATGCTTCAGGAAAGCACACAAATTTCTGACCTTTGCCAAATTCATCCGATTTTCAACGTTTGCAGAAATTTACATACCTCAACATTTCCCTCCTTTAGCACTGAGTTGTCTTGACATTCAAAAGTTTCAGAACTTAGCCCTTCCAGAGTCGGGTGTTAGTTTGTTTGTTTACCTTGCTTCCCTTTCATCATACAGCACGTAGCTGAAACAATCTCTGAGGATTTCACACTGCATTGCTTTTCCATGCCATTTCAGATTTTAGCAAGGGCCAAAAACTGTCTGAGAGATGCAGATTTGCAGAATAGCTCCATTTGGATGGTTACTTTCCATACTATCTATTGCTCATGTCATGGATTTCAAAGTGTGAACCACAAAGCTCAGAGCCCATGGCTAGCCATGAATTTAGCAAGCGGTTGCGTTAAACGTGTGTTGAGGTCTCAGATCTCTCTTCAGGTTTAGGATGCAAATTAGAGTGTGTAATATAATCCAGACTGGATTATTGTAACTCGTTCTACGTGGGGCTGCCCTTGAGATTGATCCAGAAATTCCAGCGGGTGCAGAATGCCGCAGCGAGACTCCTTACAGGGTCCTCGCTGCAAGATCACATTCACCCGGTGCTATACCAGCTGCACTAGCTCCCGGTGAAGTACAGGATCAGGTTTAAGGTGCTAGTTTTAACCTTTAAAGCCCTATACAGCCTAGGACCCTCGTACCTACGGGACCACCTCTCCTGGTATGTCCCACAGAGGAACTTACGGTCTTCAAACAAAAACATCTTGAAGGTCCCAGGCCACAGAGAGGTTAGGCTGGCCTCAACCAGAGCCAGGGCATTTTTGGCTGTGGCTCCGATCTGGCGGAACGCTCTGTCACAAGAGACTAGGGCCCTGCAGGATTTGACATCTTTCCGCAGGGCCTGCAAGACAGAGCTGTTCCACCCGGCCTTTAGCCAGGGCACAGCCTGACTCCCTCCTTTGGCAATCCTCACAGAACTCTAGCCCAATTGGTTGCCATTAATCTGATTTGAATTAATTTTATAATGAAATGATTTTAGAATGTACTGTATTTTTTGCACCATAACACTCACTTTTTTCCTCCTAGAAAGTAAGGGGAAATGTCTGTGCGTGTTATGGAGGGAATGCCTACGGGTGGCATGCCTACGGATTTTCCTCCTCTAAAAACTACATGCGTGTTATGGTTGGGTGCGTGTTATAGAGCGAAAAATACGGTATATCATTTTATTGTTGCTAGCCGCTCTGAGCCCGGCTACGGCTGGGGAGGGTGGGATATAAATAAAATTTTATTATTATTATTATTGGCCTCCATGCTTTGCAGGCATCTTCGACTAGGTCATGATGTCACTGACGGCAAGTGAGAGCAATTGATTATGCCACTGAGGGCAAGTGAGGGCAATGCAATGAATAAGGGAACATTTTCACATGGAGTGCTGGGAGAATCACCAAAAAGGAAAAGGGGGTTTTCAGCACTACAGAAAACGTTCATGGAGAAAACAAAAGCAGCCTCGACTCATCTCGGCTCCTCAAATTTGATAACTGCCACCTCCAACAAGCTGGCCCTTGTCTGTCAGCTGACAATAATTCTGTGGCAGGGAATAAGTGTAGGGAAATAAAGAGACAAAAGTGCTTTGACGATTCATGCAATATTCATTCAGAATCATTTGTACATGATTCTGTTTTTTATATAGATATATATATTAAAAGATACATTCCATAAAACAGAGCTGCGAGGCTTAATTTGCTTCAGGCAAGGAATGGCATTTGGGACGTTATGGGTATTAGTACTCTGGTATATGAAGGGAAGACGAGGAGTTTAATTATGATTCAGTGTGGCTGGGTGTGGGTATGGTTTAAAGGCACTTAATTAGCACCGAAATGTAAGGCTATGATTATCTTGAAATATGGCCCAATTAACCTATGGAGAGCCCATGCAAGCTGCTTGGGAAAGTTGGATATATTAATAGTCTATTACTGTAACAGGCTTAACTGCCTGTCATGCAAGCATTTAGGAACAAGCAAACAGGCTCAGCTTCCTGACATGAACAAAATATAGGAGAGATTTTTCTCTTACAGGCATAATGGTTGAGTCTGATGCACAGGTTAAGCCGCTGTTTTGTGGTACACCAGTTACAGTTTGCTGGATTCAATTTGCTTCCATGGTGCTTTAAGTTCCAGTCTGCCAAATCTCTCTTTCACTTTGACCAGGAGAAACCTTCCTGCTTTCATCTCCAGTCCAGGGCTGGGGCCACCACAAAGCAGGATGAATGCGTTCATTTGAAGCAGCGGATTTCATAGCACAGGAAGCCTGCAACTCACACACACTTGTGCACATTCAGCTTCATGTGCTTGGCAAAATAAATAAAACATAAATAAAAAGGGAGTGGAAAGGGGGCGGGTGTCCAGGAAGAAAGACTTTGGCAATCCCACTCACCATTGCACCCAATGTGTTTTGACCATATGGAATTTTGGCTTTGGGCATGATCCCCAGAACATAACCCCCATGTATGCTGAGGGCTTACTGTACCATTAGAGCAGTGGTGGGCCTGGTTTTAAAAGCCCTCTGTTGGCAATCAGTTCAGATCAGTGGCAAGAGTCATCTGTCCCTCCACACAGGGAGGAAGAAGAAGAGGAAGAAGAGTTTGGATTTGATATCCTGCTTTATCACTACCTGAAGGAGTCTCAAATTGGCTAACGTTCTCCTTTCCCTTCCTCCCCCACAACAAACACTCTGTGAGGTGAGTGGGGCTGAGAGACTTCAGAGAAATGTGACTGGCCCAAAGTCACCCAGCAGCTGCATTTGGAGGAGTGGAGATGCGAACCCGGTTCCCCAGATTACAAATCTACCGCTCTTAACCACTACACCACACTGGCTCTCAGTGTGAGGAGAGGAGAGGGAGAGAGGGAGAGAACGACTGTCAAAAAGAAAGGAAAAAATGGATGTCAGAAAGAGAGAGAAAGGGGTGTCAGTAGGAGGAAACAGGGAACAGCTGCAGAGCTATTCTTATGTAAGGCTTGCAATACTACTTTTCGTATTCTGGAACAGATATCTAAGTAAAATATGTACTTGCAATTATGAAAGTTGCATAGATTTGTAAATTTCCAGTTTACCTAATATAGAGAGTAAGACAGAACTTACACTTCCAAGAATGATAAAGGGGATAACAGCCATTTGTAAGGTCCCCTTCATAGCTGATGTGGTTTGCGTGTGTTTTATTCTTGTACATTTGCATCCAAGTCTGAAAACTGGCTTTATTGTGGTTTTATTTTCAGTTACTTTGCAAAACCTGAGCAGCTCAATACCTCAAACCTAAGGTCTAGCAAACTTTTTTTTCTTTTTTCTTTTTTGCAAAAAAAAAATGGACAAAAAGCACACTGGATGAGACCAGCAGGCTACATCATCATCAACACACCCATCTACTGCAATAATTACTAAATATTTGCAAAGCACCATCTGCATGCTAGGTGCTGTTCAAAAGCATTATGTTGATATACTAATCCAGGCTGTTTCATTTCGGCATCAAAACCTGAGTTTCTCCATGGCTTATTAGTTCAATTCACCCTTTTCCATGCCAATATCAGGTGCAGAATAAAGCCTGCAAATGGAACAAATTTACTCCAAAGAAGCCAATTTGCATAGAATTTCTAGATTTGCATAACTTATTTCGAGCAGAGAGTCTTGAGGATTCTTGGCTAGGGTTTTTTCCACCTCCTCCATATGGGTGGAAAAATGCCCCCGCTGGTCTCCTCAGGTACAAATAATCCACAGACGGTTCTAATCCAAACCCGTTTATTAAGCATCCGCTCCGATCACAACGAGATGAGTGGAAGGGGCTGGCAGGCCCAGCTGGAGCTAAACAGCTGTATTTACACAATATAAATAAATAAGCAATGACTAGCTTACTAGTCAGGTTTGCAGGTTTGATAGAGGGTGTCCCTGGAGAGGAGATGTCATCAGGCTTGGCCCTCCCAAATATATGCAAACCTTGTCCTGGAATGTCCAGCTCTTTCATTTTCTTTTCTTTTTTTAAAGTAACCCTGTAGTCCAAGAGTGGCTAAATGGGTGGTGGGGGTGGAATGGGTCATTTAGAACCAATAAGCTTCCCAGAACACCTCCCTTTCATCCCAATGCGACCAGAGCTCTGATATCAGTTGACCCAGGATGCCATCAGAGCAAGTGATGACAAGGTAGGAGGTTTCATCATCAGATCTCACTTTCTTCTGACTTCAGAGCTCCGTCTCTGGCATTAGAAGGGTAGGACACTGTGGCCTCTAAGATGCCCTCTGGGGTCTACGAATCATGAAATGTGAGCCAGCAAAGTCGATTCCATCCCAACCCTTGCCATCAGATGCACCGAAAGAAAACAGAGAGTGACAAGCCGAACCTCTTCCACAAGCTGCTCTGCAAACATGGCACATCAGCAAATATGCCAGCGGCGTCCTTTTCCTCCTATTCCGGATGATCAAAGGAAAAGAAATTGAATCCAGTGGTAATCATCCACAGGATAGTTTGGTTAAAATCCCCCTAATTATGGAAGTGTTGGAAATGACAGTGCCCTGTAAGCGCCCTGAATAGAGAATGGAAGGGCCCCTGCCATTCAAAGATGTCGATTTGCTTTTGAGGACGAACAAGGGGGATCGCGAGAAGCACGCAAGGGCTGGGTCGCAGCGACTCTACAGAGAGAGAGGACAGGCAGGGTGAAGAAGGCAATTGTCTTTCACCCAACAACTCCATAAAAGGCTGGAAGAATGGGATGAGCTCCCCCGCCCGGGGAAGATTGATAGGGAAATGAGCTTTCGGGCTGCGCCCTGGTCCACTTTCCCTGCGATTACGGCGTGATGCATTTGACGCCGGATCGTAAGTGATATTTTATCTGATACTTGCGGCTGAGGTTCCAGTAAAGCTCCCAAGTACTTTGGCTGTCTGGCAAAAGAGAGAGAGAAGGAGAAGGAGGGGGGAATGGATGTTTATAAATATAAATTACATGAAATATGATTTCCTTTGGCGTTCCCAGCTGCAATCACGCTTGATAGATTGGCCCAGGTGTTGTAGATGGCGCTAACCTTCCCCTTTAGTGTTCGCCAATGGATGGCAATTTGACAAAGAGGATATCTTTTTCTACTACACAGAGAAAATATTCCCTCCCTCCCTCTCTCTTTTTTAAAAAGGAAACAATGCGGAGAGAGCATATCAGTCTAGGGTTCTATTTTCCATCATCAAGAAAAGCGATATTTGAGAATATTGAGGGGGGGGGGACATATGCTGTCTTGCCCCATTCACCCACTATTTCTTACAGAAAACATTTCTGCATTGAATATTTTCCAAGTTTGCTTTTTCAGTAGAAACAGACATACATGCACACAAAACAAACCATTGATTGTGACGGTTTAGCTCTCTAAAATCCTGCTTAACAGCGTTATTTCCCCCAGCTCCCTGTTCCCTGAATTGCTGTCTGTTCCTACATCTGTGTTGCTCTGCTCTGGAAATAGACTGTTGCTGTGTTGGACATTGGATTCTGTCGCAGAGAGTCCTCCCCCTCCCTTAACCCATCTTGCAGCATCTAGTGGGGTACACCTCTCCAGAAGCACAGCACACAAGATTTTCAACCCACTTTAGGGACATAGGAAGCTGCCTTTCACTGGGTCAGACCACTGGTCCATCTAACTCAGTACTACCTACACTGACTGGCAGCAGCTTTCCAAGCTTTCAGACAGGGGACATTCCTAGCCCTACCTGGAGATACCAGGAATTGAACCAGGGACAACCTGCATGCAAACAGAAGTACAGTCCTTCCCCTAACCATGAAGATTTCAATCCTCATTGCTCCAAATTAAGGACTAATTTAATAGGAGCAAGGAAGGTACCTTATACTGGATCAGACCACTGGACCATTGAGCTCAGTATTGTCTAAGATGGGAAATCTCACATCTCTTTTGTTTGAACCCATTTGACAAGCTCGCAGCTATACAGCGGGGAGGCTCAGAGGAGGGGGAGAGTGAGAATTATCTGCTGTGATCTAGACACATGTTGTTTACGACGACTCACAGAAAGCCCCAAGCCAGAGGCAAGAGAGGAGAGCAGAGCAGAGACGGTTGTTTCATTAAGACATGATTGATAAACTGAGATGCCTCCAATCTTTCAGACTCCTCTTCTCGCACCGGGAGGGAACCTGGACTATGGACAGATTGCATCGCATTTAGGGATCTTTCTAACCACCTGTTCGGCTAGTTAACTGAGCAGAGGCATCGCGGAGAGCAATACATCAAAATGCTCCTCGCACCTTCTGGCAGTGGCACGTCTTTCGGAGGCTTTTACCCAGTATCCATTAGCCAAACATCTGCAAGCATCTTGTTTTCCGGACCAGGCTTATCTTCAGGCAGGAGCCATCAGCCCACCTCCTGCATTGCAGAGTGACAGTTGCCAAGAGGACGTCCTTTCTCTGTTCCTAGGAGGTGCCAGTCGCCATTGTTTTTGACAGTGAGAGGAAAAGAAGAGGAAGGAAAGGAATATGAGGAAATGGTAACAAGGGGCGGGGGACAAGAAATCTAAACATAGGCTTGGGTAGATGTCCTTTTCCTCAGTTCAGGGAAGATTTTGCATTTGAAGTGGGAACTGTAAGACAGAGCAGATAGAGGCAGTGATGCCCACAAGAAGTAAAGATGATTACAAGAGGCAGCAATGGACACCAGCTCCCACAAAAGGTCATGATGGCCACCAACTCTGATGTCTTTAAGAGAGGATCATATATATTCTGAGAGCCAGCGTGCTGTAGTGGTTAAGAGCAGTAGACTCGTAATCTGGTGAACCAGGTTCGCGTCTCCGCTCCTCTACATGCAACTGCTGGGTGACCTTGGGCTAGTCGCACTTCTCTCAGCCCCACTCACAGAGTGTTTGTTGTGGAGGAGGAAGGGAAAGGAGGATGCTAACCACTTTGAGACTCCTTCGGGTAGTGATAAAGCGGCATATCAAATCCAAACTCTTCTTCTTCTTCTATTCATTGAGGAGAAGGTGATCATTGGTTGTGAACCCAGATATCTATACTGTTCCTCCATTGATAGCAGTATGCTTTTGGATACCAGTTGCTAGAAGGGAAGAATACTGATGAGCTCAGACCCTGCTTATGGCCTTCCCAATGGTACCTGGCTGGCCAGAACAAGATGCTGGATGAAATGAGTCTCTGGGCCTGAATCCCTACTTTGGCTTTTCAAGAATCCCTATGTATGATGCCTAATGCCAAGGCAAATCCTCACAAAGGATAACAGCCCATCTCTGTGTTTAGAAATCAGGCATGAGTGTGAATACTAGTTTGCTCGTGGGGATGATCTGAGCACAAGGTGTTCTAATATTGGGTTCCCTTCCTCTACTGTGGTGTCTATTTCCACATCTCCTTTAGTCATTCCCCACCTCCAGATCTCTGATGCTGACTGTGTTTGGTTGCTCATCCATTTTCTTCTCTGCCTAAGCTTCTCCCTACCCCACCAATGTTTTGCTGTACTTTCCTTTAAAAAAAAAAATCCTTGCAAGAAATTCAAACCATCAGCTTGTTGATGAGAAGATTCCAATGAGCAGGAATGCTTTGGCAAACCCTGAATCCTAATCAATTATTAGAACCAGAATTCTTGGGAGCCAGTATAAGCAATGCAGAACTCAATGCACTAACAGGCTGCCTCACTATAAAGTCACTCTCTAAATCATGTTGTATAATGACCAGGCAGAATGGCCATTTCAGAACAGCATAGGATCTCAATGCCTTACCAGTTGGTACATTCAGGGATGCTCCTGTCCAATCTTTTTCTAGCTGAAGTTATAATGCAAAGGCCTGGCTAAACCTGCCATCTCTTAACCGTTCAGGATGGGGCCCGTTGATTAATGGGGACTATTTGTGTTGATTAAGCAGCTATTGGACTGAGCCAATGAGCCTTGGCAGCCTATTTTGTGTGCACCAGCCATGTGGAATCTGGAAGACGTTCCTGGTTGGAAATCTCATAGACTGGAGATTGCAACAACGAAAAAAGCAGTTAGGGAGCGGAGAAATAGTTTTAAAGTGGGCTTGATTAGCTGCTATGATTTCAGCCATAAATTTTTCACCAGGACTGATGGTTGTGGAGCACCATCACTCTGGAGGCAATAGTTAAACTGCAGTGGAGCTCTTTTATGGAGGAATCTACTGAAGGCAAGAGGTTTAACCTGAAAGTCCTGTCTGGCTCGTGTTAGACCTATAACCCTTAGACAGAAATTTTGCACTTTTTCTTTTGTTCAGGGAATAGGTGGAAATTGCAAGGAAACAGATATTGGCTAATCATTAGGAGGAACCTGTTTTGCATACATTTGCATGCATCTGGGCCAGTGGCCCAGATAGTCCAGCATAGCCACTTCCACCCTGCAGAGGAGGTGGGGTTGCAGGCTTCACGCCCCCACCACACACGCGACGGCTGGAGCCCAGCCCCTGCATAATTGGGGAAATCCCCGGCCGCATCACCCCCTGGCCAGCCAATCAGCTGGCTCTGGTGGCATGGCCTGCCCTATTTAATGAAGGCATGGCCAGGGATCTCCCTCTTTTGCTGCCTCCATCACCTGCTCCGCATATTGAAGGGTAGCCCGATAAAGGATTCCAGGGGGCATGGCCCTGTCCGAAGCCTATGGAGGTGAGGGCCTAAGGCACGCCCCCAAGCGGTGACCCCGGGGGAGTTCCTAGTTGATGTGCATCAGCAGAACTCCGCCTACTGGTGGTTAGCCCTTCCTGGACTTCAAGTGGACGGGGTGAAGCTGGTTATAGTCGGTTAGGACCAATGCCTAAGCCAATACTGCTCATCACCTGTAACCAATAAAGTTGTGGCCTTATTTAGCCCATTAACCTTAACAATTGTGTCATGTGTCTTTATTTCCACGGGGAAGGGAGGGCAGGAACTCGCCATGCAGTGGACAACCAGATGCCTTCATGGGAAACTGGCAATCAGGATCTTAGCACAAGAGCACTCTCCTCCTCTGTGGCTTCCAGCAACTGGTATTCAGAAGCATTTCTGCTTCTGATCATGGAGGCTGTGCATGGGCATTATGGCTATTAGCCATCAATAGCTTTAACCCCCATGAATTTGTCCAATCCTCTTTTGAATCCATCCAGGTCAATGGCCTCCTATGGGAGTGAGTTTCATAGTCAACTATGCGCTGGGTGAAGATGTACTTTATTTTATTTGTCCTGAATCTTCCATCATTCAACTTCATCGGATGCCCATGAGAGAGGGAGGAAAGAATATCAAAGCATCTTCCTTACTTTGTTCTTTCAGTGATGCTTTGAAATAGAAAGAGCAAGTGTGGCAAAATGGTTAGAAAGCCGGTGTGGCGCAGTGGTTAGAGTATCAGACTATGACCTGGGAGACCAGGGTTCAAATCTCCACTTTGCCATAAAGCTCACTGGGTGACCTTGGGCCAGTCACTGTCTCTCAGCCTAACCTACCTCACAGGGCTGTTGTGGGGTTCAAGTGAGAAACAGTGGAGCCTTGAGTTCCTTAAAGAAAGAGATGCGTATAAATGCAATGAATAAATGAAGATCAAACACTGTTACTGCACTGCTGTCCTTGCACTTTGTTTTATTTGCTCTATTTTATGGGGGTGGGGGGGAATCCATTGTAAAGGTGATTATTTGAACTGGTTTTTTGTTGTTTTGAAAGCATCCAAAAGTAGTGTTGTTGTAGGGCAGCCTCCAAACAGACTCTCTTTCCGCTGACAAAAACTTCCTACTCAGAGTTACAGATAGGTAGCCGTGTTGGTCCGCCATAGTCAAAATAAAAAATTCCTTCCAGTAGCACCTTAAAGACCAACTAAGTTAGTTCTTGGTATGAGCTTTCGTGTGCATGCACACTTCTTCAGATACACTGAAACAGAAGTTGCCAGATCCTTCTATATATTACTCACCCTTCTGAGTAATACCCCTCCCCACCTTCTCACTATATAGAAGGATCTGGCAACTTCTGTTTCAGTGTATCTGAAGAAGTGTGCATGCACACGAAAGCTCATACCAAGAACTAACTTAGTTGGTCTTTAAGGTGCTACTGGAAGGAATTTCCTACTCAGAGGTGATCCTAGCACATTGCTGATTACTGAGTGAGTATAGAATTAGCAGCCCTGCCTATGATTCTCCAATATGTGTCAGGGGCATGTTTGAGTTGCTCCATTCCTACTACTCATTTCCTTTGGGAACATTGTGGTTGTGGCCCACAATAATAGGGTTGTCCCCCACCCTGCTTGCCCAGCTTTACACAGTAGACAACAATGCTGTATCTTGCAATAACAATCTCATCTAAGCAATGCAATAAACATTTAGCACAGCCAGCTCTCCTCCTCGATTGGCAAATGAGCAACGCAATTGCCCCATCCATCCCTTCAGCCCCTGTTGCCAACATTGTGCTGCTAGTGTGTCACTCTCAAGGGTAACGGCACTTGCTCACTCGCACGCACGCTCGGCTTTCTGTTTGAATTGTGGCGTCTGTGATTCCTGGTAATAACATGGGACATTAGTCCGCTTATGACTTTGCATAACAAGAGAATTGCAATTAACACAATGATCCTGTCTTGTGTTTGAGCACTTTGGCATGGGTCATGAAGCCAGTTTAACACAAGGATCCGGGGGGAGTTATTTACTCAGCTGTAATAGGGCTGCTCTCGGCCGGGAACAAGGACTCCGATGAACAGAATTGGCCCGTGGCTATGCGCTCCTGCCTCAATCTTTGGTTTCAGCATCATGTGGAAGTGGTCATTTGGGGAGATGTTGATGTCTGCCTGCATATTGCATGATGGGGATGAGAGCTTCTCATTCTCTTTTCTTCAGGCTTCTAGGAATGGCCCTGCTGTGCCCCCAAACTTACTGGGCTCCTGACTTCTCCACTGAATATAAGCAGCTGCCTTAGACCATCAGACAACTGGTTCCTCTAAGACAGTATTCTCTGCTTGGCAGTGACCTGCCTCCAGCCCAGGGGGACTACTGCAACAAGAGAAAATGTCCCTGCCTTATGGAGTTTGCAGTTGTACATTTAAACAGTTCGGGAGGTCTTGTAGAATACAGTATCTCAGACAGAAGAACTTCTGGCTCAGATCCTTGTATTTGAACTCTGTACTTTCTACCTGCAAAACATTTTCATTGTATCTGAGCTGTAGGCCAACCATCCCAGGCAAAGGACATCTCTTAACTGTGTCATTTTAGGAGTAAAGCTTTAACCAGAGAACATTGCCTCCTGGCACAAAATAGCATAGAACATGTCTCTGCTGCATGGAGATTACAGCCTAAGTTCAGGTATTAAGTGGAGAGAGAGAGAGAGAGAGAGAGAGAGAGAGAGAGAGAGAGAGAGAGAGACCTTTCCCACAATCACCCAGAAATCATAACTGAAGTGGCCACCTGACATGATTCAGGACTCAGATATGCACGTACCCATCAGATAAGGGGTCTGGTGATGCTCCTCAGAAGACAGCCTCCAGGGCAACTTTCTCAGAGACTCCTAAAGAGGAGTCCTGGGACCAGGAATGGTCCCATCCACTGTCCCTGAGGAGGTAGCCATTCTCTCACCCATCGATTCCTAGCACTCATCCCTAGAATCACTTGCCATTTGGAAAGTAACTTTCATGGATATGCTTCTAGGGGCCGCAATAGGCTTCCTATCCACATTGCCCTGGGACATGAGGAGGTGGCGTCTGAGATACCCACTTAAGAGAAGGACTATTGAATATGGCCATTGGCTCCAGAGGATTGCTAGAGCAGCACCAAATTTTCATTGTTGGAACTCCCTGTAAGAATGCATTAGATCAGGGGTCAGCAAACTTTTTCAGCAGGGGGGCAGTCCACTGTCCCTCAGCCCTTGTGGGGGGGGGGCGGACTATATTTTGGACCAAAAAAATGAACGAATTCCTATGCCCCACAAATAACCCAGAGATGCATTTAAAATAAAAGCACACATTCTACTCATGTAAAAACACCAGGCAGGCTCCACAAATAACCCAGAGATGCATTTTAAATAAAAGGGCACATTCTACTCATGTAAATACACACTGATTCCCAGACCATCCGTGGGCCGGGTTGAGAAGGCGATTGGGCCAGATCCTGCCCCCGGGCCTTCGTTTGCTTACCCATGCATTAGATCCAGAGTGAGCTGTCCATGGTACTGAACACATTTTGCCAGTCTTGTAAATCTTCCCCTGCGCATAGGACCCTGGGTGCTATAGCTTGAAGCAGGAAGAGACCATGATACCACCACAATGCATCATTAGGAAAGGGTTAGGCTAGGAAAAAGAAATGCCCCCTTTACTTTTGAGCTTCAGTGAGGTCGAAGGGTCTGATGGTGCTGTAAACCAGGGATGTGGAATCTGTAGTCCTCTGGTTGTTGCTGGACTACAATTTCCAACTCTTGACCATTGGCCATGCTGGCTTAGGCTAAGAGAGAGGGGAGTCCTACGAAATCTGAAGGGCCACAGATTCCTCTCCCCTGCTGAAAATCTAACTCCCACTGAAGCCTACAAACAGCCCTTCAGAAGATGATACTGCCCAGGGAGATTCCTCTTGAAGGTGACTCTAGGATGTGTACAAAGACATCCATGGATCTTGGTTGACCAACAGAACCTCTGCAAATCTCCTCCAAAACAGGGCATGATGGAGGGTGTGAAATAAAGCTTCTTTGGACACCCAATAAAATTCCAGGCAGCCAAATGGGCAGACTTAGTTTGGAGACAGGCCTTCTTCTCATAAAACAACAAGTTACTCTTCTCCTGCTCCAGTGTTTTCTTTCCCCAGAAGTTAATCAGCCATTGATAATTCATGGAAGCACAGCAGTTATGAGTTACCAGTCTCTGCAGCCACAGCAGGCACTGTGATTGTCCAGTGGTTTGACTTCACACTCCCTTGTCTCTTGAGACAGACGGATGTCAACAACAATAGCCTGAATCATTACCAGCAACTCCTAGCAGAGACTACAACATTGAGAGGAGGCAGGGAAAGCCTCAGGGCTGGGCGGAATCAGGAGTGGAGATGGAAGTCGCTTGCACTTGAGCAGCTTCATGAAAGATGCATCATTTCTTGTGGGAAATTAATTTCCTCTGATGAAGTGGTAAACAATTTGTCAGGATGATTCTGTTGTCAAAGAGCAGCGCAGCAGGGAGTGCAATGTGAGTAGGATACAGGGCTTAATCTGTGCCGGCAGAGAGGTGACCGGTTAGGCCCTGGTGCTGTTTCCAAATGCCTGGAGTGAGCCATGGAAGTACATAAGAACATAAAATGACCCTTGTGGATCAGTACAATGACCCATCTAGTCCAGTATCATGTTCTCACAGTGGCCAACCACGTACCTGTGCAAAACCTGCAAGCAGGACCAGAGTGCAACACTACTCTGCCCTCTTGTGGTTGCCAGGAAGTGATATTGCTGGACTAGTTCCCTTGAGCATATACAGAGTGCCCAGCCTTTCCCTCATACATCTGAAGATTATTATTAAAATAAAGAAAGCAACTTTCTGGGACAAAAACACTCTTGGAGCAGTTAAACTTATCTCAGTTTTGGAAAGTCATAATAAAATTGGCCGATCACTATCTATGTCCTGCTTTTCATTTGCTGCTTTGTATCGTTGGTTCAATTTGCACACCACCTGATATTTTTCTGAAAGAGAAAAATATAAACAAGCAAATGAAAACTATTTAAGTCAGTGCATTGTTTTGGTAAAGTCCATGTCTCAAAACAGAGGGATGAGGGAGGCAGACAATTGTTCTCTGTGTCTGAGAACAGTGGATTAGCAGGGAAGGCAATTCTAGGCATAAGAGGCAGTAAGGGCAAATGGACAGAGTCATTTCAAGAATCAACATAGCAAAACCCTAGAAGCACAATTCAGCGGGGATGCTGGTTAAAGGAAATGTAAGTCTAAGAATATGTTCTGCTACCCCAGCCTAGAGGCCATTACATTCACGTCTTATTGAGGTGGTGAAGTTTAATTATGTTTCAAAGACTCTTTTGTAACCAGCCATCTGATTTCCCCTCCAATCCATTTTCTCTTACCTTTTCCCAATTTGGGACCCTCACATCAACTTTCACAGTGGGCTGCCTCTCCTTTTGCATAATTCTTTATTACTTCATTAAGGAGGCAAAAGCCTACACTGTTAAAAAGCAAATCTAACAAATAAGAGAAAGTGAATTTTTTTCTCATATTGTCAAGATTACACAGGCTGAAACACCAAGCAGAAACCATTCTAGGCATGTTAATACCAAATGAGCAAGTTGCACCCACCCACACCCCTCTCTCTCTCACACACACACCAGCCATATACAACTCCAAAAGACTGAACTATGTGAAATTAAACACTGACGATATAAATGATATCTGAAAGTCTAATAGCATCTGTGGAAATTCAACTGACACATGCAGCACACCAACTCTATGGGGCCGAGATGTCTTCAGCCCCCTTAATATTTCTTTGGAGGGGGCTGGACTCCCTCAATACAGTGGTACCTCGAGTTACAGACGTTTCTGGTTACAGACACTTCAGGTTACAGACTCCACTAACCCAGAGATAGTACCTCGGGTTAAGAACGTTGCTTTAGGATGAGAACAGAAATTGCACAGCGGTGGCGCGGCAGCAGAGGGAGGCACCGTTAGCTAAAGTGGTGCTACAGGTTAAGAACAGTTTCAGGTTAAGAACAGACCTCCAGAATGAATTAAGTTCTTAACCTGAGGTACCACTGTACTGAGGGGACAGAGGCCAAGTGTCAAGCCAAGAATGGCACGGTTTCGGTGGCCAGCTCCTCCTGAGTGTGAGAAGAAGAAGAAGAGTTTGGATTTGATATCCCGCTTTATCACTACCCGAAGGAGTCTCAAAGCGGCTAACATTCTCCTTTCCCTTCCTCCCCCACAACAAACACTCTGTGAGGTGAATGGGGCTGAGAGACTTCAAAGAAGTGTGACTAGCCCAAGGTCACCCAGCAGCTGCATGTGGAGGAGTGGAGACCCGAACCCGGTTCCCCAGATTACGGGTCTATTGCTCTTAACCACTACACCACACTGGCTCTCAGAGAGAAAAGGAGCCACTGGTCACTGAAGCCACAGAGTGCTTGGCCCTTAGCCTCCCTCTAATGATGTGTGCGTTGTGCATATGATGTCACACACCCACAACATGCACCGAGACCCCTCAATTGCGGTTGCAAGTCAGGGCAAATGGACACATCGATCATGTTTGTTTATTGTAAACCTTCTTCTCCAAAAATAAGAGAAATTAAGATATGATAATAGGAAGCAGCACCATACCAGGTTAGGCTATGGGTTCATCTAGCTCAGTGCTAATGATGGGCAGCTGCTCTCCAGGATTTCAAATTGAGCCCCCCTCCCCTTTCTTTCTTTTTGCCCTATCAGGACATTCCAGGGCCCTTCTGCATGCAAAGCACATGATTTCCCACTGAGATATAGGCCTTCCCCAATTAAAACTGAAATTGAAATGTACTGCAACTGAATGCACCTATTAAACTCAGGATCTGCATAATGAATTGATCCTAACAGGAAGTGAGATGAGCAAAGGGAAATGTAAACTAGAAACATTTCTCAACTCTTGATAAACTGTGATAATTAGCTCAAGAAATGAAGATGATTCCGTAAGAAATGTACGTAATGCTGGGTCTTTTTTAGGACTGTGCAAAATTCCCACGCGGAAAACCATGATATAGGTTCAAAACTAGTTTACATTGCAGTGTAGACACGTCCAGTTCTGCTTTACAACAGTTTCCTTCATCCCAATATTTGAAGCCAGGTTCAATTTTGTGGAGGCCCTACTTTCTTTACAAACAGAGGACCTTGTTCTAAATGGAAATGTGTGTCATAGATCAGTCTTTGCCCACCGGATGGGCTGCAGATGTTTTGTACGACAATTCCCATCAGTCCCAGTCAGGACTCTGCCCATGGAAAAGGAGGCCTACAGTATTCTATGGCTTCCCAGATCCCCTCCCAAGGAAAATATGATTGCTCCTTTAATCTGCAAGGCATTATTATAAAAGGTAAATCACCTTGGCAGGTTGGGCAGAAAGGAGGACTATATTGATGTGGAAAATAAATATTACTGTGGATTATTCCAACGCCATTCTGAAGTTATGGGTTGAAAACTGCATCCACCAGCAATGGCATTTCCTATGTCACGCTACTATAAACTTTTATCTATTGAAGCAGATGGACTCAGATAATTTTTTGCACAGGCCCTGTTTATCCCCCCCCCAATGTTTTTGAGGCACCTAAAATTTTGAGGGCCTCAGCCCGTGTCTAGTCTGCCTGTTAGTTTATCTGATCCTTGGCAGCTCCTCAGAAACTTAACATTTTTTTAAAAAAAAAAGCCAAAAAGGAGGGTTTTGGTTTTTTTATAAACATAATTAACCCAGACATCTGAATTCCCTCCTCTACCCTTTGCCTTGATTACCTTCTTAGATAAAACAACCAAACAAGGAATTAATCGGGATTTCCATTTGTGCCCTCATAAGAGAAAATCTAAAGAGTAAAGCCACGCAGCTCATTTCTAATGGATTCAATTAAGGGTTGGGATGACTCTCATAACACAAGCAGCCACCTCCCTCCCCACTGGTGAGAAGACAGCTTTGTGCCAGCGGAGTGTGCCAAGAGAAACGACTTTGGCAGTCGTGTGATATGCAAGCCGTGTTACGATGCCCAGATTAATTCACCTTTCTGGGAATCCACTTTATTAACAATAAAATGATGATTAGAAAGCAAGTTAGCATAGTCACGAGGATGCCTATAAACCCTAGATGTAGGAGCTGAAAGGTACCTGTTTGTGGATGTTAAGTTAAGTTCTCAAGTTAAGGCAGGGAGCATTCAGTCTGAGAAGTGAAGGGAGTTTGATGGGGGGGGGTTATTGCTGATCAGCAGGGAAGAGAAAACACTGTTGCTAGAGGAGGAAGGATGCAGGCAAATGGCAAGACTCATATGCAACAGTCACATCTGCATCCATAATTGTGACCAGGTAAGTCATATGTGCATATTTCTGGTATAGCCAGGTGGGGCTGGGAAAGGCTCCCTCTTAGTGGTGGATCTTCTATGAAACTAATGAAGTTTAAGTTTCAGGATCCCTAATCCCATAGGGGCCCCAGAAGCAACTTTAGTTCACATTAAAAGGTAAAGGGACCCCTGACCATTAGGTCCAGTAGTGACTGACTCTGGGGTTGCGGCGCTCATTTGGCTTTATTGGCCGAGGGAACTGGCGTACAGCTTCCGGGTCATGTGGCCAGCATGACTAAGCTGCTTCTGGCGAACCAGAGCAGCGCACGGAAACGCCGTTTACCTTCCCGCTGGAGCGGTACCTATTTATCTACTTGCACTTTGACGTGCTTTCGAACTGCTAGCTTGGCAGGAGCTGGGACAGAGCAATGGGAGCTCACCCCGTCATGGGGAGTCGAACCACTGACCTTCTGCTCAGCAAGTCCTAGGCTCTGTGGTTTAACCCACAGCACCACCCACATCCCCCTTAGTTCACATTACTTTATTTTATTTTTTAAATGGGTCTAGTAGACCCAAGCAGAGTGGCACAACTCAAATGATTGATTTTTTGTTGTAAAATAATAATAACAATTTATTATTTATACCCCCCTCATCTGGCTGGGTTTCCCCAGCCACCCTGGGCAGCTCCCAATAGAATATTAAAAACACAATAAAAACATCATACATTAAAAACTTCCCTAAACAGGGTTGCTTTCAGATGTCTTCTAAAAGTCAGATACCGGTAGTTGTTTATTTCCTTAACATCTGATGGGAGGGCGTTCCACAGGGTCAGCACCACTACTACTGAGAAGGCCCTCTGCCTGGTTCCCTGTAACCTCACTTGTCGCAGGGAGGGAACCGCCAGAAGGCCCTCGGAGCTGGACCTCAGTGTCCGGGGCTGAAAAATGGGGGTGGAGACGCTCCTTCAGGTATACTGGGCCGAGGCCGTGTAGGGCTTTAAAGGTCAGCATCAACAATTTGAATTGGGCTTGGAAACATACTGGGAGCCAATGCAGGTCTTTCAGGACCTATATATTTCAACCATCACAACGTTTGACAGTCAATAGCAGAGATGTTGTAAAGGTATGGTGATCTGTCTTGGAACAAGCCCACTGAAGAAGATAACAGCGGTTACCCAGACTTCATTGCTGGTTGCAAAGGGGCCCCTGTGATAGTTCAAGCGTCAGGGCCCCCAAAATGTATGTCCACCACTGCTCTCACCTAAACCATGGAACGCAGTTGCCTGCCACTGTAGACCAACGTGAAGATGATGTGGTGTTCTTCCAGTGTTGTTTGACTCCAGATCCTATCAGCAACAGTCAACACAGCTGATGCTCAGAAGGACTGAAAAGAGTTCAACAAGATCTGGAGGTCAGCCTGTTGGCTTGCCCCCAGTGTAGACAGTATTGAGCTGGACGTATGAGCTGGATCCTCCATGTAAGGCAACTTCATATGTCCATAGCTTTGGGTTAAATCCTATTTATTTGCACCCCACCTATCTTCCAAGGATCTATAAGTGGCATGCATGGCTCCTTTCCCTCCCCATTTTATCTGTGAGAGGCCACTCAGCAAGCTCCACAGCTGAGCGGGGATTTGAACCCTGGTCTCCCAGGTCTTGGTCCAACACTCTAACCGCTACACCACACTCCAGCAACCAGACTCCTTGGTGGCCACAGCCCTCTGAGGATTGTCAGGATCACCAAGCTGGGGAACTGCCATCATGGCACGCCGCCTCTGGAGACATGCACACACAGCCCAGGTCCCTGGTGACAACAAATCCAGAGGCAGCACTGGAGAGATATTATGTAAAACACACCGGGAAGCTGCTGCCTGTCAGCTGTGCTGCCGATCGCCCAGAAGTTGGCAGGCAGAACCTGTTAGTACATCCGACACCCGGGGAGAACGCTACGAGGCTGACAAGTAGGAGAAAGAGCAGAACTGCTTTGCCATCAGCACAGGCCATCAAAAACAGCAAGCAATGCCAAATGTGAAGACGACTGGGGGTGGGCAGTGCTTTTCTCTGTTCGGTGATCTATAATTTCCCCTGATGCCGAATGTCAGGCTTTTGTTTTCATTTATTTATTATTTATTGCATTTCTATCCTTCCTTTTTCCTCCAAGGAGCTCAAGGTGGCCTACATGGTTCCCCCCTCCTCATTTGATCCCCACAACAACCCTGTGAGGTAGGTCAGGCTGAGTGGCAGGGACTGGCCCCGGGACACCAATAAGATTCATGGCCGAGAGAGGATTTGAACCCTGTTCTTCCAACTCCTAGAACAACTCTCAAACCACTAAGTTACACTGGCTCTTGGGTAAAGATTTGCATGCAAAAGCAGGCAGAGAGAACACACACACACACACCTCTATATCTATATCATATATATCTATAGCCTCTATATCTATATCTGTCTATCTGTCTTCCCTTGTTTGCATCCATGCATCAAATGGAGGGATGGGTGAAAGTGTCCATTTTCGTTTCTTTCAGTTTCTCATTCATACGTTCCCTTCCCCACACTCCTGTATCAGTTGCCATTTAAATAATAGTAATTATTCAAGTGCAAGGTCAAGCTTAGAACAGAATCCTCACAGAAAACAGGCGTGAAATGTCAAAAATGGAGACTGTTACATCAGCAATATGTCCCAGACTTTTGATATCATAGATAGCATAACAAGTCTATTAGAATAAAACCACAATTAACATGGATGTCCCTTATTTTCCAGGGGTTACGGTTACAGTGAAATTTAGTTTATGAAGCTCTGCATATTTTCCTGTTGTATTGTAGCATCACAGCCATTTATTGGCCATGCAAGGGGATTGGTTGCTCAGTTTCTCGTTGTTCCATTCACTACACCACATTCCTGAATCAGTTTCCATTAAAAAAAAACCCCAAACCATTATAACCATTCCCAAGGACATAAGAAGAGCTTGCTGGATCAGGCCAATGGCCCTTCTAGTCCTGTATCCTGTTCTGACAGTGGCCACCAAGATGCCCTAATGGAAAATCCTAAAGTGGGACTTGAGCATAAGAGGAGAAGAAGAGTTTGGATTTGATATCCTGTTTTATCACTACCCAAAGGAGTCTCAAAGCGGCTCACATTCTCCTTTCCCTTCCTCCCCCACAACAAACACTCTGTGAGGTGAGTGAGGCTGAGAGACTTCAGAGAAGTGTGACTAGCCCAAGGTCACCCAGCAGCTGCATGTGGAGGAGCGGGGAAGAGAACCTGGTTCACCAGATTACGAGTCCACCACTCTTAACCACTACACCACACTGGCTCTCTCCCTAATTTCATTAGGTTTACTCTGATTAGAACTTGGTTGGGAGACAACCCAAGAATAAGCTGCAATGTTTGTGAACATTTTAGGACTGAGGCTCTTCCACCACACAGCAGCAGAGGAAGCCACTTGGGCACCTGGGGTGATGAGCCCGGGGGCGGGGCGAGGGCAGAGCGAGTCGCCCTTGGGCACAGGGTGCACCCTGGGGCCTCCAGAGTCTGCCTGCCTCCCCCCACTCAGCTGCCCTACAGCTGGGGGGAGGCAGCAGGCGGACTGTTTGGGTGGCACAGAGCCTGCTCGCGCCCAAGCCACCGCATCTCTCCCAGGCCTCACGGTGAGTGCCGCCAGGCATTTTGTCACACACACCCCAGTGGTGACACCCGGGGCAGACCGCTCCTACCGCACCCCCCCTTCCTCCGCCTCTGCCACCATAGCAATGAAATTCCATATTAACAGAAATTGAATGATATTTGTAAAGAAAATGATTAAAGGAATACATACAAAGTAGAAAGAAATTATATTATACAATACAAATCTGTGTTAAAAAGGAATGTTTATATTACAGTATAATGAGAAGGATGGGAAGGATTGTGTCGATGAACACTTTTATTGTGTAAATAATGTTGCCTTGTCTTTTTTCCCCTCTTGATTTTTTTTTACTTCGTATCTTTGTTATTTCTTTATTTTTTTTCTTTTCCTCTTTTTTGTTCCTTTAGAAATTTTCTGTTCTGTACATAATTTTCTTTTTCTTCATATGTAAAGAGATAGCATATAATGTTTGTATAGATATGTAAATTTTTAATCAATAAAGAATTTTTTTAAAAAAGAAATCCCATGAGGTTATGGGTGTCTCACATAAGATCTGATATGGCCACTCTTAAATGCGAATATATGGTAGAGAGGGGACAGGTGTCAGTCATTTTTTACCTATTTAATGTAGAGTTACATTGTTTTAATATGCATACTGTGAGGGGTTTTAATAAAATTTTAAACTTATTTATATTTCTAATATATTAATAATGTTCCCCATTTTGGAGGCATAGAGAATATGATGATTTACAAAGCAAATACAAAGCACACAGTAAAGCTCAGAGCTGAGACAAAGGATTCAGTTCTTAATTAACATTTTCAGCAGTACCAACAAAAAAAGGGAATGTGCCTTCCCTTTAGGGCTGATTTGTCAGCACTCCTTGCAAAAATGCTCACTTGTGTTTCCTGCAGCTGCCCTCATTTGCTCTCAGTGGCATCATCAAATCCAAATGGTTTCAGGGTGTTTTGATGCCATTGCATTCACAGTGCAGTCCCTGATTGTTTGGGACCATATCTATGGCTAATTGAGGACAGAGGAAGCAGCCACCGCCAAGGGAAACATGGTCTGGGAACCACTGAGCAGGGCCAGGACTGCTAACAGGATTAGGAAATGGTGGATATTTGGGGAGGGGGAATTTTCCCTCACTGAAGCTTCTTGTTTGTGCCCAGAAATTGAAAATGGAGGATATTCAGCATAGCTCTGATTAAAATCAAATTGTCAGAGTGGAAACCCCCCAACCCTCCTTGGAGCTGCACCCCAAATTAGATTCTGCGTGTTCCAAAGTTCACATGTCATGCACTACAGCGCATAAACCGGCTTCAGCATGACTCTGTTCATAAGGTAAAGGTAAAGGGATCCCTGACCATTAGGTCCAGTCGTGACCAACTCTGGGGTTGCGGCGCTCATCTCGCTGTACTGGCCAAGGGAGCCGGCGTACAGCTTCTGGGTCATGTGGCCAGCATGACTAAGCCACTTCTGGCGAACCAGAGCAGCGCACGAAAACGCTGTTTACCTTCCCGCCAGAGTGGTACCTATTTATCTACTTGCACTTTTGACGTGCTTTCGAACTGCTAGGTTGGCAGCAGCAGGGACTGAGCAACGGGAGCTCACCCCGTCGCGGGGATTTGAACCGCCGACCTTGTGATCAGCAAGCCCTAGGCTCTGTGGTTTAACCCACAGCGCCACCCGCGTCTCTGTTCATACGTGCATGTCAACATGCATGTTTCTGGCAGTGAGTGTTATCTTGAAGAGGAAGGGGCCAGCCTCTTTTGCTGCCCCTCACTCCCATCAGCTCAGCTGTGTGACCCCAATGTGCTATTGATTGGCGTGACGGATGGAGACTTGACGGAGGAAAGTGTGCAGGATCAATATGCAATCCCCAGTACATGAATCACTCCGGCTTTTCCAATTTATTCAGCTCCCGATAAAATGAACTAACAAAAGATTAATATATAGCCATGGGGCGCCCGAGCAAAAATGGGAGGTGGGCTATGCCTTTTCCCTCCCTCCTGGATAATTAACTTGCTTTTATCAGCATAGCAAAGCATTAAGTCGGCAAATGCAGGGAGATAAGAATCTTCTGAGGGGATGTACCTAGGAATCCAGGAATTGAAATATAATGCAGTGGCCCAGACTGACAGCAACCTCATGAATGACGCCAGCTTCTGGAGCAGCTCTATGTATTATAAGTGTTATACATGCACGTGTTATACATGCACGTACAGACGCAGGGCTTTAAATTCCAGTGCACTCATATCTGGGAACAGGCTTCCCATGGGCATTTGGTTGGTACTGTGAGAACACGATGCTGAACTCGCCTGATCCAGCAGGACTCTTCTTACGCCCTTGGCCTGTATTACTGCAGCAACATAAAGTGTAGATCTGTCTTTAGTAGCAGAGTAACTTTTACTAAATATTACTAGGGAGGCTGGCTCCACCTCCTGCCTTGTGTAAGCCACACTACCAGAGCTAGAAACCACACTTGATCAGAAAAATGCCTTGCCCATAGACATTCCTATCCCATATAGCAGGGGGTGATGAACTTCTGGCTCTGTGTATGTTGCTGAGCTCCCATCAGCCCCTGGCAGCCCTGCCCCCTGAAAGACAGAAAGGGATCCAAGGGATCTGGGTAAAAGTAAAACATGATAGAATTAATCTGAGTCTTGAAAAGTGCATAAAGCTGAAAGAGGAAGTGAGAAAGAATGCCAACCAAACAGCTTATGTATAATTAGTACATGAAGGGGTTAATGTCATAGAGTAATCTGTCCTCCCAGGCTTAGCTAGGTCACTCCGCTTCACCTTGGGAGGAAAGTAATCAAGTGTATTGTTGTACCTTCAGTCTACCTGTGAAGCTCAGCATGTGAAGAGCTTGTTACATCAGCTTAGCCACATGGCTCTAACAAGCCTTTGCTGTGTTCCTGTACCAATAATTTGGGAACTTTCACCACTGTAACTAAGCCAAGTTTTACTGCCTGTGTTTTCTGACTAATGTATGGGAAAGCACATGAATCTGACCTTTGGAGAGTTTGTAAGTAAACTATTATAAACTTACTAAACATGTGGTCTTTTTCTATGCTAGGGGAAGAGGAGGATTTTGAAAGGAACCCTGAAGGGCATATATTAAAGATCGAATAGCCTACATTTCCACACTTTGCTGCATGTTTTGTGATTTTAAATCTCTGCTGTGGTTATCTCAACAAAGAGTACTTACTGTGAAGACCTCAACAGCGCCATTGCACTCATGGGCACTGTACTGGCAACTCCTGAATTAGAATGTCAGAGATAATAATATCCACCTCACTGTGACCTCCCATTCTTAAAAAAGGTAAGGGGTAGCCAATGGGGTGCTCTCCAGACATTAATCTATAAAGGGCCTCAATTGGAACAAGGTTTTTCATGTTTGCTGCTCCCAGTCTTTTGAACTCCCTACCTAGAGAGAAATTCTGGGATGGGGGTGGGGTAGCCAAGTAAATCTGCTGCAAGAAAAACAAGCAAGAGCTTTGTGGCACCTTAAAGGCTAGCACATTTATTATGGCACATAAGCTTTTGTGCGCTAGTCTACTTCATCAGATGATTGACGTGTTACCCTGAGTTACAGGGGTTTGTGTATATATGTGTGTGTATGTCTATATCTATCTATATATATATCTAGATAGATACAGTAGATAGATAGATAGATAGATAGATAGATAGATAGATAGATAGATAGATAGATAGAGATATGGTGGGCGTTCATCCCCCCCCCCCCGTCAGCTTTCCTCCTATTTAGGAAATCCACTGGCCTTTAGAGGCTGGATTTTATTGCTTGCTTTGCCATAATTGATTTGTGATCCTTCTAGTTTTTATGACATTTTTATGATATTTTTTCTGCTACTGTTCTTAAATTGTTTTATTGCTGGCTTGATATTTTTTCTGTTGTTCCTTTTTCCTGCGGTGTTTTGTTGCGGTGTATTGTGTTTTTATTAGCTATGATTAGCCACCTTGAACAACATGATGGAAGGTGGTGTACAAATTTATTCAAATTTATTTACTTAACACATTATTTATAGCCCAGCCCCTCGTGCAAAACATTTGGGGCAGCGTACAACAAGATCAGCAAATGCAAGAGGCATAAAACGTCATGAAAGCAACCTGGAATAATCATCAAAATGACGGGCTCCATCTACAAAAAGCCTAAACAGCTGCATAGTCCTTTGGAGAGTTATATTAGTCTTCAAGGGATTCCCTGACAATCAGAAGTGAGGATGCCAACCAAATCTCTGCTATAAGACTATTCAAGAGCAAGGGACCAGCAACTAAATGCTTGGTTTGGAGCTTGTTGCTCTTCCGAGAAACTCAGGACAATTAACAGTGCTCCTCTGCATGATCTGGATCCAAGATGTCCAGAGCCTTTAATATTAATGCAATAACCTTGAAACTGACCTGGTAGAATATAAGCACCCAGTTCAGTTGTTTTAGCAGTGGAGCAGTCAAGCCATCACATTCTGCAACAGCTGGAGCTTTCAGACCATTCCCAAGGGCAGCCCCACATACAATACATTACTGTAATCCAGTCTCAAGGTCACTAATGGATGGGCAACAGTGCCCAAGTGATCCCAATCCAGATACAACTGTAGCCAGAGGTCACTTGGGTCTCTCTGATTGGAAATATGCATCCAGTAATACCCCCCAAGGTTCATATCTGCTCTTTCAAAGGGAGTTCAAGCCTGTCCAAATAAAGTTGTTATTTTAAGAGCCAGCACTCCTGGCATACTATGATTGGTGTTCCCAAAAGCTTGAGGGAAAAGCCATAGTTCAGCTGCATGCAATTTGCACATGCTAATTTATACATATACCGTAGGTGCAAATCTAGGCTTACTTTCAGAGCGAAAGTTGACCTGTAAGCAAAGTGAGTTTCTGTTGTTTTTAAGAGGGGGCTGAGAGTTCCAGCAGTCCATGAAGAAGTCCATAAAACCCCTGAGCTTCCCTAACAATACCCCTAGGCTGCATGAAGGAGAGTGGCTTTTCTGTGGTGGCAACCCAACTTTGAAATACTGTGATTGCAATATTTTCAGAGCCTAGTGTAGACTCACTCTTATATGTTGTTTTTACCACTTGCCTTTTGGAGTTTCTTCTTGTTTTCTGATTGATTATGTTTCCCTGTTCTTATTGTACATCACCTTGGGATCCATTTGGATGAAGGGCAGTTTAGAAACATTTAAAATAAATACTAAATAAGTTGTTCTCCTGGAAGGAGGCAGGCTCACCAATGCAACACCTATGTTTATATAGGCCTGGGGGTGCCTGTCTCCAGATAGAATGGAGCTGAACTCATTCTATATGCAAAATGCCCAATAGGGTTCTCTCCCCCGCCTCTTGCTTAATGAATTCTGATAACGAAAAGGACCAACTCGCAACTCCAGATGCCAGGTAATTAATCAGGTGAGCTGGGACGCGCAAGCAACATCCATCTTCTCGGAAGAAAGACCAGCAGCTCAATCCATACACTCTCCCTGTTAATCCAGAGCACTTGACTTCAAAATGGTCCTCATCCCAACTGAAGTCAACTAGACTGAGTGGCCTGAAATCCCCAGAAATTTGGCTTTACTGGTTGTGGATTACTGTACAGCTGAGGGAGCCCAACCACATGAGATGCCAACACAAGTGAATTCATGCAGAGGGCAGGTGAAGGGGTAGCGGGGAAGGAAGAGACAGAGAGCCTAGCATAACTTTCTTCCCCTTGATTGATGATGGAATAGCCAGAACCCGATGGGGCAAGAAGACAAGGCTGCTACAATTAAATCTCCTGACAGTGCCCGTTTGATGACTTGGGAAATGTGTCGAGCCAATCTCCTGATAAGCTTTCAGAAGTGGCGAATGAAGGAGCGGTTCTGCCACTGGGACTTTGTCAAGAGAGGGGGAAGGGGGACCATTCCACCAATAGGAAGTCAACACATGCAGAAGTTCCCAAGTTAAATCCTGGGCATCTCCACATTGGGGTTGGAGAGACTCCTGCCTGAATATCCATTGGGCCACTGCCAGTCAGTGTAGACAATACTGAGACAGGTGGACCAATGGTTGGTATCAGAAGGTGGCTTTTATGTTGGCAGTGGTGAGAAGGAAGGCAGGAAGCATGTAGGGTCCATCTTTCTGCAGATGTCCAAAATAGGCACGAGATCAGTCTCCAAGTCAAGGAGGAACAATTGAGAGCAGGGGAATGGCTCCACTCCACAAAGTTCCATGAAGATTTCATCACCTTGACCATGGGTAAGCAACATGGAAACAAACACTGAGCCCATGAAGGTGCCTCAACGAGGTGAGGATTATACTCACAATGCTCTTGTTACTCTTGCCTGGTCTTCTCAGTGCTAATCTCCTGACATGGTCCAACATCCTCTGCTGGAGCCTTTCCAGTTCTGGCTTCTCACTAAGGGCCAAGCTAGATACTCCAAGGAAGAGGCTGGGGGTTCAACTCTATGTTTTCCTTGCAAAGCTAAAGCAGGGGCTGGAGACCTTTGCAGGGGACCATAGGAAGGTGTGTCTCATCTCACCTCCAACAGCAGATGATCTCCTTCAAATGTTTCTCCTGCCCCACCCATGTTCTGAAACCAGAACTGAGCCTGGTTGGGAGGAAACTACCTGCAAGTCCTTTTTCAAGAAGAAGCCCCTCCTTTACAAAAACAAAAGCTTCAATTTCCCCCATTATCTCCATATACATGAGGATGGGCCACCACTACCATGCTTGTTGGGATGACGTCTGGTAGGGAGAGAAAGCAGCCGAGCCAACTCCTTCTGGGAGGGCTGTTTTGCTCTGCTGTGTTCTAACTCCCCAAGGCCCACGTTGCTAAGAAAGTCAGTTTAATTAAAATTGCATTAATGCACCCTGGGTCTCGTGGAGCCATCTGTCTCTCTGACGGATCCATGTGTGTGACGTGGCAACCCCGTCTGTTTCTGCCATGGAGGCGGCATGAAAGCGCAAGGCAGGCAGGGAGGGATGCACTAACTGGAGGCAAAATGATGCCACTCAAGGCAGAAGCAGCCAGCCCACAAGGGTTAGCATGCAGGGCATAGACAGTGCAAATCACATAACCAGCTAGAGCATCCCAAGAGGCTACAAGAGGGGGAGAGTTGGGAAGCAGAGCCCATTCCAGCACCTGTGCTGTGAAGACCAGTTTCATCAGCCTCCTCCAGTCCCTGAATTTTTAAATGAAAGGAGGCCATTATAAAAATGACTGCTTAACTTTAAGTACTAGTGCTGGGTTTTGATTTTTCCTCTTTCCTCCCCATCCCCTTTTTCTTTACTGCTGTGTCTTTTGGCTTATAAGGCTGCAGGCAGGCTTTGTTTGATGTAAGCGGCTCCAAGAGTCTTTTTTGGCTGAGGGGCAGGGTGCAAATGCGGAAACCCCCCCTGCTGGCAGCCGAGATTAGTAGCACTGCACAAATTACAGCTGACACGGAGCCAAAGGAACTTGACAGGGAGCCAGGGGGACAAGCAGCTGCCATTTGCAGGGTGGGTCTCTGATAAACATGCAGCCCCATCTGCAGAAATTGCTCTTTTCCACTCCCTCCAAATGCCATGGGGATTTCCCGACTGCTGAACTGCACAATCCCAATATTAGAAATACAAGGGTAACATGAAAAGCAGTGTAGATTCCTCTTTGTTTGCAGGGACCTCCTTGCTATGATCCCTCTCTTCCTCTCTCCCATTAGTGGTGGAAGAAGGATCCCTGAAGGCCGGGCAGCTGCCTCCCCCTCCCTTGCCAATCCCATGGGGAGCCACCAATGTTCCTTCAGGCACATCAGCTTTCGCTGCCACAGCGAGTTTTAATTTCCCCCTGTGACGATGGTATCACCGCCTGACATTGTGCTGAAGTCACCCGCCTTATCTCCGTGGCCTGCGCATATGAGCAATATCAATTTTGCAGTGTAATGGCTGCAGCCGGAACAATACTCTGTGCATTGTTAAACAAGCGACGAGCCCCACGCCGTACAAACAGAACACATGTCGTTGGCGATAGGGGCTTTCTCATAATTACTACACCATGGTGAGTGCCGACAGGCTCCTAAGTATCCACCGCTCCCCTGGAAGGGAAAAAGCAGACATTGATTCCTAGTTCCTACGCTCATTATTCAACACATGCGGCTTGAATAATGTCCCAGATATGGCATTACGCAAAGATCTCCTATTCATACAATATCCTGAAAATGAAAGAAGAAGATTGCTCCCCCCCCCCCAAGGGGCGCTAGCAATATCCCCATCCAAAATGCCAGTACAAAGCACATGGGACTCTGAAAAAAATCCAGTTGATTTGCCAGTAGCAAAGGAACTGGAGGCTTAAGCAATATTGTGCCCCCAAATACCAGAGGTGCCAATGTCAATAAAATATTGGGTGGGGGAGCAGGTAAGCCCCACCACACATAATCAATCACATGATGTGGTGCACACAAACCATTTGAATGGCAATGCCCATCAACTGGGGGGCAGCCCCCTCAAATATTTTGTTGGGGTGGCCAAAGTGACCTCAGTCCCTAGGAGTTGGCTCCTATGTCAAATACTGTTGCATTCAAGTCCTGCTTGCAGACTTCTCATAGGGACCTAGTTGGTTACTGTGAGAACAAGATACTGGGCTAGATCTATTGGCCTGATCCAGCAGCCAGGGTCTTCTTAGGTCCTTGTGATCAGGGCTTTTTTCAGCTGAAACTTGCCAGGGTGGGTTCCAGCACTTTTCAGATGGGTGCCATGGCCATTCTCAAAAAAAACAAGGGAGGCGTTCGTGGTGAGTTCCAGCACCTCTTTTTCTACAAAAGTAGCATCGCTTATGAGTAACTGTAAGGGAGGGTTGTTGCCTCCATGGGAACTTCCTGGAGCCATCTGATTGGCCACTGTGGGAAAGAGGATACTGGATTAGATGGACCATTGATCTGGGCTCTTCGGGTGTCCTTTGTTTGGTACCCAAACAAACCCTCAATGCCAAGAAACAGTGGTGTGGGCCATGTTTTGGGAGGTCGACCCACAGAGACAAATAAAGCTAAAGCTAAAGGGACTCCTGACTCCCTGACCATTAGGTCCAGCCGTGGCCGACTCTGGGGTTGCTGCGCTCATCTCACTTTATTGGCCGGGTGAGCCGGCATACAGCTTCCGGGTCATGTGGCCAGCATGACTAAGCCGCTTCTGGCGAACCAGAGCAGTGCACGGAAGCACCGTTTACCTTACCGCTGGAGCGGTACCTATTTATCTACTTGCACTTTGATGTTCTTTTGAACTGCTAGGTTGGCAGGAGCAGGGACTGAGCAATGGGAGCTCACCCTGTCGCGGGGATTCGAACCGCCGACCTTCTGATCGGCAAGCCCTAGGCTCTGTGGTTTAACCCACAGCGCCACCCGTGTCCCACAGAGACAAGTACCTGGATTCAAATTTATCATAATCAGGTCAGGCCAATTGCCCACTATCCTGCTCTCAGAGCAGCCAATCAGATGCCCACAAACAGGGCCTGACCACAAGAACACTCCACCCCTCCTGCAGTTTCCAGCAACTGGCATTCAGAAGCAAGGCCCTGGGGTAGAACAGTGTGGGGTATGATCAGGTATGAATGGGGCAAAAGGAAAATACCAGGGCACAGTGTCCTCTTGTCATTCAAACCAGATGCTTTTATAAGGGGACAGACCTCTACCACATGACCTGATGTGACCTATCGTTGTTCAAGAAGCCTCTTTGCCTGTTTGTCCAGTTCTTCCTATGTTTCCTCTTCTTCTGGTAGTGCTTCGTATGGATGGACACTGGCTAAACTCCTTGCCTCCTGGTGATGACCCTCAAGCCCCATGATCAAGGCCTTGCATCGCAGCCGAAGGCCTGAAAAAAGGTGCATGCAAATCCCCCCCCCCATGCGATTTAATCGTGCCCACAGGGGTCAGCAAACTTTTTCAGCAGGGGGCCGGTCCACTGTCCCTCAGACCTTTTGGGGGGCCAGACTATATTTTGGGGAAAAAACAAATGAATGAATTCCTGTGCCCCACAAATAACCCAAAGAGGCATTTTAAATAAAAGGGCACATTCTACTCATGTAAAAACACGCTGATTCCCAGACTGTCTGTGGGCCGGATGAGGCCCCTGGGTCTTAGTTTGCCTACCCACGCCTTGGACAAATGAACCTCCTCTATAAACTGGACATTTGAATGACCTTGCTCCAGGGGTTATTGTGAGGGGATGACAAGATAATGATCGAAATGCACTTTGCACATTATGCAAATGATTTTTTTAAGAGAGAGAGAGAGACGAGTCATTTCAGGCAGAATCTCAGTGGGTTCAGATGGCTACTTCTTCTTTGCCCTCCGCCCCAAATGAGAAATGCATCACCCAAAAGGCACACAAAAGAGCTTGTACATCTGCATAAGGAGGCCATCTCAGCCTCATGGTCCCTTTGCATATATTTGCATAACGTTTGCATATGCTAATTTACATGCCTAGATACAGAGACAGAAATAATTGAAACTGGGGAAGGCTGTCAGCAAGCGACTGGCATGCCTGCTCAAATCTTTCTCCAGGTGCCTACTGCAAATACACACTTCTTACTTTGAGAAGTGAAGCTACAGGCAGAGAGCCTTCTCGATAGTCACGCCCGCCCTGTGGAACGTCCTCCCATCAGATGTCAAGGAATAACTATCTGACTTTTCGAAGACACCTGAAGGCAGCCCTGTATAGGGAAGTTTTATTATGTTTTATATATGTTGGAAACTGCTCAGAGTGGCTGGGGCATTCAGATGGGTGGGTTACAAATAATAAAATTATACCATTATTACAGTGGTACCGCAGGTTAAGAACTTAATTCATTCTGGAGGTCCGTTCTTAACCTGAAACTGTTCTTAACCTGAGACACCACTTTAGCTAATGGGGCCTCCCGCTGCTGCCACGCCGCCACTGTGCAATTTCTGTTCTCATCCTGAAGCAAAGTTCTTAACCTGAGGTACTATTTCTGGGTTAGCGGAGTCTGTAATCTGAAACGCCTGTAACCTGAAGCATCTGTAACCCGAGCTACCACTGTATTAGTATTAGTTACCCATAAAGCTTGCATCACAGTCATGTAAAGGTGAGTGAGGGGTGCTTTAGCTTTTTCCGTAATGTCGGGTGGCCAAGCCAGCTTTCCATCTTAGCTCAAACTGGCTGTGCCACTCTAGAGCTTTGTGAACTCTCTGATCTAGAAACATTTCCTGAGCACATCAGAGATCCCCAGAGCAGGGAGTCATGACAGGGGAGAGTTGTGCCCCCTTCTGCACCTCCACTGTAACTACACCTTTCCTCCAACAACAGAAAGCATGACAAAGACCCGGCCATTAACAACCAGGAAGGAGAAGGGAGGCAGGGGAGGGTTATTTGTTTAACCTGCCTACGCTTTGGTAATGAATTATCCACCCTGCAACTGCTTGCAGCCGGCCCAGCTGTGTTAGAGGGCAGGCACCTGCTGAGCCGGGAGGTTACAGATGAGAAGCAGAAAGAGTCATTAAAGCAGCTGTCTTGGTATTAATTAATGCTCATTTATATGTGTAACCACTGCAACCAAGTGAGAGGAGCACCTCGGTGAAAATCAGAGGCTGCCTATCCATCTCTGCGCAGCCGGCCTCGCTTGCCCCCCTTGGCCATGCCTGTTCTCTCTCTCTCTCTTCCTGCTTCCAGTATTTACTCTTTCTTGAAGGGCAAAGCAACACCTTGAATCCAAAACAGCTGGGCTGACTCTTTCTTTCACACCTCTATCCACTGTTTTCTTGTGTTGTGCTCAAAGAATCATAGAATTGTAGAGATGGGAGGGACTGCAAGAGTCATCTAGTCCAATCCCCTGAAATTCAATGTTTCGTCTTCATCCCATGCTGTCATCCCATCACCCCAAAGTCTGATATGATGAAGGGTAGTAGAAATGATTTAAATCAGGGGTCATGAGTCATTTTCAGTCCATGGGCTGATAAGCCTCTGGGGGCCACATGACCATGAGTGGCCAAAAGTGGGTGTGCCCATTTACACTATTGTATGTGTCACACGTTGGGTTAAACCACTGAGCCTAGGGCTTGCCGATCAGAAGGTCGGTGGTTCGAATCCCCACAATGGGGTGAGCTCCCGTTGCTCGGTCCCTGCTCCTGCCAACCTAGCAGTTCGAAAGCATGTCAAAGTGCAAGTAGATAAATAGGTACCGCTCCAGCAGGAAGGTAAACAGCGTTTCCGTGTGCTGCTCTGGTTCGCCAGAAGTGGCTTAGTCATGCTGGCCACATGACCCGGAAGCTGTACACCGGCTCCCTCAGCCAATAAAGCAAGATGAGCGACGCAACCCCAGAGTCGGCCACGACTGGACCTAATGGTCAGGGGTCCCTTTACCTTTATCTGTCATACACATACAGGCATACAGCCCTCTCCACACACACCGAACTCCATTGATCCATGCAGATAGCTTTCCAATCCTCAAAATGGCCAGTCTGATGATCAGGGATGGTTTGATTTGCAGTCCTTTCAGGGCTCTTGGCTTCACCCACCCATGCCAGCAGTGTGTGTGTGTGTGTGTGTGTGTGTGTGTGTGTGTGTGTAATCTGGGCCAGTCAGAGAAAATGTCTTTTGGGACATTAGCCACTCCTATTTTAAATAAACAAAAAGCACTGTGTTTTCTGGACAGTGCAGTACAGAGAGGGCAGTTTAGAGAGAAGAGTGGCAGAAGGCATCACCATCCCAAAGCTATGCATTGTCCCCCCTCTCCCTCCCCATAGCTGCTTTTCAGCCAGCTGGATTGTCGGGGGAAATGTGGGCAAAATAGCTGAGGATGAGAGGTTACAAGGATCAAATTAGTGGGTAGAGAAAAGATTAAGTTTCCTCATCTGCTGCTGCAATTGTAAAGTTAGAGAGCAGGGAAAGGGTTAAGTTCCACCCCCATCCCCACTGCTGCTTCTCTCCTGAAAATGCATTCCCATCCCATGTGCTTTGTAGAGTGAACACAGGGCTGAGAATCTGTCCTTGCTCACATGCCATTCCATCCCAGTCTATCCCACTGTCTGCATCTTTCTGAGAGCTGCTGCATGCATTACACTTTTCTACTGTCATGGGTGTCTGAATTGGGGGGTGGGGAGCAGGAATCCCACACATAGAGTAGCATGTTCTTTCTCCCCCTCCCCCTCCCCCTCCTTTCCCTGACTACATTTTGGGAGCCGCAATGTAACTCGTAATACGCCCGCAGCCTAATTGCTTATCAGGCAGCTCCAAATAATGACTTTGGTGTTTTGGAACGTTGACTAACAGCTGCGGATCAGTAATAGTGCTTGTGCTCGGTCAATCGCTCTGCAGTAAACCGGCATCCTGCCTTTCACATCCCATCAGGGCAATGAGCAAATTGGTCTCGTTCTCCAACCACTAAACGGCGCCATAACAACTCGGAGGGCAGCAAATGGGTAAAGGTGCAATTTTCTCCTTTCTCGCGGCCAAACCCAAACTCCTTTCTGGAATTGAGACACACTCTCGATCTGTTATTGTGTTTCCAATCTATTTTCTTGCTATTGCTTCTCCACGTTAAGTATCTGCAAATTGGGCCTTCGCACTTGATATGTGGGGGCCTGACACACCCAGGTCTCCTCGCTTGCACAGAGAGTGTAAAAGGAGGTCTGGTTCAAATCCGCAAGTCCATAGGTGGGTCGCGTTCTCTGGAGGAGCACAATTCGTCACATCTTTGAATTGCTATTTATAGAAAAGCAGTGGGGATTTTTCAGCCAGAGGGTTTCATTCCCGCATGGACAACTTTCCAGGGGCCTTGTGCTGGGGTGGGCGGGGCCAGATACAAGAGTGGGCGGAGCAATAGGTGTGGCTCGAACCTTGGCACAGTAGTAGGATTGCCATAAGTCCAGAATTTCCCGTACATAGCCGGGATTTGATCATCGGAAACAGTGTTAGGGCAGAAATCGCTGAAATGTCTGGGAAAATCCAGATGTATCGCAGCCCATTTGATGTATATATATGTGTATACACACACACACACACATATCTCAACCCTATACTACTGTGACATTCCAGCTATGCCAAACGCAGGGATTTCTGCACATGCACAGCTCCCCATCCTCTTTCCAAACAAGCCAGGGGCATTATTGCTTTTTGGATTGCACATTCAGCCAGGCAGAAGCATTCAAAGAGGGTGTGGCCTCTGGGACGGGGCGTGGCTTGGATGTGGCCCAGGAAGAGCCCTGGGGACCAAACAGAAAGTCCCCAAGAGCCACATTCAGCTTCAGAGCTTACCAGTGACCAGTCACAGAGCCTGACTCTGACACTGTGGGACGCACAAGGGGGGCAACTTACTAAGGTGCAACTGAACATGCACAGGATGCCTTCAGCCTACAGTATTGCTGACTTGTGACTTCCTTCTCCCTGCTGGCAAGACCAAGGGGCAGAGTCAAGGAGGGCAGAACCTCAAGGACTGCAGGCTCAAATTTTGGCCTTCCTACCTTTTAAAATAATCATCCAAGGCCCATCTCTAGGTGCCCACACATTCAGAGGCCAGCTGTGCGGAAAGAGGGCCTGCCCTGTAGTGGCCCCCAGATTATGGGAGCTCAACCACAAATATATCCACATGGTGCCCTTCTTTGTTTCTTTTTAGGAGCCATCTGAAGTCTGTCCTATCCCCACATCAATTCAACGGCTTCTAATGGTATTAAGGTCCTTTTATTAAAGACTTTTGCCTACTGTATCCCACTCCACAACTTCCTATTTCTGTTTTAATTTTTTAATCTGTTGGCTCTGCCATTTTATTGTATTTTTGCATCTCTCTTTTTTCCTTTCCTTTCCCTTTTCTCCCTCTCTCTTTCTTTCTTTGCACCGTAAGACCATCTTGACAAAAGGTGGGGCACAATTCTATTTTAATTTTTTAATGAAACAGCCAGGCATGGGCAAAGTGTGCCAGCATCTGGAGCTTACATGCTTTTTAGGATACCTCTGCTGGTTTCTTAGCAGAGTAAAGTTTTCCCAGACAGACTTTTCAAAGGCTGGTTGCTTAGCAACCCTGCTTCCTCTTTGACCATTAATAAGCAGGACCGCTAGCCTCCTAACGTGGGGGTGCAAGATGAGGATGGGGAACCTATGGTCCTCTAGATGTTGGTGGACTACAGCTCCCACCCACCCACCCATTCATAAGATTTCTTACCTGCCCTTTCCCATAAGGTCTCAGAGTGAGTTACTACACTAAAACAATACTACAATAAAATAAACAAAACAGTTAGCAACCATAAAACCAGTGTAAAATCAATTAAAAACAAAACAACCATTAAAAAAAATCCCATATATCAAAACAGTTTTTTTATATTAAAAAAAGTTTGAATACAAATGTAGAATGGGATGAATATTTCCACTTAAAAGGCTTGTTGTAAGAGGAAAGTCTTCAATAGGTGTCCAAAAGATGGCAGAGATTGCACCTGTCCAATATACAAATGGGAGCACATTGCTATGGGTGGGTAAAGGTAAAGGGACCCCTGACCATTAGGTCCAGTCATGGCCAACTCTGGGGTTGTGGCACTCATCTCGCTTTATTGGCCGAGGGAGCCGGAGTACAGCTTCCAGGTCATGTGGCCAGCATGACTAAGCCGCTTCTGGCGAACCAGAGCAGTGCACAGAAACACCGTTTACCTTCCCACCAGAGTGGTACCTATTTATCTACTTGCACTTTGGCGTGCTTTCGAACTGCTAGGTTGGCAGGAGCAGGGACCGAGCAACGGGAGCTCACCCCATTGCAGGGATTCGAACCGCCGACCTTCTGATCGGCAAGTCCAAGGCTCTGTAGTTTAACCCACAGCACCACCCGCGCCCCTATGGGTGGGTAGCACAACACTAAAAGCCAGTCTCTGATATTGGATGGAAAGGACCTGAGAACTCTAGAACAGGAGTAGGCTTCCCCTGACAATTAACAAACAACCGTTCCCAGGATTCTTTGAGGAGAGCCACGACTGTTTAGAGTGAAATCATAGTGCTTTAAATGCAGAGTGCAGCTGGGGCTCCAGTCCCTGGCTCTCAGTTTTCTCCAGACTGATGCCCACGGCCCAGCCCTGACAGTTTCAATAGGTGCTCTTTTCTCTTGCGTGTAATGCCTACCCGCAAGGCAGTGAATGTGAAGGATGGGATCAGAAAGAAGCTGCTCTTGATGTTTTCGTTCTCCTCTTCCTCCAGCCCACAACCTCTGTGACTTTCCAGCAGGATCCCGGGATCGTTTTCCTCCCTGGCTAATTAGCACAGCGGATAATAAGCTGGTTTTGCAGATTTACCACGGACCAATGTCTCTGCTAACTGGGTTGTTTACACATCAGCTGGGTGTTTGTTTCGCCGTAAAGACAAACCTGAAATGGAAAACATGTTTATGTTCATCGAGAAAGTACTGGAATAAGGAGGACTGAATGCCTGGATGTTCTCTAAGCTGCAATGCTGACTCCATAATTTGGAGGGAAACAAATTGCCACGAGTGCTCTGGATCAAAGTGGTAGAAGCTCTTTGTCAAATACCACCCTGGGTGCCTTGCATTCTGTCTAAATGAGCCCTCCCTGCCAGTACGTTGAGCTCAGAACCAGTTACTCTCCTCGACTGTCAAAGGGCTATGCATTATGGTAGCCACATGACCTTCTTTACCGAAGACAATCTTCTGTTTGGGACATGGGAGGCACTGTGGGTTAAACCACAGAGCCTAGGACTTGCCAATCAGAAGGTCAGTGGTTCGAATCCCCGCGATGGGGTGAGCTCCCGTTATTCGGTCCTTGCTCCTGCCAACCTAGCAGTTCAAAAGCACGTCAAAGTGCAAGTAGATAAATAGGTACCGCTCCAGCAGGAAGGTAAACAGTGTTTCCGTGCGCTGCTCTGGTTCGCCAGAAGCGGCTTAGTCCTGCTGGCCACATGACCCAGAAGCTGTACGCCGGTTCCCTCGGCCAATAAAGCAAGATGAGCGCCACAACCCCAGAGTCGGCCACGACTGGAAGTAATGGTCAGGGGTCCTTTACTTTACCTAGCCACATGACCTTCTTTACCGTAGACAATCTTCTATTTGAAGGGTTGTCATAAGAATTCTCCACTACAGTGGTACCTCAGGTTACATACACTTCAGGTTACAGACTCCGCTAACTCAGAAATAGTGCTTCAGGTTAAGAACTTTGCTTCAGGATGAGAACAGAAATCATGCTCTGGCGGTGCGGTGGCAGCAGGAGGCCCCATTAGCTAAAGTGGTGCTTCAGGTTAAGAACAGTTTCAGGTTAAGTACGGACCTCTGGAACAAATTAAGTACTTAATCCGAGGTACCACTGTATTTGAAAGGGTCCTCTATTTCTAGGATGGAGAGCCTCACACCTGAGGGCCATATGCAGCCCTCCAGGCCTCTCTATCTGGTCCTCAGGATTCTCTCCAGGCCATACCCCTTCATTGCCCCTGCTTCACACCCGCCTTGAGTGTTTTTGCCTTGCTGGAATTTGTCCTTCAACTTGGGTCTTACTTCTTGCTTGCCTGGAGGGAAGGAAGAAAAAAAGAGGGGCTCTTGAATGTGTGTGGAAACCAGCATATGAGCAAAGGTGACATTAGCATCTGTGGCTCCACCCACTTTTGCTCCAGGCCCCGCCCACCACTGCCATGCAGCCCTTGGAAAGTTGCCCAGAAGGAAATGTGGCCCTCTAGCTGAAAAAGGTCCCCCATCCCTACTACATTTGAAGGGAGAGTTCCAGTTCAAGTCCATATCCTCCAACATTTCTCTGATGAAAACAGAGACGTCCTATTCCATAACATTAATGAAAATGATATTTTTATTATTTATACCCTGCCTATCTAACATGGGACTCAGTTACATTAGTCAAGAAACAGTGTTTTGAATGTGTTATAAACATGCAACACCAGATGGCACCAGAGAGCAAAAAATAAATTTCTAAGCCATTTTCCATAGCATTCCCCCCCCCCTTTTGTTATAACAATTTAATTTCTGACTTATTTATAGTGGTTTCCCCCCCTGTGTGTAGATCCACCCTGGGTTGCCCCAGCCACTATGGGTGGCTTCCAACATATATAGAAACATAATAAACCATTAAACATTTTTTTAAAACCTTCCCTATACAGGTCTGCCTTCAGATGTCTTCTAAAGGTTGTATAGTTACTTATCTCCTTGGTTTGGGGGGGGGGGTCGCATAACTCCATACCCTCCAACATTTCCCCGATGAAAATATGGGTGTCCTAAGGAAACGCGGGACATTCTGGGATTAAATCAGAAACCGGGACGGCTTCTGTAAATCCAGGAAAATAGGGGCACTTGGAGGGTCTGCAAGTCTGTCTGAAAGATAAAGAAGATGAGTGAGGGAGGGCAGGCTTGAAGGTGCCCATCAGAACTGAGCCCCTGGAGAACAGCAAACTGAGCAAGCAGGCACACACAGAGGTCACCTGGCCGCAGTCTCCCCTGCTATGGCTAGATGGACTGCATTTCTATTTAAATTAGACTCATTATTTCTAAATCTGTGTCTATGCATACAAATGAGTACGTTTTAGACAAATGAGGACCTTCTTTTGTTCTCCTTTGTCAGTGATGCATTTCCACTCGTTTTGGGAGCATTGTTTATTTGGAGGCCCCTGAATACCAGTTGCAGGGAATCACAAGTAGGGAGAGGGCGTTTGTGCTCAGGAGCTGCTTGCTGACATCCCATAACTGGCCATCTGTCTGGCCACCAGGAGAACAGGATGCCGAACTCGATGCACCACCGGCCTGATCCTGCAGGGCTGTGGTGATGTTCTCATGTTCTAACTTCATGTACGCAGAGCAAGAGGGTACTTTGGGGGCAGGGGAGGAAAATCAGCACGGATTCATTACAGGCAGTGATCATTGTTGTTGTTTAGTCATGTCCGACTCTTTGTGACCCCATGGACCAGAGCACGCCAGGCACTCCTGTCTTCCACTGCCTCCCGCAGTTTGGTCAGACTCATGTTCGTAGCTTCGAGAACACTGTCCAACCATCTCGTCCTCTGTCATCCCCTTCTCCTAGTGCCCTCCATCTTTCCCAGCATCATAGTCTTTTCCAGGGAGTCTTCTCTTCTCATGAGGTGGCCAAAGTACTGGAGCCTCAGCTTCAGGATCTGTCCTTCCAGTGAGCACTCAGGGCTGATTTCCTTCAGAATGGATAGGTTTGATCTTCTTGCAGCCCATGGGACTCTCAAGAGTCTCTTCCAGCACCATAATTCAAAAGCATCAATTCTTCGGCGATCAGCCTTCTTGATGGTCCAGCTCTCACTTCCATACATCACTACTGGGAAAACCATGGCTTTAACTATACGGACCTTAGGCAGTGACCATAGCTGTCAACTTTTCCCTTTTCTTGCGAGAAATCCTATTCAGAATAAGGGAATTTCCCTTTAAAAAAGAGAAATGTTGACAGCTATGGCAGTGGTGCATTTTAGGCGCATCCAAGATGGGCGCCACCACACACACATGCATTGCGCCAAACCTGGAAGTGGCCTGAAAACGTCACAAAAACATCACAAAATGGGCAGGGGGCGGGGTGGAGATAGAATGGGGTGTTTGCAGGCTTTTTCAATGGTGTTTCAAATATATGTGATTTCATTAAAACATGTGGTGGTGCCTTTGGACCCGCTCCAAGGACAGACCCACTGAAAGCGCATTTATCATCCCTCTTCCCTGAGCGCAGCCCCCAGGACAGGGTTGAGGCCTTCTTGGCATCTTTGAACAAACCACAGCCTGCTTTTGTTTATTGATCTGGAAAACAAGAGCCTGCAGGCAACTGCCTCCTTCTCAGCAGTGGCTTCAGGAGCTGCTCAGTGACACAGAACTGGCAACTTTCAGCACAGCGTAGATCTGCTCAGCTGAGCCATAGGGCTAGCTAGGAACACTCTTCCCCGTCTCTCTGTGTGTCTTATTGCTAATGTCTGCATCCCAATCAGCCAGCAAGAACAAACTAATCCTCAGGTGGCAGACTCACATTGCATCCTCTGCACAGATTCCCTGATCCATGTCAGCAACTCTGATTGCCTTGCCTGCATCTCTCTGGTATACCCTCTGGCCATTGTTTATGGAAAGGCAGTGCTTCACGTCCTCTCTGCTCCAATGAGCCGGTCTTCCCGGTCTTGTGATGAACATTTGGGTGCAACTCAGCTTGCTGAGAGGGGTTTGCAGGGGTTAAGACAGAATAAGGGACCTTCAGCTTCCTAGACTATCCTTTTACCTCTCCTTTCTTCTCTGGCGATCCCTTGTAGCCAAGTAAGAGTGTCTTCCATGAACATGGTCTTAGCAGTGAGTCCGTAAGTGACTGTGGAGGCCAGTTCTGGATCCACACGTCTTTCCACAGTGGGAACATATGTTTCCAGGCAGGGGTTGATCACAGTGAGGGTTTGCCATACGTGCCTTCCTCTTAGAACATTTCTCCCTTTTGTCCTGAGTTCGAGTATTTTCAAAGTCCAGTACACCTTTGGTAAAGGCGCTCGCAGACCAGTGTTTCCCAATTGCCAGTGTTTATACTCCATTTTTAAAGATTTGCCTTGAGGGAATCTTTAAATCTCTTTTGTTGACCACCAGCATTATGCTTTCCATTTTTAAGTTTGGAATAGAGTATTTGCTTTGGAAAACAATAATCAGGCATCCGAACAACATGACCAATCCAACAAAGTTGATGTTGAAGAATCATTACTTCAACACTGGTGATCTTTCCTTCATCCAGTACACTGGCATTAGTTTGCCTGTCTTCCCAAGTGATATGTAAAAAATTTCGGAGACACCATTGATGGAATCTTCCAAGGAGTTGGAAATGGTGTTTATAAGTTTTACCTCTATCACTGTGCTGACTTCTCTCTTACTCTTTGATGTTTAGACGTATAAGTCTTAAGTTGCGTCCTCTGTACAATTTCCTGCTCCTCTGCACAAACTTTCTTTGGACCTCCAGGCTAGCTCCTGCAGCCAATGGGAAACTGCACACGCCTCCTCTGCGCTGGAAGGAGCGCCGGAAATAGCTTTTGCACACTCCGGCCCATTGCAGCACCTGCAGGACCGTGAACTGGCCCAAGCCACAAAAACTTTGCCGACCCCTGCTCTTCTTCATAAACCTGTTCTGGGTTCTATATCTTGCTCACACTACAGTGTGACAGGAGAGTGTGATGGAAAGCTGACCTGACTTTTGTATGCGTGAACCTGGGGGACTTTCAAAAAGCGGGGTCTACTCTCAAAACTGTCACCGAAAGAGCATACACTTCTTTCCTGGACATATGCAACTTTCTGAACCCTGGCTGTTATCTATATTTAAAGTACTCTGACTTTGTGCCAATGTATTTGTGTGTTGGGGGCGGGGGAGGGAGGTGAATAGGTTTGTGTGTGCTCCGTAAACTTCAGGGTTAATGACAGCCTTCCTGGCCGCAGCCCGCAAGAGAAAGATGGATTGTGTAGCTTGAGAGCAATTTTGGGACCCACTCAAGCTTTGTGCCACGCTGTGAAATCTCAATGCACCTCGGCGAGACTCAAAATTGGTTTACATTCCCCTCTATGAGTTTATGGGTTAGTAAAAGCTGATTTATTCCATTCACTTGCCACTTCAGGATATTACTGCAAAGGCATCTGTTGGGAGAAAGCTTGGCTCTCATTATAAACTTGCTTAAACTGTGCCCCTGTTGTCAGAGACGATGGGTGGGGAGTTTGGGTTGAACCTGTGGCAGAAAAGAAACTCTTACAGCCTGAGCCTGCCTATAATACAAGCTTTGGGCTCTCAGCTAAATAAAGGCAGGAATGGCCAATTTAAATACTGTTATGGACTTGGGGGGAGACCCCTTAGAGCCTAGAAATTAATAAATGTTAGGATTTTGATTATTTGGGATGTGAAGGGAGAATTACAAGCTGCCTATGCAAAATGACCCGGCCAAGCTGGGGCCATTAAGAAACAATACAGAGCCATTGAGAGCCATTGGCAATGCAAGAGAAATGTCATCCACCCTTTGCCGTGAGGTGTGACTGGGGGTTTGGACAGTTGCCAGGGTAACTGGGTGTGAGGTGAGGTGACAAGAATTCTGGGAAGAAGAAGGAAGACTGGGAGCCATCTTGGGCAGGCTGGCTGAAGGCTGGCAGCACTGCTGTGGGTGACAAGCCCCTCTTGAAATGACTATGCTGTAAGATCTGGACAAAGCCAACGTTACCAGCAACCTGCTTATGCATTCTGTTGCACAACAAGGTTCCACTGGTGCAAAACGTATCGCTAAGAGACTTTTAACTTAGTGCTGCATTGGATACAACCTATTATCTACAAAATTGAAAAAGAGAGAGGTGTAGCATTACATTGTAGGAGATCTCCATCTCTGACAACATGAATCCTTCTCCCTCCCTTTCTATCTGCGAGTGAAACTGTGGACAAACATTTTACGGTGCCTTCTGCAAAATTTAGCAGGGCTTCTGAGGAACACGGAAAGTAATCTCAAGGGTTGGATACAGGCTGTTGTCTGCCAGTCCGTGATCCTTGGGCTAAGTTTTGTTGATTAGACGTCTGCCTTTTAATCAAACAATTATAATTTAACTACATGGGCATACATCCAAAACCTCAACAAAGGTTCCTTTGTGAGATGTCGAGGAAAAAATGTAAGATAATGCAAATTTAATGAACAAGACATACCATTCAGGGGTAGAAACAAAAGACACAATTAGTATTTTCAGTTTTGTGCAATTCAGTAGTAGACCAGAATCACAATGACCTTAAATAATAACCCAGAATTATACACAGCACCATCTAGCCATTATTTGGCTAAAAATTTATATACTGCTTACCAGACCAAATACCAAGCTTTAGTCACTTGTCTAAAACATTCATTAAAAATGCCAATAAAAAACAAACATTAGAAATAAGTTATATAAAAATATAAAAATTAAGTGAGTAGTTTTTTTAAAAAAAAAACTTAGAATCATAGAACTGGAGAATTGGAGGGAACCTCAATGGTTATCTAGCCCAACCCCCTGCTAAAGAATCCCTAACAGATGGCTATCCAGCCTCAGTTTGAAAACCTCCAATGAATGAGAGGCCCCACCTTATGAGTTCCGCTGCCAAACAGCGCTTGCAGTCAGCAAGTTCTTCCTCATGTTTAGTTGGAATCTCCTTTCTCATAATTTGAATCCATTGGTTCTGATCCTTCTTTCTGGAGCAGCAGAAAGCAAGCTTGCTCCATTTTCCTTGTGACAGCTGTTTAGATATCAATGGGCCGAGTGTCCCTAAGTGTAGGTGCTGCCACACTAAGGGATCAATTTCTTGCAAGTGCAGAATGACCATTGTGTGGCACTTATAAACATGCCAGTTCTGTGGATCTAAATTCACCTTTGCTGGTTTAAATGCTTTAAATGAGCAATCCACCATTCATAATCTGTAAAGCTAAAGGTAAAGGTAAAGGGACCCCTGACCATTAGTCCAGTTGTGGCCGACTCTGAGGTTGCAGTGCTCATCTTGCTTTATTGGCCAAGGGAGCCGGTGTACAGCTTCCGGGTCATGTGGCCAGCATGACTAAGCCACTTCTGGCGAACCAGAGCAGTGCACAGAAATGCCGTTTACCTTCCTGCCAGAGCGGTACCTATTTATCTACTTGCACTTTGACATGCTTTCGAACTGCTAGGTTGGCAGGAGCAGGGACCAAGCAATGGGAGCTCACCCTGTTGTGAGGATTCAAACCGCCGACCTTCTGATCAGCAAGTCCTAGGCTCTGTGGTTTAACCCACAGCGCCACCCGCATCCCTCATAGTCTGTAGCCATGATCAAAACAGTTACTCCATGGACCTTCAGCAGCACTCTTGGAGTCTCTCACCACTCAGAGATTGGGGTGCACACAAAACAACAGAGAGGTTTAGACTTGCATGTCAAGGCGCCTGAGCCACAAAGTTTCCCAGAGAACAATAAATCACACTGACAGAATATTTTGGTTTATGGGTTCAAATAGGCCACAACTTTATTGGTTGCAGGTGCGAGCAGTTTGGCTTAGGCACTGGGGTGAAGCCAGGCTGTATCTTGACTCCTGCCTGTCTGCAGGGAGTCCACAGAAGTGTAAACTACCAATAGGGGGTGCACTATAACTTACATCAGATAGTGGTGCCGCAAGGGGTCCCCATGGGGGTTGTGACATGGCCCTAGCCCATGTCCACGCTTTGGACAGGATCCACACCTCAGCTCCCTTTAACCGGATACCCTTACTGAGGAGGGGCAGGCGAAAGCAACAACCTCCCCTCCAAACAAACAAAAGTTTACCCAGTGCCTAACCTCACAAAAGTTGTGATGATTGCTACTAGGTAGGTGAAAACCCAATGGCCAGTGCCAATTTGCCAAGTGGAGAAAAAATCCTACCCAGCCCCAACAACATGGCGACCAAGAATTGCCATAGCAAGGTCATATCAGAGCAGAGCATGGCAAGAGTGTGGGTGGGCAGGGTGATCCGACGAAGAGGTAAGGAAGAGGGAGCCAGCCGGCCACGCCAAGATTAAATGGCCCATGGCCAAACGTGCCCTGGCAGCAGATTGGCTGGGGCTGTGCCCAACACAGATGACACAACCGGCCGTGACGTGGGGGTGGGGAGAGGCAGTGTACCTTCCCCCTACGCCGGAAAACTGTTGAGGCTCGGCTGACTGGCTGCAACGCCGTACACCAGATACAAGGTGAATGGACTTAGTAGGACTTTCAGATCACTCCTATCTTCCTTCGCCTTAAGCGCCTGGGAGCCAAGTCTGATGCAGACTGCCAAGTCTGAGATGCTCTAACATTTCCCTTTACATTTCTGCGCCGTTAGGAGCTCATGTGGTCCTCTGGGTCTCATCTCTATCTTTCCCTTTCCCAGATTCACCCCCTCCTTCCCACCCATCCCTTCCTTAAAATAAACCCTTTTCTCATTTAGAGCCTGGCTGTCTCGACTTTGGAAGCTTGGTAGTAAAAACCCAATTTTAAAACAATTTGAAAGCAATTTTTGCAGGAGCCTCCTGATAAGAGGCAGAGCTACTAGCACCAGCACCATTAGACAGGATCAAAACAGTCACTTGGCACTAAGTGGGGGTGAGGAGGAAAGCAGGGAGAGGCTGCCTAGAAGGCTGCCGTTTACTGGGACTAGATGTGTTAAGATCTGGTGTGTGCTTTTCCGAGTTGGGAATGCTTGGAAACTTTTAGATGGAAAGGAAATAAATCAATGTACATCACCCCTTCTGCTTATTGGGGCTTGATCTGTGCTGCTTGAAAAAGCACTTGGGTAAACACCCAGCAATTGTTCAGTCAAGTTAAGAGTACAATCCTATGCATGCTTACTCAAAAGCAAGGGCAATTAAGTTCAACGGGGCTTACTCCTAGGGAAGCGGGCATAGGATATTGCTAGCCAAGATGTACAAATCGACAAATGTAGACAGCAAATAAACTCCACTGTGAGAGGAATGCTGTAATACTGAATTAACGCTTGCATTTGCCCTCTGAATCCATTCTGCATTCAGGCTGCCGTGGTCCCAGTTCAGCACTCATTCAGTCATGGTTCTGAGTCTGCACTTGCTCAGGCTTAGTTCTGCTCATTGTCCACAACTGTTTATTAAAACTGTTTTCTTTCTTCTTTTTACAAAGAACAAAGGCAAAAACAGGGAAATTAAAATACAGCTGAAACTTTAAGACAGCCTAACAGCACAGTCCTTGAAAACAAAACTGAACTCCCACTAAGTTCAATGGTGCTTAAAGGTAAAGGTACCCCTGACCATTAGGTCCAGTTGCGGATGACTCTGGGGTTGTGGACTCATCTCACTCTATAGGCCAAGGGAGCTGGCGTTTGTCCGCAGACAGCTTCTGGGTCATGTGGCCAGCATGACTAAGCTGCTTCTGGTGAACCAGAGCAGCGCACGGAAACGCCATTTACCTTCCCACCAGAGTGGTACCTATTTATCTACTTGTACTTTGACATGCTTTCGAACTGCTAGGTTGGCAGGAGCAGGGACTGAGCAACGGGAGCTCACCCCACCATGGGGATTCAAACCGCCGACCTTCTGATCGGCAAGCCCTAGGCTCTGTGGTTTAGACCACAGTGTCAGCCTTGAACTTGCTCAATTACAACAAAGGGGGCTGTTTCTGATTCTTTCCCCTCCCTCCAGTGGTGGAGCTTTATGCTCCACCACTGGGGGGTGGAGAGCAGGTGGGGTGGGGCTGGTGTGCATCCTGGGGGCGGGGCACGCTACCTGCAGGGGTGTGGCGCCCAGCACGGGCGGGGGGGCAGCTGCGATGGCACCCCAGCGGGATCGTGCTGCCGGGGGCAGTGCTCTTCCCCCACACTCCTCTTCCTCCACCAGTGCCTCCCTCTCCTCTTTTTCATTTTAATCTTTCTTCATTGCCTTTATACACTCTTCACAATAGATGAATCAGTAGATGTGCAAGCTATAACTGCAAATCGTTTAGGATCTTAACTTTAAAGGTCGGTAACCCGAGGGAAGGAAGAAAAGAAATGAGTGGAAGGGAACCAGAACAAATAAAGGTTTGCTTATATTTTTATCATTATTAATTTTTTTGATTATTACATTTACTGTATCACCTGCAAGGCATACATGGCTCTTCCCCCTCCCCCTTTATCTTCAGAACAACTTTTCAAAGCAGTGAGTCAGTGACTAGCCCAGCTTAACCCTGTAGGGATCTGAATATGGGGTTCTCTGACATAAGTTCATCACCCAAAGCCAGGGGTGAGGAACCTCAGCCTCCCCCTCAAAGCCATTGGACTTCAACTTCCACCCACCCCAGCCAGCATGGCCAGTGCTCAGGGATGGTGGTAGCTTAGTTCAATAACATCTGGAAGGCTTCAGGTTTCCTGCTTCTGCTCTAACCACTGCACCATACTGTTTCTGCATATGTTCTCTCTCTCTGTGTGTGTGTGTGTGTGTGTGTGTGTGTGTTGTAGACGAACCTCATACATACATCTGGTGGGACATCATGGAGAAGGGACAGGGACAGATCTGAAAGAACAGGCAGGTTGACAGATGCCCCTTCAGGTGTTTTTGTTAAAAATAGTGTGATGTTGGTTGAACTGACCTGCACCAGTCCAAATTCCAGCAGCCACATTCTGTATGAATTGAAGTTTCCAAGCAGTCTTCAAGGGCAGCCCCAGGTATAATGAGCTACAGCAATCCAGCTGGGTGTTTACCTGAGCATGGGCCATTGTCATCAAGCCAGCTCTGTCCAAAACCTCCTTGGTTCATCCCGCACCCTCTTTGAGAGCCAGTGTGGTGTAGTGGTTAAGAGCAGTGGACTCGTAATCTGGGGAACCGGGTTCGCTTCCCCACTCCTCCACATGCAGCTGCTGGGTGACCTTGGGCTAGTCACACTTCTCTGAAGTCTCTCAGCCCCACTCACCCCACAGAGTGCTTGTAGTGGGGGAGGAAGGGAAAGGAGAATGTTAGCCACTTTGAGACTCCTTAGGGTACTGATCCAAACTCTTTTTCTTCTTCTTTCAGAACATGTTTATGGGCGAAGCCAGGACTCCCCTCTGCATTTAGGCTTGTGATTGGCAGGGCCAAGTCAGCAACATGGACAACAGTAATTGGAACCAGACCTGAAGTGCATAATATTCCATCTTCAGGTCTTTGAACTCGGTTGCTGGGACTAAAAGTTCAGGAGGCAGAAAGCCCTGCCTTGTTGACCAGGCAAGGACAGAAAGTCAGCTTCATTTGTGCCTGACCTAACCACTCAAGAGGTCACATACAGTTTGTCCATTACAAACACTGATACCATCAACCTCTCTTCCTGATTCTGAAGCTAAAGGCAGCCCTAGCACCAATGCACACAAAAGCCTGAGATATAAACATGCCATACCCTTTCCAAAGGGCAGCGGAATTCCTTGAAATCACTTCTTAATTTAGCATTCATCCTGATCTGCTTAAATATGTTGGTTAAGCTATGCCCAGTCTTTATTAAGCATTTGTTCTTATTTGTTTTGAGAGCGGCTATATGATAATGAGCATCCATCCTGATATTTTGTGTGTGGCATATTTACATGTCTTCCTGTTCATCATCCATCCATCCCACACTTTTCAATGCATTTCCGCATCACTTTCCAAACCACAAAAATTCCAGTTGTTGTTTCTTTTAAGTGTATTAGTTGCAACAGGGTGTTTTAATCCACTTTAAATGTGCAAACCCAACATGCCCTTGAATCCCTGCTGCAAAATACTGGACATTCTGGTGCAACCTCTAGATCTCAGTCTGGACTGGGCTCTTGACAGTGGGACCATAAATCAGAGTAATGCAACTACAGTCATACCTTGAGTTGAAGTAACTTCAGGTTAAGCATTTTTGGGTTGCGCTCCATGGTGACCCGGAAGTAACGGAGTGTGTTACTTCCGGGTTTCGCCGCTCGCGCATGCACAGACGCTCAAAATGACATCATGCGCATGTGCGGAAGTGGCAGATTGCAAGCCACGCACACGCAGACGCACGGATGCAGGTTGCATCCGTTTCAGGATGTGAACTGGACTCCGGAACGGATCCCATTCGCATCCAGAGGTACCACTGTATGACAATTCAAGGCTGTGATCACATGTGAGGGAAAGCAAGTCTGACCTCCAAGGGGGAGCCTTCAAAACCTCCAAGGGAACATAGCGTGGAATCAAGGTGGGTCTCACAAAAAGGTAGTATTGCAGTCATGTCTGAAAATAAGGAAGAGACATGGGGAAGGACTGGAGCAGTGGTTCCCAAACTTTTGCTTCCATGAACTCATCCCCAGTGCCCATGCTAGGAAAATCATTATTCAGAATAGCGGCTTGCACAACCCACTAAGGAAAATATCAACACAATACATTTCAAAATGGTAACAATTAATTGCACAGATATTCAAAATCCAATTAAAACTACTTAATTCAACAAAATTGATGAACTTGATCCAGTGATACAAGCTTTTCCAAGCCTGATAGTCATTTACACCCCCAACGCCTCCCTGCTCCCTGCTGCCACCTTGCCCCCTAAGGGGCAGTACCACCCACTTTGGGATCCGTTTGACTAGAGCTCTCTATAAGTGGATGGAGCCAGGGGTGGAGGAAGGGGGTGCGGGAGGCAGTCGCCCCAGGTGTCACCACTGAGGGGGTTACAAAATGCTGGGTGGCACTCACCGCAGGGCCTGCAGCGCGCCCAAGCCACGCTTCTCTCCTGGGAGTGATGCAGTGCTTTGAGCACCTGTAAGCTCCACACTGCCCCAAACAGTCCACCCGCTGCCTCCGCCTCAGCTGTAGGGTGGCTGAGTGGGAGGAGGCAGGCAGACTCCTAAGAGGCTGTGCGGAGCGTCCTGTCCCAGCTTTCCCTGCCCCTGGGTGCAGGGCACACACACCACCCCAGGCACCCGATCAGCTTGCTCTGCTGCTCGATGGAGCCAGTCTAAAAGTCACCCAAAGCAGAAATGTGGCATTACATTTCACAGAAACAATGCTCTGCCCAGGTCTTGTCTGTGTTCTCCAAAGATTTTTGTGCATCTCTTCCACTGAATAGCAGTATTAACGACTGCGCTTCGTGTGACGTGATCATCTTTTCATCCAAAGCTCTTGCTGTGCCTCACAAATAACATCTAATTAAGTCTCAATGAAGAGGGAGATGTGCCTTCTATTGACTTCTTTTTCTCCCCGGCTTGATATAAAACCCGAGAAAGAACTTGAATATTGTTTTGGCTGTTTCTTTTCTTTCATTTCCATTATGGAGCCTTACTGCTGACGCTGATGGAAACACTCATATCTGTGTCTCTTCCAGGACTGAGACACCCAACGCCTGCCCCTGGTTAGAATTAGAAGATTAGCATCCAGGAAATTTATATTAGAATCTGAACGGCTGACAAGGCCTTGCCGACCTTTGCAGGGAGAATGCGTGTCCTTGGAGAGCCTGACTGGGTGGCTGAGTGAGTTTTCCGAATCTTAAGTTCTGTTCACCCCATCTCCACATGCATCTGCTAATTTTTTTTAAGGCTGCCTGAAAATTCATACCTCTTTTCAAACACATTTCCACATATACAAGGAACTAGGCAGAGGGCCTTCTCGGTAGTGGCGTCCGCCCTGTGGAACGCCCTTCCAGCAGATGTCAAAGCGATAAACAACTGACATTCAGAAGACATCTTAAGGCAGCCGTGTGATATTTTAGTGTATTTTTGGTTTATATGGAAGCCGCCCAGAGTGGCTGGGGAGGCCCAGCCAGATGGGCGGGGTATAAATAATTTATTATTATTATTATTATTATTATTATTATTATTATTATTATTATTATTATATACATATTTTGTGTACTCCATTGTGCCTTGTGTAATATTGTTATACCCTGATCACCAAGCAGCAAGAGACTCCTGAACGTTCAGTTCCCTCAGAAGGAAGATCCGCAGAGACTGCAGTGTCTTCAAGATATATGGTTTTATTTACACATATAGGCAACCTGAGCATAGGATGGAGTAGCTCAAGGCAATAATACCCTGAAGTCCAGCACAATGCAAACAGAGAGCATGGCATATATCTGTGTCTCCAGATTCCAGCTCAGCTCACACCCATTTGTCTCTATGGCAACCTCTTTGGACTTGTAAATTGCGGTACTTAACGAGCCAGCCGAAACCATTCCCTAGACAAAGGAATTGGTTTGGTAAGATCACTCTTATGCATTCTGAACACACACAGGATCACAGGTTTGGAAATGAGCATAGGGCATAATCCAGACTGACGCCCTTCAACTCATAACAATATTTATGCATGGAAGCAATCCCTCTCCCCCTTTTTTGGCTTTATTAAAGATTCAGTGCAGCCAGCAGGTATAGAAATAATATCAAATCTCTTAACAGCTGCTCATGGGCTGATTTCAGTACACTGGAAACAAACAAGAACTCTAACTATACAAGAATGGATTATGTGCAAGAAAATGTACAACCTTTTTATCCGCAGTGACTCTGCAGAATTTTAGGCTCTGGAGATGTGGTGGTCTTCCTTTGTTTTGACAGAATGTGTTTCAAGAAATTGTATGCACAACCATTCAGAAACTTTCACCTGATCCTAAACTTCTTTCTATTTTTGATTCTGACTCTGAAACCCTGGGATTATCCTCAATTATTCTTGTCCCATGCCTTGAAAGCACAAGTCTGAGCGTTTTGCCTTTGCCCCACAACTTTCCCCCAGAAAACCTGACCTTTGGAAACAACAACAGCAATATCAATTTTATTATTTGTACCCCGCCCATCTGACTTGAATGCCCCAGCCACTCTGGGTGGCTTCTAACAAATATAAAAGCATGACAAAACACCAAACGTTAAAAACTTCCCTATACAGGGCTGCCTTCAGATGTCTTCTAAAAGTTCCATTGTTATGTATCTCCTTGACATCTGAAGGAAGGTTGTTCCATAGGGTCAGCTCCACTACCAAGAAGGTGCTGGTACAGCCTGGTTCCCTGTAACTTCCTTTCTCACAGTGAGGGAACCTCCAGAAGGCCCTCGGAGGTGGACCTCAGTATCCGGGCTGAACAAGGCGGCTTGAGATACTCCTTCTGAGATATTGGAACAAGCAGCAATCTGCAGAAAACCCAGTTGCCATTTGTTCCAATGCAGCGTTTCCCCCAGGGAAAGTTAAGGGGCAAATGGAGTGGATAGGCTCACTGTTACACAAAGATTTGATTGTGTGCCTAATGGTGGCAGCTAAACTAAGCATCACTAAGCACTGGAGAAACCTGGCTGGAAACATGTTGCTAGAATGGACCACTCAAATTTGGACCTTGGCATTCATCCAATGCTTGAAACAGGAAATTTGAGCATGGAGAAAAGAACACACTTCTGACAAGTTTTATGCCCTCTGGTCAAGTTTTATTATATATGCTACAACAAAAGAACATGGATTTCATCTGTTCAGTGCACATGGACAAATGTGGAACAGCACCTTGGGATGGTTTGTATTGAGGTAGCAGGGTAAAACTGAGAGGGGTGGTAAAATCAATAAAAATATTTTTTAAGAGTAAAGAAAATATGCAACCTTTTATATTATTCAGTTTAGTGTTACATACTTTTAACGCGTCATTTTGATATGGATTTATAAGCTGTATCTGTTTGTAATGCTTAAATAAAGAAATGTCTTTTCTCCAAAAAGAGAGAAAAAAGAATGCATCTTTGTATGCTATTTTCAAGAAAGCACATGTTTCTGCAGGAACTTTTCACTAATACATCTATTTTGTATGCTTTCTGCTACTGGAGACCTGCATCACAAAATTCAGAGAAGTGTGAATTTCACAGAAGAGCTCTTCACGTATTGGTTCAAAAAGTGCAAATTTGGTACATCTGCCACAAAATTCAAACTAGATGAAATTTTCCTTCACACAGTGGCTGAGAAGGTGGTCAGATAGAGCTGTTCCATGTAGAACAAAAGAGGAACCATTCTATCCTTGTTACAGAGCAAAAGCTCAGTTGGTTAGAGCATGTTGCTGATAATGCCAAGGTTGCAGGTTCAATCCCCACATTGGACTGCTGCATATACCTTCATTGCAGGGGGTTGGACTAAATGATCCTCAGTGTCCCTTCCAACTCTACATTTCTATGATTCTATGAAAGCAAGGGCCATACTTTTAGGGGAGGAACCATCCTTCAGTAGTAGAGCTCATGTTCTACTACCCATGCTCTCCTTTTGCTTGTAAGGTCTCTGGTTCAGTCCCTGGCATCTCTAGCTAAAAGGATCAGATATTAGGCAGTGGGGAAAATCCTTTTCTGCCTGAGACCCTGGAGATCTGCTGCCAGTCAGAGTAGACATTATTGGACTAGATGGACCAATGGTCCATGCAAGATTTGGGTGCCTGCACAATTCAGGCTAAGTGCTGCTATCCTGGGCTGTGTCTTCACCACAGACAGCCCTTTCACAAAGCTGAGAGGGGGCATAGTTCAGAGGTACAGTGTATGCTTCACAAGCAGAAAGCCCCAGGTCCTATCCCTAGTTTAAAGGATTGAGTGCTTAGGATCCTTGAGAATATGTCGAAGAGGATAAGGCTACTAGTCATGATGGCTCTGTTCTACCTCCACCATCAGAGGCAGTATGCCTCTGAAAGACAGACGATCTGCTTCACATGGGCATCTGTTTGGCCATTGTGAGAACAGGAAGCTGGACTAGATAGGCCACTGGGCTGATCCAGCAGGACTCTTAAGTTCAGTGCCAGTCAGAGTAGAAAATTATGAGCTAGACAGAACAGCTCAGACAGAAATTGACCTGGTGTCAAAGCTAGCTTCTTACGGCCCTGTGGAACCAAAGGCATTGCTGATATATGTGACTTTTTGCAAAGGTTGTTTATTCATTCATTCATTTTTTCCTGTTCATTCATTCATTCAGCCTTCATTGGCATAATTTAAACAATAAAAGCCATCCATAAAACATAAATAGTCCAGACATATTAAACATATAAAACATGTAACATAAAAGACTTAGTAGCCACCATTAAGTAAGATTAAGTAGTTTTAAATTTAACTTTTAAAATCTTGAATAAGTATCCTGAAATAATCTCAGCAGTTTCGGGAATTTCATCCCTCTATAGATATTGGATCACAGATTATTTGCAAGTAGATACTTTGAGCTTCAAGGGAGTCCCCAATAAGTCTCTCCAAAGAGTTTCAAGGAGAGAGCAGTCCAAAATTATACAATATATTGTATCGGGTGTATTCATACTACAAGGGCAAAGTCTGTTGGTTGGTTGTTTCTTTATGGGGGCAACATTTCCACCAGCCCTGCCATACGTTAGTCGCCCACAATTCTCTGTCAAGACCACAGAACTAGATAATAGAACTCCATGTTTCTCTAAAGCATGGCTTCTTGTGTAAGAGACAGCATCCCATCATATTTTAGTTGTTTGGTATAAGAGATACATTTTTGTGCCAAGAACAGAGAACTAATATCAAGGAAGAATCAATGTTTACTTCTCACCTAAAACATTCCAAGGGGGTGGAAGAAAACACATTGATTCCAATTTATAGTTGGTTTCTTGTGCAACTGTGAGACTGGGGGGGGGGGGAATCTAAGGAGTATAAATATTAGAGGAATTTGGTTATGAATTTTGATCAAACTGTGCCTTCCAGGGCAGGGGGCAGGATTATTTTACCAGCATGACTGACTCCAATGAAAGATCAAACCTGCGGTCAATGATGATGCAAAACCACTGCAAAACCTAAAGCCTTGCACTTCAAAATGTGTGTCCATATGCTTGCTAGCAAATCCACCTTCATGCTAATCAAGGCAACACATCAAGTGAGGCAGCAGAATTGCCAGCCATCCAGTGTTCAACTGGTCCATAACATCAGAATGTGTTATGTCAAGGTTAATTCAGGAATTCAGCCATCATGCAAAGTCCTGATCAATGCAGCAATGCTAGATGTGTCCTTCAATCAGTGCTCACAATTTCTCATCAGCTACACAAGATCACAAGAACTTAAGAAGAGCCTACTGTATCAGGTCAATGGCCCAGCTGGTCCTTCATCTTGATCTCACAAAAGAACTCTACCTTCCTACGGTTTCTAGTAACGGGTATTCAGAAACATTGGGAGGGATGTGGGTGGCGCTGTGTTCTAAACCACTGAGCCTCTTGGGCTTGCCAACTGGAAGGTTGGCGGTTCAAATCCTTGCAACAGTGTGAGTGCTCATTGCCCTGTCCCAGCTCTTGCCAACCTAGCAGTTTGAAAGCACACCAGTGGAAGTAGATAAATAGGTACCACTGTGGCAGGAAGTTAATGGCGTTTCTGTGCACTCTGGTTTCCGTCACAGTGTTCTGTTGTGCCAGAAGCAGTTTAGCCATGCTGGCCACATGGCCCGGAAAGCTGTCTGTGGACAGACGCTGGCTCCCTTGGCCAGAAAGCGAAATGAGCGCTACAACCCCATAGTCCCCTTTGACTGGACTTAACTGTCCAGGGGTCCTTTACCTTTTACCTTTTACTTTATTCAGAAACATTACTGCCTCCAACCATGGAGGTGGAACATTGCCATCATGGCTAGAAGCTATTGATGGACCTTACCCTCCATGAATCTGCCCAGTCCTCTTTTAAAGCCATCCTAATTGGTGACCATCACTGCCTTCTGTGGGAGTGAGTTCCATAGTTTAACTATGCACAGTGTGGAGAAGGGCTTTCTTTTACCTGCCCCGAATCTTCCAACATCCAGCTTCTTTAGAGGTTCACGAGTGCTGGTGTTAGGCAAGAAGGAGAAAAGCTTTCCTTTCTCTATACCATACATAATTTTATAATCTTAATCATGCAGTGTTATAACTTTAGAGCTAGTGGAACTGGGAGCACAGCACAACCACTGATAGTCGCAGACACAGGAATGCAACTGAAACAAATAAATAGCTTTATTGGTGCACAAAGCTCAATGAAAGAAAGAAGAAGAACTACCCGAAGGAGTCTCAAAGTGGCTAACATTCTCCTTTCCCTTCCTCCCCCACAACAAACACTCTGTGAGGAGAGTGGGGCTGAGAGACTTCAGAGAAGTGTGACTGGCCCAAGGTCACCCAGCAGCTGCATGTGGAGGAGCGGGGAAGTGAACCCGGTTCACCAGATTACGAATCTACCGCTCTTAACCACTACACCACACTGGATTCAAGGACCTCTGACTCAAGGACACTGCTAGAGTTGGTATGTTGGCCAAGACATGGCATGGCATGCACCAACATTGTTTGGGTCCCCAAACTAGCAGTGGGGTGGTGGTTCTGGAATGTGTGACAACATAGCCAACCTGATCCTACAACTCCCAATTTTCTAATCAGGCTTTGAAGCTCTGTGGTTCTACTGGACTAAATCATCTGGAGGAGGCCAGCCATTCCTCCTGCCTTCCTGGCGGCATCAGCTGAAGTGTTGCAGTGTAGAGAAGACAAACAGCCTCCCTATTAGCACCACATCAATACAGTTTAAAGCCCCATTCTGAAGAGAGCCCGTCAGCCCAGTTAATGCACTTAATTTCTCCCAGACTCTGGCGTGGGTGTAAATAACTGTGCGGCAACAGCCTTTCTGCTCTCTGCTCTTCAGCCAGATGGATTATCGGTTGCTGCGTCCCCAGATATGGCTGCAGGAGACAAACATCATTTGTGGTCATTGATTGTACAGGAGGCCAAGTATATAATGCACCATAAAATGAGATTTTAATACTTGCTGGAAAAATTATAGCATAATTGTGTGTTCTGTGTTTCTCCAAGATCTGCTTTGTTTCCATAGGCTTAAAAGGGAAACAGGAGAAGGCGTGAGCAATTCTGATATTTGTCTCTGAGTCCCTTCAGGTCTCTATTTTCTCCCGGCCACAAACTCCATACCTTTGATACCTTGCTCTGTTGTGTTAACCCACATAAAAGAATGTCAGGGGTCAGCAAAACAACTTTTATGTTTCTTCCTCCTATCCGCTCTGCTTCTGCTACCACCTGGAAGTATTGATCTAACATAACTCAAGTCAGAATGAGTTTGCCAGTGCAACAAAACAAATAATAGAAGAAGTGGATGCATTCTACAGTATACCACCAAAAGGACCCCAAGTCCTGTCTTTGCATAAATCCATTTGTAGCAGGGGAACCTGTGACCCCCCCCCCAATTGCTGTTAGACTCCAACTCCCATGATTCCTGTCTACTGGGCAAGCTGGCTGTGGCTGATCGGAAGAGGTATCCAACAATATATGGAGGACTATGGGTTCCCCATCCCCGTTTCTGTAGTGCAATCATGTACATGACACCACCAAAGTATGTCCCTTTGAGTTCAATGTAACTTATCCCCAGGTAACTGTGTGTAGGATTGCAACCTTAGGGTTGTATCTAATGCTAGCCTACTCAGCATAGGCCCATTGAAGTTAATGGACATGACTAACTTGGCTTCATTTATTTCAATGGCTCTACTCTGAGTAGAATACAAGCCAGTGCCTCTGAGCAAGTGGTCAAATAAGGCATCTCACATGTGGCACTACAGCCTACATCAGTGTCTGGCCAACAATCACTGCGGGAGAGATATAAAAGTTTGAAATTCACATCTCCTAACATGCCTACACTAGGCATATGTATTTCCAGCAACTGTCACCATTCTATCACCAATGTATCTGTGGTGTCACATAAATATCAGTTAAGGGAAGAGGTCAGAGGGGGAATATATATTGACAAGCTTCAGGTATGAGTAAGAGTAGGAGCAATGGTTCACCCAGTCTACTGAGGATATAACAGGTTTAAATGGTGGGGAGATGCATTACAGAAGACACTGAGAAGACTCTCCAACACAGTCTAGCAATCTCTAAAGGTGGGTCTGTGAGCTTGTGAGAGTGTGACTTCTCCACTCCCCTGTTGCATTTTTGTTGTGCTTGGCCAATGTCCCTTTTAAATGATCTGACTGATGTATGAAAGGAGTCACACGTCACACTGTGTCCACTTCTGGTGGACAACCATGCTATCTGGCTCCCATAGCTGCAGCGCACCACAGATATCTCTAAGGTCACATGTTTGGATGACACTTTGTTGGCTGAGATGAGTGCAGATGGAGCTTTCAGGACCAAGAACAGCTCATTATTCAGCACCATGGACAGTGCATGGTTCCTGCTCACTTTCTCAGGGCACTTTTCCAGAGTTCTGAGCCAGTTACAAGAACAAATATTATTTATTTATTTATTTATTTATTTATTTATTTATTTATTTATTGTGGGTGTTTGTATCACCATTTTCACACAGAGAATAGGCATAAGAAATTCACAAGCCATCCTTAGGTGTCCCTCCACTCTCTTGCACACACTGCATTCCCATTTTATTCCCGGAGTATATGTGCCTGGAAAGTCACCTGAAGAGCTATTGGTGAGATCCTTGACTCCCTTGCATATTTCTCCTTTGATCTCCTGAGGCTGCATGCACTCAGTTGCCTCTTTGAACCTCATTCATACAGGCACATCATGAAACAAGTACCTTTCAGCATGGGAGTGGCCCTCCAAAAAAGCTGAATCCATCCTTTCAAAAGAAATGACCCCAGAGGTTCTCAAGTACAGGATGGAACCACCTGGCAGGGAGAGTATGAGAAATGGGGGAGGGAGGGAATTGAAAGTCAAGAAAGAGAGACAATCTTGCAACAGCCAAAGTCAGTAGCATTTTCTTTTACCAGTATGAAAAGTTTTGGATTGAAACCACCAATGCTACTATACTAAGCATAGATGTGGGGGAAAGGGAAAGAACATGTGGAAAAAAATTGGCTCCAGGAAAAACTTCCTCCTTCCCATGCTGTCTAGTTTTAGGAGGGAGCCTGAAATACCCTACTCTAGGTAAAGGTAAAGGGACCCCTGACCATTAGGTCCAGTCGTGGCTGACTCTGGGGTTGCGGCGCTCATCTCGCTTTACTGGCCGAGAGAGCCGGCGTACAGCTTCCGGGTCATGTGGCCAGCATGACTAACCCGCTTCTGGCAAACCAAAGCAGTGCACGGAAACGGCGTTTACCTCCCTGCTGGAGCGGTACCTATTTATCTACTTGCACTTTGGCATGCTTTTGAACTGCTAGGTTGGCAGGAGCAGGGACTGAACAATGGGAGTTCACCCCGTCGCGGGGATTTGAACCGCCGACCTTCTGATCGGCAAGTCCTAGGCTCTGTGGTTTAACCCACAGCACCACCCACGTACTCTAGTTCTCTTCTAATGCCGGTATTCATTTACTGCTCTGGTCAACAAATTTTTAGGCACACTGCAGTGAGATGCACAAATATAGCCATGTGCAAGGATTCTGCTTTCTCCTTGCCAAAGAGTTGGCTGCCAGTCAGAGGAAGGGTTAAAAGGGGGAGCACTGAATTGATAAGTCTGAGAAAAATGGACTAGCACACAGAATTTGGACATGTGGAATTATCCTGCAAGAATATCCCTCGACCACAATAGTGCAGGCATTACTAGCTTCTGAACTGGATTACTGCAATAAACCATATGTGGGGTTTCCCTTGCAGCTGGTCCAGAAACTACAGCTAGTTGCAGGATGCTGCAGCATGATTGCTAACACAAGTGAGATCCTATCAGCATATTGCACCTTTGCTCAGTGATCTTAATTGGCTGTCAATGTGTTACCAGGCCAAATACAAATTCAAGGTGTTACTATTAATCTATAAAGCCCTTATCAGCTTGGGACCAGTTTACTTGATGAATCACTTCACTCCCTACATTCTGACTGCTTTGATCTGTGGAACTTGTACTTTTAACATATATATGCTTGTTCCAAATTTGTGCAGAATCGATCTTTTAGTGTTGCAGCATCTACTCTCCCAACCTATTTACAGGAAATCCCAACCTCCCTACCTATTAGCCTTTGTTGCATTGTTTTCAGTGCCTGCTAAAAACTTTTTTTAGCAAGATATACAATTTTATTGTGTATAGGGCTATTAAAATTCTGTTAGGTCCCCAATACTTTGGATTATTTTATTAGGTATTCTTAGTTTTAAAGTTTGACAGTATTGTCAGCATTTTATATGAATGTTTTACACTGTTTTATGTAAACCACTAAAAGGATTCCCCCCCCCTTTTCTTGATGAAATGGTATATAAATGTTGTTCAATAAATATTATAGGAGGGTATTTATGTGCATATCTTATACTGATGGCTAGACCCTGCATTTTTCTTGGTAGAAATGTTAGCAGCAGCACTGTTTTTGTGGTCATCCCAATTTCAGTAACTCTCAAGCTCAAAATAAGACCCGCAAAAGTGTGCAGAGCAGAGGCTTGAGTTTGAATTCCTAACTCGGCCAGGTGGCCACCAGGTGACTTTGGACAGGTCAAGTTCAGCCTTTCGCAGAGGGCTGCCTAAAAAGCAAGCCAAAGTCCTTCCTCTGTAGTCAGAAAGACAGTGTGGAAGAGAAAGAATTGATTGGAGGCTTCTGTTTGTGCAGTCACAGAAACAGCCAAGGCTTAATTTCTCAGATTGATAGATAGAATTCATTTCCTTGGGCCATGGGTCATAACGAAAATGATCGTTTGATATACACTGCACAGAATGCCAAGATCTATACGGTCATTGATCATTGAACAATCTAGTACATATTGGGGGGGGGGTCGAGAGACCATTGATGTGCAAAAGCAGATAATACCACCTTTCTAGTTATAAATCTGTTGCTACTGGCAATAAGCTCGGTGTTTTGCTGGTTTAATGACAGCTAGAAGGAACAGTTCCAGGGTATCTGCATCTTGTCTGCTTTTAAAGTAGGGATGACCTGGAAGCTGTACGCTGGCTCCCTCGGCCAATAAAGCGAGATGAGTGCCGCAACCCCAGAGTCGGTCACGACTGGACCTAATGGTCAGGGGTCCCTTTACCTTTAACCCAATGAACAGTGGGAGAATCCTCCACTACTTCTTCCTGCCCTGCAAATACAAAATTTTAATCAAATGGAATATCACTGCAGTGACATTCCAAGCTCACAAAGGGTAATTGGTCAGAAAAGATCAGAGCTTTACTTATTAGGAGGGTTGCAACTTTCAGTGCATGCCCATTCAGGAGTAAGGCCCAATGAGCTCAATAGGGCATGCTCTCAGAATGTAAGAAGAGCTCTGCTGGAACAGGCCAAAGACCCATCTGGTCACACAAACGCACGCGCGCACACACACTGTTCTCACAGTAGCCAACTAGATACCCATGAGACATCCACAAGCAGGAACTTAGTACAACAGCACTCCCTACATTTTGATTCCCAGCAACTGTAATTCTCTTCTCTTCCCGCCCCCTCTCCTTTTATCAAGATTACCCACTCTGAGACCCCACAGCTAATTCTCCCCTGGCCTCCTCGCTGGCCCAAGTAGGACTAATTCAGTCAGCTAGCCCTGGTGACTATCTAATGTTTATTGGATGGATTTCCCCCAAATTGATTTTTGAACTTTGAATTTTATTGTTATTCATCTTTCATTCTGTATGTTATGCTGCCTTTATGTTGTATAACAATTAAGTGTTTTAAATTTGTTGTTAGCCGCCCTGAGCCCTGTTTTCTGAACTGGGAAGGGTGGGGTATAAATAAAAATTCATTATTATTATTATTATTATTATTATTATTATTATTATTATTATTGGCATACTGCCTCCAACAGGGGAGGGAGAACAGAGCCATTGCTAGCCTTATCCTCCATGAATGTGGCTGATTTTAAAATGTGCTGGGGAGGGGGGATTATCGGGTTGCTTTTGTTTTTGTTTTTATTATGTATTTTGGCTTTTATATTGTGATTTTATGTTGTGAACCGCCCTGAGACCTGTGGGTGTAGTGCAGTATACAAATTTAATTACTTGATTGTTTGATGATAACATATCACTCAAGCAAATGGGTACAGGATTGCAGCCTTAATTGGGGGGGGCAGTGTAACATTTGAGCATTGATAAGTGGTACAAAGCAAGTCCTGGAAATCTCTTTAGAACTGGTAGATCCATGTTGAATCCTGCAATAGCTGAAGCTTGGGAAATTAGAAGGATTCAGCCATAAAGAAGGAAGGAAGGAAGGGGGAGAATCTATCATGAATTAATCACAATGGGGCATCTTTGCCCAGACTTCTATAAAATTCCAATGTGATAATTTAGTGGCGAGAATACCCCTCTAATGAGCTTCGAAGAAACGGCAGGATCCTTAATGGCCTTCTTAATGAAGAATCATTTAGGCTTTTATTAACACTGAGGAAAAACACATGGTTTTCAGGAGCTATTTGGAGCCTGAAGAAAATGAATAATCACCTGAAACACTAAAACACAAACTCCCTAATGGGCCCCCTGCTCGTAGCATGAAACAATATCACAATTTCTTGGCCTTTGTAAAGAAGACTTACTTTGGCTTCCCAACCTGAAAATTCCAACTGATCGCATTACTAAAAAATGCCATGAGCAACAGATGCTTCCCAGATGTTGCAAGGATCACAGAAAGTCTTAGCGAGCTGGTAGACGATCTCACAATACCAGGCATGTTCTGCATACCAGTGTCTGCATCTGAATCCAATGGACAGAGCTATGTTTTTTTAATTGGCAAGCAGACAATCTTGGCATGAGTGGCACACCCCTACTTGATTATCAAGTCTTGCTGATATTCCTGCCTCTCACCATTTTTTAAATTCAGATTATTTGTCTGAGCTGAGTGGTCATTTCCCTGAGAGCAGGTCCCTCCACTGAGCTGGAACCTGGACATGTTGATTTCTGTCAACTGCCTCTGCAAGATGTTGCATGGTATCCCACTGCAAATTACCTCAAATATAACAATGGCCTGCTGTGCATACAGTTCTGAAAATACTGTCCAATTAACTGGAGGATCCCTAAGTTCATGAACATCAAAATCTGCCTTTTTCTGAGTTAGATCCTTGGTTGATACATCTACTCCTGGGGTAGCCAATGTGGTGCCCTCCAGATGTTGTTGGACTAGAGTTCCCATCCTACCTGACTATTGGCCATGGTGGCTGAGACTGATGGGCGTTGTAGTAAAAAAAGTGCATTATCAATAGAATATGGCAAAAAACGGGTCTGCTCAAATGTGTTCATACTGCTCTGTATAAAGATGTGCTTGTGGTTGTCAGAATGTCTACCTTCAGAGAGAGCTTTCCACATTAGCTGGCCTGCTAAAAGACCCTTGCACATCTGCTACAGGTGCAGGATTCTGATCCATGGCCTAGGCCAGGTGCTCCAGATGTTTCTAGACATCACTGGCCATTGACTAGTGATGGGTTTTGGAGCCAGGCCAACAAGAACCAGAGTCGCACAGGCCGCTTTTCACCTGTTCTAGAGGAAGGGTGGGCTGTGCTTCCTAGTTTGTAGGATATGCTTTTGGGTCATCATCACTCCAGACCCCTGAAGATTGCCAACAGGTGCCAGAATAGTAGTTATGAGCTGCAGACCAGCTTCTGAACACATGCTCAGCCCCGGAATTTTGCACAAAAGTCTGCTCCTGGGTTTCCCTCAAACATGCTTAATTGAAAGGGAGGCCTTTTTGCTGCAGTTGCTAGAGTTAAGCAGTTGGGCATCAAAAACCATTGCTGAGCTATAGCAAATCACCCAGCAGATCTTGATCTGCCTTCACATTCAGTAAGTATGGAAAAGTGGTGATATCTCTTGGACTTTACTGTTGCCCTATGAGCTGGGAAAGGGCTGCAGAACAGTGGAAGAAGCCATGCTTTGCACTCAGAAGGTCCCGGGTTCAATCCTCAGCAAATCCAAGTAGAACATGTGAAGACCCAGGAGAGCCCTGTCAGTCACTGCAGACCAACCTGCCCAACCTGGGGCCCTCTATTGGCTTACAGCTCCCATCAGCCCCAGGCAGTGTGGCCAAGGGTCAGGGATGACTGGAGTTGGAGTCTAACAGCTTCTGGAGGACCACATGCTCCCTATCCTGGTATAGACAATGCAGAGCTAGATGGACCAATGATCTGGCTGGGTATAACACAGCTAGCTTCCTGTGAAGGTTCTTAACAGAGAGCATGGCCTGGAACGCACCAAAAATTGTCCTGTAGAGGGAGGTTGGGAGTGGGAAACAAATTGTATTTCAGGGAAGCTTCTCCACCATTACTGATGGCCGCATTGAAGAACCCCCTAGATTCCCCAGACTGAAGTCCACAAACCACCCATCTATTCCCAAACATCTTCTACATGCAATGTTCTCATAACTAGACATCTTCAAAATAAAGGTGGGACTCTGCTAAACAGGATGTGCTAAGCATCCCCCTGTGACAACTTTACCTAAAGCAATCATGAATAAGGTACTTCTGGGACCATTAGATGAGTAAGGCAGATTATCCTTTGGAGGGTATTGGGTTCTTAATCTATCTAGGGAGCTTACTATAGATTCAGAAGGCCAGCAGTTATCTTGCAATTATAGAGTTAATTAAATGGGGATCCATGCCCCGCAACATAAAACACAATTCCAAAGGCATCTGCTGAGTATTGGATTTCAGAGGAATAGATGAGAGGGAGGGGGAAGCCAAAGGGGGAAGAGAAAATGCTTGAAGGTTGATTATTTTTAAAAAAAATAAATGAAAGGGATGTTCATCATGCTCTGGTTTTCCTTGATGTGTAAGGTTTTTGCAGGCAGTTCAGCTTTTGGGTTCATTTCAAAAGGTCTTTGCTTCAGCTCCTCGTAGAAGGAAGAAGAAAGGACCCTTTGCCAAATTCTGCTGAATTAGTCAATAATATTTCATTAATAACAGAAGCAATCTCACAAGACTTTTAAGTGTGGACACGGTAATCGCCATTCCTCTTCCAGCTGAATTTATTTCTCTGCATGTTCTGCCAGTGGTAAAACGAATGCTAATATTGCAATTATAATTAATCTTTTTTTGCCTGGAAAGCAGAGAGGAAATGGAAGGCGGAGGGAGGCGACTTGTAGACAGGGTTAGCAGGGAAAGAGGATATTCATTTCCCTAATGATCTACTTGTTGCTGTCTCCGGTAGTTGCTACAGTGGAAGCCACCAAGGAGGATGTGAGAGCTGCCTGCCTTTTGGGTTCTTGGCATCAAATGTTCATGGATGGGAACCTCTGTCTCATGGACTCAACAATGACCTTAGGTAGTGGTTTGGGACAGAGCAGAGCCTACCTACAGTCCACTGAAGCAGGCAGGCCATCCACTTATCTCTCCATCTTCGTACACTCTTGGGTTCAAGTACCCAGCAGCACCCACGTGAAACACTTTAAATCAAGAATGGGGTACCTGTCGCCCTCCAGATGTTGTGTAGCTACAGCTCCCATCATCCCTGCCTCCAAGGGCCTTCATGGCTAGCAGACGCTGATAGCCTCATCCTCCACAAATTCATCTAATCTTCTTTGAAAGCCATCCAAGTTGGTGGCCATCACTGCCTCTTGTGGCAGGGAGTTCCATAGTTTAACTTTGAGCTGTGTGGGAAAGTTCCTTTTCCCTGCCCTGAATCTGTCAATGCTCAGCTTCCCTGAATGTCTGTGAGTTCTATGTTATGTGATAGGGAGACAAAAACTTTTCTATATCCACTCCCTCCATGCCATGAAACTTTCATAAACTTCTATCATGCCGTGGTGGATAGAACTTAAATCCTAGTGAAACTGGGAATGAAGCACAAGTCAATCTATTTTTGCAGCTGTCAAAAGTTGGTGGCCATTACTGCCTCCATGTGGGAGAGAGTTCCATAGTTCAACTATGTGCTGCCATTGCCTCCTCTCTTATTTGCCATTTCTCTATACTAAAAGGATGAAAATATTGTAACCTTTTCTTATAGAGGATTTGCCCCATCCCCTTGGTCACGCTGGCTGGGTCTGATGGGAGCTGGAGTCCAGCGACCTTTGGAGAGCCGCGGGCTCCCCATCCCTGCTTCAAATGCATTGCCTTCACCAGTCAATGTTTTCCACAGTGGCTCCCTACTGCCTGTGTTGTGAGCGACGCACCAAAACCAGTCCCATATGCACATAAGAAGCTTTGCTGCTCCTCCATGGGTATGAGAGTGAGGTGCCAATTCTGCTTGTGGTACCAAGCTAGGAGTAAGCCAGCACCGCACAGCCTGGCCAACCACAGGGAGAGAAGAAGAAAGAGCCAAGCGATCTCCTGTGGAGACAGAGAACCTCTTTTCCTACTCATTTTAGGCCTTTGGGAAGTCTGTCTGCTGATCTGTTGGCTATTGGCCACATGGCTGTCTTGATGAGATGCTGCATCGCTGAATTGGGAACATCACAAGACCATAACAGCTACCTAAAGGGGAAAGTTATCACTTTTTTCAGTCCACAAATGTGAGTATTGACAATGTCCCAACAGACATTGTAGCAACAGGGCCAGATTTAGGTTTAATGTAGTGAAAGTACTGGGGCCCTTTATACGTCCAGCTGTCCTTTGTGAACAAGTTGTCACTGTTTTTTTGTGTCGAATATATGCTATACGGTAATTTATAGACCTAATAGGTATCTAAAGCCATTTGCACATAACAAAATATGTATTTTATCAAAGTAATTGTGGAACAGACTTCCAGAACAGATTAAGTTTGAGAACCAAGGTACCACTGTATATAGAAATGAGCAAACTAGTGATATTTTAGGGAGCAGGCTAGCAGGCGGGGCCCATTACTTACATCATAGGAGCCTACACAACACAAAACACTGTTGCTGTATGTAGGTTTTATTTTATTTGTTTTTTATCTTATATTTTGGAAATGTACATTCAGGTGTGTTTTTTTCCTTTAAAAAATGTTGGGCCCCCAAGAGAGTGGGGCCCTAAGCTACAGTTTGTTTAGCTTATACGTAAATCCACCACTGGGTAGCAACCCCAGAATTGCAAGCACCATTCAAAAGTGTTAACACTCCTTAGAACTGTGCTCCACACAGTGCAGAGGTAATAACCTCACTTTAGCTTACTGCCTTAATATTAATCAGCATAGATATATTTAAAACAGCAACTATTTATCAAGTGATACAACAACAACAACAACAACAACAACAACAACAACAACAACAACAACAACAACAACAACAACAACAACAACAACACACTCAGGGTTTGGGTTTGGTTTTTAGGAACTTCTGGTTCTTTTTCAACTTACGCTTCTCATTCACCCCTGGATCAGATCATATGACTGAACCACTTTGATATTTTGTGATATGACCATGTAGGGATACTTCTATGCATAAATAGAGCAGAGGTCAAAATGCTTCCAGGATTCTTATCCCAGGATAGCCGAACATCATATGAATTCACCACCGGGCTATCCTAAGCTACTGAATCCTTTCATTGGACACACTGCCCCCGGCTCTGGCTGCCTACCCTACAATCCTCTCCCCACCACAACCCCACGGTCTCTCTTCCTTTGCACAGCGAGAGTAGCTTGCAAGAATGCTCATTGGCGCATAATTAGCCGTTCTGCCCAGAGGGTGCCTGGTTACAAGCGGGCAGTTTCCTTACCTTCGACGGAATGATTTATGGAAATGGGGGGCAAGGGTTTTAAATTATTCAATATAAATGTAAATAAGAGAAAGGCGGGGTTGAATAAATTGCATGTGTGTGTGTGTGTAGATCTGAGGGAGAGAGTGGGCCCCTTAATGGGCAGAAGATGCCGTCTGAAAAACGCTGGCCTCTGCTTCTTAGGCACGGGAAACAAACAGCAAATCCAAATACTGAACTGAGTTCCTGAAAGGATGGTGCCACAATGTCGAATAGAACAATTTGGGACCGATAAAAGAAAGCACTTCTTCACACGGTCTGTAGTTTTAACTGTGGACTTACTGCCACAGGAGGCAGCGATGGCACCTAACTTAGATGGTTTTGAAAGAGGGTTGGGCAAAGTCATAGAGGAGAAGGCTCTCAGTGGCTGCTCCCCACAACAGTGACTCTCTGACTCCACAGTCAGAGGGGCAGTAAATTCTTCACAGGAAATCACAGGAGGGGAGAGCGCTCTTGTGGTGGGTTCTTGCTTGGGGGTTTCCCACAGGCAAGATGACGTCTTTGAGAACAGGATGCTGAACTAGATGGGTGAGGGGAGGAGCTCAAACAGGTTGTTGTTGTTGCTGCTGCTGCTGTTGTATTTATACCACACTTTTCCTCCAAGGAGCTCAAGGTGGCCTACACAGCTCTCACCCTCTCCATTTTATCCCGACAATGACTGTGTGAGGTAGGTTGGACTGAGGGTGAGTAACTGGCCCAAGGTGAGTTTCATGGCTGAGTGCTAGTCCTAGTCCTACACTCTATAACCACTTAACCACCACTGGCTCATGTAACCAGGCTCAGCAGCATTACTTCCCATGCCATTCTGGTGGATTCTCTCAACCATTCTTAGACATGTGCTTTGGAACTAATGTTGTGATCCTAAAAAGCACCATCCCCAGCCATCATGGTTGATGGGTGTTGTAGTCCAACGTCATTTGTGGGGGCTGCAGGTTACCCAGCTTTGCTTTAACATCCCTGTCTGAGGCCTGGTGTGCAGATTTTTTGCATCCATGGTGCAATTCCAGACCTGAGTCCCACTGAGCCCAATGGGGCTTGCTCTCAGGTTGGTGGGTACGAGAATGCATCTTCATTCTTGTCAGAAGACAGAGATGGGACTATAAGACGGACCTGTCCCCCCATGAAGCAGAAAGTTGCCCAGTTTCAAGGAAAGAGAGGTGGTTCAGTGGTAAAGCATCTGTTTTGCATGCAGAAGGTCCCTGGTTCAATCCCCAGCATCTCCAGGTAACCCTTGTGGAGACTCCTGCTTAGAAATTTGGAGTCCTGCAGCTGGTCAGTGTGGACAGTACTGAGACAGATGGACCAACACCCTCACTAGGCATGTAAGGCAGCTTTCTACACTCTTAAGGTAGTTGTACTTCTTGCTCCTACTGTCAGCTTGCATTTCTTAGATGTGTAGAGATCTTTCCTATTCTACTTAATTCAAGAAGGTTCTCGAGGCTTATCTGTGTGAAAGAAACAAGCAGAAGGTTCATGATGTTTGGGTTATTCCTTCAGAGAAGCTGAGTACAGCTGGTTTAAACTGGTTCTCTTGTCTCTTCTGTCAAGGTCATGCTGACTATAATAATAAGGCCAGAAGGAGCCTGGGTTTCACTTTTCTTCTTTCTATCTCTTTTCCTTCTGGTGTGGTGTCCTGTACATATTATGCTTAGTGTTAAGGTTTAGCCTTATTATAAGTTACTGTAAGTTTAAGTTAAGTCTGCTGCAAGTGGATTTCTTATGGACAGTGCCAATCCTGAATGTATTGGATTTGTGACCATTATGCTCATTTGCCTTCAGTAGCTGTAAAGCTCTGCTGGATGAAATACAATTGACTCTGATCTATTTTTGGGGAATCCTGCAATGTGTTTAAGTTTTTACTCTGCTAACTATACATTGGAATCTGCTCTGGATCAAAATTGAGTAGAATTTCAATGACACCTACATCTCCTCCTTATGGTTCCAAAATGCATGCAGAGTTTGCTGGAATCAGCTGCATACCACTTCCTATTCTCTGAGCATCAGGACCAGAACAGCATAATCACAAATCTCCCACATTTTTGCTCTCTCCTTCTCCAGGTCTAACATGATGGAATTGCAAATCTCTCACAATTATCTAGCTACATTCCGTCAAAGCATTTCATAATCCAATTTCTTGAATCTTTCCCATCTTCTCCAATTTGGGGTGTGTGAGCTTTCATTGTTATTACCATTATTTTTGCACCAAGCCCACAACCTTTTCAAAACTTAGCATCCAGTGTGGGGCATAACAGGTGCCCATTTCTGTCAAAATAGAGAACGCACAAGTCTTGCTAGCAGGGATCCGTCTCCACATGGGTGACATGGCTGGGACATTTGGAATTAGCTTCTCAGCCTTTGGCTGTGATAAGAAAGATGACATTGATCCAGAGGACTAACAGCTTTGTGTATCTGAGTGACAAATCAGCCTAGAATGGGAAAGGTCAGATAAAGAGACCTCTCTTTTTAGGCCCCTGAGTGATTGACACTATCTTTGGAGCTTACACCAAAGGAATGGGCAGGTTAAACCTTGTGGCTACATGAAATGGTAACAAGAAAAGTGAGCCTGTCTTCATCTGCATTTGAACCCAGCCCTGTTCTTCATTTGTATTCATTCTCATCTGCAAATAAATGTTTTGCTCACTGACATTTTACTAAACAAGATTTCCAGTTTGATTGAGTTAGATAAGCTTTACAAGAGATCAGCTACATAGGTTGGGACAGAGCACAAAGAAAGTCCCAGATCCACTGCAAATTCACTAAGGCTTGTTTGACTCCTCGTTTTTTTCACTCATTAGACTCCTCCCAGCTATCCCACCTGCCCAAATGCAGCCACATGTGAGCACCCACAACTCACGAGTCAGGAGTCATCGATTTTGCACTGGCTGAAAAAAATGTGATCCTATTTGTTGGTTGTTTGTTTCCTTTACTAGGAGCCCAACAACCAGAGCTCCCTAGACAGCAAAAGGATTAAAACAAAATTAAAATCTCAATTCCAATAAAACACCAGTCAACAGATGAAGAAGAAAAAACCTATAAAACAGACAGACAATATCAAAGCAGAGATTAACACAAGTTCAGCAACAATCATATAAAACAGAGAGCCACAAAATAATCTTCTAAGGGCTTTATTGGGGTGGGAGACACCATCCTAAAACAACAGTGAAATGCAGATGCAGTTGTACCTTGGAAGTCGAACACAATCCATTCCAGAAGTCCATTTGACTTCCAAAAGTTCGGAAACCAAAGCACAGCTACTGATTGGCTGCAGGAAGCTCCTGCAGCCAATCGGAAGCTGCAGAAGCCCAGTCGGACGTTCAGGTTCCAAAGAATGATCACAAACTGGAACAGTCACTTCCAGGTTTCCAGTGTTCAGGAGCCAAAATGTCCAAATATCAAGGCTTTCGGTATCTAAGGTACAACTGTATACAAATATTGAAATAAAGTACTATAAATGGCCTGGTCCTTGTCTGGTGATGCCCCACGATGGGGGGGGGATCACTGAAAAAGTACTCTCTCTCTTTCTCTCTCTTTCTCTCTCTCTGTCTGCCTCATAAATACCTTCAGGGCCTCTTTTCAGAGGGAGCTCAAAGGACCATTGCCATTCTAAGAGAAGGAAGTAGGTGTTCATGGTGAGTTCTGGCACCTCTTTTCCTAGAAAAGTAGTACTGGATACCTTCCATACCTCTGATTGTGCAAGCTCCAGGAGATTGACCTCAGCTTATGCTCTCAGTGCCTAAGCAGACACACCTGGAAAGAGGTGATACTTATGATACAAGGACCAAGATCAGAGTGGGAATTGCTATGGTTTGTGGGAGTGCAGAATGCCAGTTTTCTTTCAGTTTATTTAACTTTCTAACCTTCCAACAACATCCTTGAAAGTCTCAGAAATCAGAGTCATGACTGAATAAAATCCCCCCTGATGTGAGGGGAATGGCTAGCAAACCTAGTCAAACTACACGGCTAGCAAAACCACAATAAATTACAAAGACAAGTAGAAAGCTGTAAAATTATCCCTGCAAAATAAGAGAATTTATGCGCTGATTCTTGTTTTGCAAAAGGCATACAGACTGGAGAATTTAGACTGCCTTGCAGTAGTGGGGGAAGTTTTTAGCGGCACCCTGCTCAAAGTTCAGGAGCTCCTACCTCACCCATGTTAGTGTTGCTCAGATGAAGCTGGACTTGGAGACAATCAGGAAATATGTTAGCCTGGAACCCGCAATACATGCCCTGAAGGAAATACAAGCAGATCAGTCAGACCAGGAAGAAAACCACTGAACAGCGATTGTGCATATCAGGTCAGATACACAGCTATAATGCTTTCCCTTTCTTACTATCCTTCCATTTTCAGACTTCTCCAAATTTTGTGATTTCCGTGCAGAAAAAAAGCAGGACAGTGACAAGACAGAAGAAACTTATGAATGAAGGCATGCAAAACTGACCGGGACTGGAAATAGATTGATCTATCCATGCCTAGCTGGTCATTACAAGGAACAGTCCAGGAGAGGGAGATCAACCTTGCTCTTTGGAGATCTGGTTTTACCAGAGGGATTGGAGAAAAGGGAGAGAGAATGTTTTGTTGTGGGGGTTCATTTACACAGGAAGAGTCATTAAGGCTGGAGGTTTGTCCAGCAGGGCTTACCCAACTTCAAGGCAAGGAGGAGGCTGCACAAATTACCATATTTTTCACTCTATGAGATGCACCAGACCACAAGATGCACCTAATTTTTGGAGGAGGAAAACAAGAAAAAAGATATTCTGAATCTCAGAAGCCAGAACAGCAAGAGGGATCGCTGCGCAGTGAAAGCAGCAATCCCTCTTGCTGTTCTGGCTTCTGGGATAGCTGCTCAGCCTGCATTTGCTCCATAAGATGCACACACATTTCCCCTTACTTTTTAGGAGGGGAAAAGTGAATCAAATAGAGCAAAAAATACAGTATTTTCTTCCCGGCATTGAAAACAATTCTGACACCCCCAATCCTCACGGCACACTGAAGCACATTTCCCCAATTAAGATGGGCTGGGGGTCTGTCCATCCAGTCCCACTGCAGCTGGCAACTTCTCCTGAAATCTGCCAGCTGGACCACCTTGCCAAGAGCGAAGGGAAGGGTAATTATCAATTGTGGGGAGGGGGCAGGAGAACTCACCCGCTCAGCTACTGTTTGATTAGAAGACCGTGCCCGCCTCGGGAGACCAAGCACATGAAAAATGCAGGAGGTGGAATATGTGTGAGTGACTTGCTAAACATCATTACAGCACCGGGAGAGGGGGGAAAGCCTGCTTAAACAAGCACAAAAGGTACTGCCTCTAGAGTTGGGAGCCAAATGGCCCCTGGGGTTTGGAGAGCAGGTAGAGGTAAAGAGAACTGGTCTACCAAAGGCCACACACAGCATAGTAGGAACATGGAAACATAGGAAGGTATCACCATTAAAACGATCATGCTTTTGAGCATTGGACTTGGACGCCACAGCTGGAGGGAGTAATGTTTTTGAATACCAGTTGCTGGATGGCATTAAAAGGGGATTAGACCAATTCTTGGAGGATAAGAATATCAAGGTCTACTAACCACAATAGCTATTTTCTATTTCCACTTTCAGCTGTATGTCTCTGAATGTGTACAAAAAAAAGTCTATGGTGAGGGAAAGTGTGCATATAAAATGCATACAGTGGTACCTTGGTTCTTGAATTTAATCCGTTCCAGGAGTTCGTTCGACTCCCAGAATGGTTTGAAAACCAAGGCACAGCTTCTGATTGGCTGCAGGAGTTTCCTGCACTCAATCAGAAGCTACAGAAGCTGCGTCAGACTTCCGAAAAACATTTGCAAACCAGAACACTCACTTCTGGGTTTGTGGCATTCGGGAGCCAAGCCATTCGACTACCAGGGTACCACTGTATATTGGCCTCAACATCAGCCTGATGAAGACCAACATCCTGGGTCAGGATATCATTAGCACGTCCCACATCAGCATTGGTGATCACACATTTGAGTTGGTAGATGATTTTGTCTCCATTGATGCTGAGCTGGATAAGCGTTTTTTTTGTAAGGGAGCTATGGCAATGGCTCATCTTTTCAAAAAGGTATGGGTGAAAGCGATGCTAATGTCCAGTACCAAGATGAAAGTCTACCAGGCTTGCGTCTTGGGCGCACTGCTTTATGGTAGTGAGGATGCCAGGAGTGATGCCTCAACACCTTCCAACACTGGAGGGTCAGATTTAAGGTGCTGGTTTTGACCTTTGACCTTTAAAGCCCTTCACGGCCTAGGACCCTCGTACCTACGGGACCGGCTCTCCCGGTATGCCCCACAGAGGACCTTAAGGTCCATAAATAGCAACACCCTAGAGGTCCCAGGCCCTAAGGAAGTTAGATTAGCCTCAACCAAAGCCAGAGCTTTTTCAACACTGGCTCCGGCCTGGAGGAATGCTCTGTCTCATGAGACCAGGGCCTTGCAGGATCTGATTTCTTTCTGCAGGGCCTGTAAGACAAAGTTGTTCCATCTGGCCTTTGGCTTGGAATCAGTTTGATTCCCTCCCCCTCTTTCTTTTTCCTTTCTCCTCCTGTGATGAGGCTGCATTTTAATGTTTTAATGTTGTATTTTAATCTTGTTTTAAGTTGTATTCATTCAACTTGTTTTTATTATTGCTTGTTAGCTGCCCTGAGCCCGGCCTTGGCTGGGGAGGGCGGGGTATAAATAAAATATTTATTATTATTATTATTATTATTATTATTATTATTATTATTATTATTATGTCAGGAAAACTTGGGGCATCACATGGCAGGACAGAGTCTCAGACAAAGATGTGCTCTCCCAAACCCACATTCCCAGCACATTTGCACTTCTGTCTCAGTGACGTCTATGCTGGCTTGGTCATATACACAGATTGGAAGATAGCAGTATCCCTGAGGACATCCTCTCTGGGGAGCTGCCTTCAGGCACCAGCCCCATTGGCAGACCAGCTCTGTGCTATAAAGATGCCTGCAAATATGACATGAAGGTTGGCAACATCAACCTTGCTGAGTGGGAATCCCTTGCAGACGACAGGTTGTGTATCCACAACAGTGACCAGAGGAGGAATGACTGCTGGGAGGAAAATAGAGAGAAGAAACATCATGGTACGCCTGTAGCATCAAAACCAGATGCCTTCAGCTACCCCAGCTGCAATAAAACATGTATCAGTCTCCACAGCCACAGCAGGCACTGTAACTCTACAGTAGTTTGACACTAACCCTAAAGCCACACTCTTCATTGTCTCACGAGGCAGACGGATGCCTACAACAACAATGAAAATACCGTATTTTTTGCACCATAACATTCACTTTTTTTCCTCCTAGAAAGTAAGGGGAAATGTCTGTGCGTGTTATGGAGGAAATGCCTACGGGTGGCATGCCTATGGATTTTCCTCCTCTAAAAACTATGTGCGTGTTATGGTCTGGTGCGTGTTATAGAGCGAAAAATACGGTAACATACAGATGCATTGTATTAGGGAAGAGGACTTTGCAAAAGTGTCTTAGTGGGCCTGGCTCTTAACCAGAAGGAGAAATTTCCACTGAAATGCGTGATGAATTTTCATGAGGACTTTAAAAAGAAAACCATTTGCAAACTGATATGGAAATGTAGAGAACTGAGTTTAATATTGGGAGGTGCAGGGAAGAAACCAAAACTGGCATATTCAACCATCCCTAACTACAAAGCATCCTGAAGTTCATGGTGTGATCCCTGATTGCCTGGACTCCAGACAGGAGAAAGCAGAAATCCCACCAATTCCACAACAGAAAGAGGAAGCAATGGCTACAGGCAACCGTAAAAAAAATCAAAATTTATTTTATCAGAGAATATTCAAGTGCCACAGCACCACCCCCTGACAGCAATATTTGGGACTATTTTGTGCATACCCCTGCTTTGGAAAAGTCGGGAGTGTCAACAAATATTATCCAGATTTGATTTCTCAGTAAAAATATTTCCCCAGTTCACTTTGATTGCATGCATATTTGCCTCCCCACACCCGAGTCTGTGTTATTTCCCCCTCCTCCTTTCTCCTTTTTTTAGATTGGTCATCTGTGCTAGCCAATCAGAGATCACTTAATAGATAAGATAAAATACCAGCACTATATGTAGCTGCACAAATTGTCTACCAGATGAATGAGGGATAAAGATGGCAATTGAGAGCAGAGGCAGATAATTTCAAACAGCCAGATATCCATGCAGAGAATGGGATGAAAACAGAAGTCCTGCATAGCCAATCAGATCCAGTTATGTAATGTCTCCTATGGCAAGTATGACTTGTGGAGACTTAGAGCTGACCAGGATAATGCAAGGAAAAGAGGCCTTACTTTTCAAGCAAGATGTACCGCAACAGCTCATTTTTGATATGGGAAAAAAATTGTGAAAAACCGGGCAGTCTCGGCTCGGATCTGCAATTTACTGAAAGGGGGGGGGGGGAGAGAAGCATTGTGGTTCTGGCTGTGTCGATGTTCTAGGAAGCCTAGGCCATTGCTTACAGCATGATTTAAAAGATAGGAGAGAGCCAAGCCTTCGACAAGCCACATTTGTCTATGTATAAACTGTAGCTATTCAGATCTAGCGTCTCATCAATCCCACTAGCAGGAAGCTTTCGTGCTGCACTTTAAACAGCCCCAGAAGAAAGACGTTGGCTCCTCAGCTCCATGATTTGATGGCTGATCGGTTCATTGCCCGAGTCAGGAAGCTGCATTTATATTTACAGAATGAGCCTGTGACTCGGGCGATGTAATCATTTGCTTGAGCTCACTAGGAAATGGTGTATAATACCTGACCTTAAACGGGAAAACAGCTAAAGAAATATTAGCACACAGCATGCCGGGAGCAGCCTCTGTCATTTACAATAAGGAAAGGTTCCCTCTGGCTAAGTGCCTCTCCATCAGGGCTAGGCCAGGCAATCTCCATACCTGGGACAGAGATCGGCACTGGGGAATTGCCTTTGAGAAAGTCAGGCCTTGCTGAATTGAAGCAAATGTCCAGCAAGTCTACTGTTCTGCCTTCAGCAGCAGCCAGTCAGGTGGCTCTGGGAGTCTCATGGGTAAGATGTGAAAGTGTTGGCCTTTCCCTTATGCCTGGTTCCAGCAGTTGGTGCATAGAAGTTGATTGATGTAGACACACAAATATATACGCCATGGATGTGTCACACTCCCTTTTAAAGCTACCAAATTGCAGGCTGCATGAATAAGGCCTTCCTTTTTTAGAGAGAGAGAGAAACCTGAAGCCACGGCCATTCAGGGCCACTGGGTGACCTCCAAGGTTTAGTAATATTATCTCTAAAGTAAATTCATCCATGCATCTCTCTCTTCAAGCAGGAAGCAAACGTTTTAGGAGAATGCTAGACCAGAACTTTTGTCCTGTGCAAAGCTTACCACGTGTAGAAATACTGCTGCTGTTATTATACAGAAGAGCATTTAGTCAATGTGAGTTACTCTCTGCAGTCTGAAATGGTGCAGCCCAGAAACAAATTTATCACTTTTGTGAAAATCAACCCAATATGAGGTTTGGCACATCTTCCTTTCCTGTTACCATCCCCTTTGAGTTCAGCTTAAGCACCCAAGTCATGCCCTGCTCATTTGTGAGGCCTAGAAGGCCTGACATCCATGGACTAAATCTCACAGGTGTGTCTGCTACTGGACTGTACTACTACGCCTGCACCATTCAGCCAGCCAAGAGATGGGCCACATAATCAGCAGGATCACATGATGTATTTGTTGCTGGACTGTACCATTTTCACTTGTGTGATTCATCTATCCAAGAGCCAGAACACATGATCGGCAGGCTCACATGCTGTATCATGCTGAAGTGGACCGTGCCACTTCAGACTGTAGGTGGAGAATGGTTTCAATATGTCCTCAGAATATCTCCATCACCATACCTAAGAAAAAATGTCAGGGGGAGGAGTCCATCATCAGCCTCCCTCCCATTTCCCCCATTTTCCAGAAGAGGTGTGCCCTAGAGCCTTTATGCCTGCCTTCCCTTTCCCCCCACCCCTCTCCTCCCTCCACTCAGATGCAACAACAAAAAATAACATATCGCAAGGCGGGGGCTGTCTGCATCAGATGGATACTTCTGCCGTTCGAGCCAGCTCAGTGGAAATTATTTATGAAAGGAAGTAGGATACAAAACTGCTTGACATTTTAAAAGGAATCATTAGCATGCACTTGTGGAGAATCAGATCTGAAGTAGTTTAAAGTTTTCCCTGTCCCAGTGCTTAATTAGAGGCCAGGCCACCTCCGTTTACTGTTCATGAAAAATTTAACCGGCTGCTTTACTGACTCAGAATTGAGAGAGGGATCCTGAGCAGATACACTGACTGGAACTATGTATTGTCATTGAAATGCATCAAGAAAGAAAGGATCAAAGAAGACACAGATGTGCATAAAAATTGCATAGCTAATTTGTATGTATAGATACAAATTCTGAAAGAAGCATTGCAGGTTCAAGACAATGCACACATTGTTGTGATTTTAATAGAAAGACAACATGTCTCCCCCCTGTGGGAAGGAGCAAGATCATGTGAGTCTGTCATCCATATGCTGCTAACTGATGGGTCTTTAAAGAAAACTTAGAACAGAAAGCCCCTTTAAATACAGGATGTCTCCAGAGATCCATGGGCGGGCCGGAGGGTCATCCTCTTATATACCTGCTGGGATTGACAAGGTATCTGACCCTCACCTGAATCTCATAGCTCTCCTGACGAGTGGAACTTGCCAAACCAATTAACCAACTAGAAGGATTACTCTTAATAGCACCAGTTTTCCTATAACTTGATATTGCTGGATAGTTTTGATGAACTGTGTCAGGGGTTTAGGAGCAGAGGCACGGGCAAGGGAGGAAACAGAGAGCGAAGGGGAGGAGGCAGAAGAAAAGATGAGTGATGACGACGACCCGAGATCTCCTAGTCTTTCCAGTGAATCAGAGGATTCACAGAAAGGAGCACCAGTGGCCAGGGCAAGGGGGGAGTCTAGGGGGGCACCCCAGGAAGATAGAGCCAGAGGGGACTCAGGGGGGAGCAGCTGGAAATCGGGACCAGCGTCACCGCCAGGAAGCAGGGAAGAGGAAAGGAGCCAGGGGGGAAGCGCTGGCAGCTCACCACAGGAGGGAGGGCATGAGTCAGGAGTGGCCACACCTCCATCGGGGAGCGAAGAAACGGTTAAGAGGAAAGTGGAAGGTTGGGCGCGCGCGCCAAGTTCAAATGCAGAGGAAGGCGGCGCAGTAAGCAGCCCCGAAAGGGAACCAGGTCCTAAAGCCCGGCGCAAGGAGGCAGGAGGGTCCGGGTCAGCGTCAGAAGAATCCCGGAAGGAAGAAGCCCCGGGGGGTAGAGGGACCCAGAGGAGGACAGTCAGGCGGAAAAGGTGGAGCAAGGCTAGGATATTAAGTTGGTGCACACGGGGCGGAGACTCAGACGGAGCTTCGCCGATCTAGCTACTAGACGTAGAGTTGCGCGCAGCAGCGTGAGAATGGAAACTGTAATTCAATAAAGACTTTTACTTAATGATCGCTGGCTAGCGTGATCCTCTGTGAGCTAGGATCTTCAAGCAGCTCTGACAGTAAGCTCCGTCTCACGATTGTGGGCATCTACAGCCTCGAGGAGGGGAGAGAAACAGGTGCCTACTAGCGAGCTCACGAACGGCAGACGACATGACGGCTGAGCAGCAGATAGAGGAACTCAGAAAAGCAGTGGCACAACTGAATGCCGAGGCTCTCGCATCCAGGAAGAGAGAGGAGGAGGCAGCTGCCGCCTGCAGGGATCTCCAGGTCAGGTTAGACGTGCTGACAAAGCAGACACCCCGGCAGGAGGGAATTGGGTTGGCGAGACGGACAGGCGGGCTGGTCTCTCACTTCGATGGGAACCTGCAACAGTATCCCAACTTTAGAGCCGACGTACTGTGCGCACTGCAACTGCTGCATAAAGACTTTAGAGATGAGCAAGAGAGAGTGGGATTCATCATGTCCCATTTGCATGGGGATGCTAGAGCATGGCTACGCAATTTATGGAGAGATAAGGATCCGGCGCTCCAGAATGCAGATGCCTTTATTAAAGCGATGGATGGGTGTTTTTTATCAAGTATTGACGTGGATCTTGCACGGAAGGAGGTGCATGGGCTGAGACAAGGGGGGGCCAGCGTCAGGCAGTATCATGCCCGCTTTTTCGCCTTGGTCAGTGCCCTGGAATGGGACAGAGATTCGGCTCCTGTAAGAGACCTCTTTTGGGAGGGGCTGCACAACTCGATTAAAGATGAGATCGCGAGGGGGGAGAGACCCCGAACCACCCAGGAGGTCGTTCAGAGGGCACTGGCAGTGGGGGTGAGGCTGGAAGGACGTCCGTGGAGCAGGGACGAAGGGCGTGGAGGGCGCGAACCAGCCAGGGGCCCCTCCTTCCTTCCCAGAGAAGCATCGCGGGCGCAATCCACGCCTCCGCCAGGAGGAGGAGCCGAACCTATGGAGGTTGGAGGTGCAAGGGCTCAGTCAGCAACCAGAGCCCTAGCACCGGCAGCAGTGAAAGCGAAGCCTCCTAGAGGGAACAGGAAGTGTTACGTCTGTGAGGAGCCAGGGCACATGGCAAAAGAGTGTCCCCAGAGGCTCCACAAGCTTACTGCAGCCTCGGCAATGGTGACTGCAGCAACGCAGCAAGGGGGACCACAGCAGGGAAACGACGCAGTCTGGCTGGAGGAAGAGGCCCTGGGGCCCAGCCAGACGTGTTAGTGACGCAGTCCCCAGAGGTTTTACAGCCCGTGAACCCCCTCCCGCCCAAACCAGTGGTGAGGCTCACCGCATCTCTCCAGCTGCCCAATGGAATCACCACTGACGTGCCCATCACAGTTGACTCGGGCAGCAACGCGGACTTTATAGGGCAGGACTTTGTCGACAAGCACGCTATACAGTTGCTGCCGGCCACACTGCCCCTGCAGGTTGTCACGGTGGATGGCAGGGAGTTGCTAGGGGGGCAAGTGGTGAAGCAGATGCCGCCCATGGCGATGCGACTTGGAAATCACAAAGAAATCATCAGCTTCAATGTCACTCAACTATCGGACACGCCCATTGTATTGGGAATGAGTTGGCTGGACAAGCACAGCCCAACGCTGGCTTGGTACCAGAGGCAGCTGATCTTCGGCTCTTCCTTTTGTGCTGAACACTGCATCGTGCCCCGGCAGGAAGGAGAGGAAGAGGAGTCACAGCTGCTGCTAGGCACGCTGCAAGCGATTCCCCACAAGTACGCAGAATTTTTGGAAGTTTTCTGCGAGAAGGAGGCAGACAGGCTACCCCCTCACAGACCATATGACTGCAAGATTGACCTGCTGCCGGGGGTGGCGCTGCCTAAGGGGAAACTGTATTCCATGTCAGAGGACGAGCTGCAGGAACTCAAACAGTTCATAGATCATAATTTGGAGCGCGGTTTCATCCGAGAGTCCAAGGCAGCGGGGGGCAGTCCAGTATTCTTTGTTAAAAAGCGAGACACGCCCCAAAAAAGACTGGTCGTGGACTATCGCATTTTAAACAATGGGACCAAGCCGTCGGACTTCCCCATGCCCCGAATCGACGACCTCCTGGCGAAGGTGCGGAAGGGGAAAGTGTTCACCAAGTTAGACCTGCGAGGGGCGTACAACCTCATTCGTATGCGGGAGGGAGATGAGTGGAGGACGGCCATGTTCACGCCACTGGGTACCTACGAATACAGAGTTATGCCCTTTGGATTGCAAAATGGCTCCCACGTTTTTCAAGCTTTCATGCATCACGTGTTGGCGGGACTTCTCTACAAGACGTGCGTCTGTTTCTTAGATGACATCCTGATCTTTTCGGAATCGCAGCAGGAGCATGACAGACACGTCAAGGAAGTGCTGACCAGACTAAAGCAACATAGGCTCTACGCCAAGCTGGAGAAGTGCCAATTTGACGTGACGGAGGTGGATTTTCTGGGCTACAAGTTGTCTGACAAGGGGCTCGCCATGGACAGCGCCAAGGTTCGCGCGGTATTGGATTGGAAGAGTCCACGCAACCGGAAGGAGGTCCAGAGGTTTGTCGGCTTTGCGAACTTCTATCGCAAGTTTATCAAGGGCTTCGCTATGCAGACAGCGGCCATCACAGACACGCTTAGCTCCAAGAAAAAGAAGTTCGTTTGGACAGAGGAGGCGGAGCAGTCCTTTCAGGCACTCAAGCGTCTCTTCGCGTCGGAAGAGCAGCTGCTTCACGTCAACCCCAGCAGGCCGATGAGGGTGGAGACAGACGCCTCGGACAGAGCCGTGGGGGCGGTCCTGCTGCAAAAGGACCAGCAGGGGGTGTGGCGACCGGCAGCGTTCTACTCCAGGAAGCTCAGCAAGTCCGAGCAGAACTACACCATCTGGGACAGGGAGTTGCTGGCCATTCATGCAGCGTTCAAAGCGTGGAGGCACTTCCTGATCGGCGCCAAGCACACGGTGCAGGTTTGCACGGACCACAAGAATCTGGAGCACTGGCGCACGGCACAGTTCCTAAACCAGAGGCAGATACGTTGGGCTGAGTTTTTTGCGAACTTCGACTTCCGCATAGAGTATGTCCCGGGGGACACTAACATCATGGCGGACGCCCTCTCCCGTAAGCCACAGTATCTGGAGGACGCAACGCCAGCGGCCGCCATGCACATCTTCGCACCAACAGTATGGGCGTGCGCCGCGGCCACCGTGGACCTGGAGGCGGTGCGACGAGCGTTGCAGGATGACTCCTTCGCGCAAGCAAAGATGGCAGAGGTGCAAAGGGGCACGGCTGCGGCCGACGGTTTCCAGCTACGAGATGGATTGCTCATCCGTAAAGGGGCCATCTACGTGCCGGGAGACGACCTTCGCGCCAAGGTGCTGCAGCAGCTGCACGACGCGCCCACGGCCGGGCACTTTGGCAAGGAGAAGACGGTGGAATTAGTAGCCAGGGATTTCTGGTGGCCTGGGATGAGAGGGGAGGTCGCAGACTACGTGGCGAGGTGTGACACCTGCCAGAGGGCCAAACCAGTGCACAAACCGCTGGCCGGACTGTTGGAACCGCTGCAAACTCCGGTCGAACCTTGGGAAAGGGTGGCCCTGGACTTTGTCACGGATCTGCCCAGCTCGAGGGGCAAGACGGCAGTGCTGGTGGTGGTAGACCTGTTTTCCAAGATGGCGCATTTCATTCCGTGTGCTAAGGTGGCCACGGCGGAGCAAACCGCCAAACTGTTCATAGACCACGTGTTCAAGGTTCACGGTCTGCCACGGTCTATTCTGTCCGACCGGGGGCGGCAGTTCATCTCGAATTTCTGGCAGAAGCTGATGGGCTTCCTGAACGTCAAGATCAACCTGGCGTCGGCGAGACACCCGCAGACCAACGGGCAAGCGGAGCGGGTCAATGCCATCATGCAGCAGTACCTGAGATGTTATGCAAATCAACAGCCTGCGACGTGGGTGGATTACCTGCCGCTTGCCGAGTTCGCCTACAACAACACGAAGCACGTGTCCACGGGGGTCGCGCCGTTCTTCGCCAACAACGGGAGGCACCCCAGAACCTTCCCGGGACTGGAAAGAATGGGAGAGGGGGAGCCGCAGACAGCAGATGCGTTCGCGTCGGAGCTGCAGGAAGTCCACGATCAGCTGAGGCGCCACCTGGAGCTGGCCAAGCACGCATACAAGGTACAAGCGGACAAGCACAGAAGGGTTGGCGAAGAGCTCCACGTGGGAGACTGGGTTTGGTTAGCAGCCCACGCAGTGCCGGCCAGGTCGTTGGCCAAGAAGAAACTAGGGCATAAACAACTGGGGCCCTACCAAGTCGAAGAGCAGGTCAACCCGGTAGCGTTCAGACTGGCACTTCCGGAGGGTTCCAGAATGCATCCGGTATTCCACAGATCGGTGCTCACTCCCTACAGGGCACCGCACAGGTTCCAGGAACCCGGAACGGCGCCGGGTCCGGTCAGAGACCGAACAGGGCACGCGGGAGTGGCACAGAAGGAGCGCATCAACAAAGTCACGGAGATTTTGGACTCCAGATGGGGGGAAGAGGGGGTAGAATACTTTCTCGCCAAGGAGGGCACCCCGGCCAGTGCGAACAGCTGGGTGCCGGGCTACGCCTTGGACGAACCTCTCCTCAAAGACGAGTTTCATGCCCTCTTCCCCCATAGACCTATGCCAGCAGACTTTTTCGACGACTGGCTTTTCACGCCCACGCTTTCGGCCAGCACTTTCCGGGGGTTCGACTCGGACGAGGACCCGACACAAGACGTCCGTTCCCCGGAGGGGTCACCCTCGGGATCTGCATCAGAACCCTCGTATTGGTGGGACGATAGACCAGAGGAGCAGTTCCGCAGACGGTGGCTGGAAGGCCCAGGACGAGCAACACCGCCAGGAGGAAGTGAGGGAGAGACGGACATGGACGTTTTCGGGGACGACCCTGGTTTCGAGCACGGCGGCACAGAGATGGAAGCGGAGGTGACCGTTGTCGACGAGAGCAGGGAGGAAGACCCGCGAGACTTCAGATGGAGACCCGCCACGGGAAGCGACCGATATCCGACGTTCGTCCCTTTGCAACAGCAGCCCCCAGCTCCAGCACCGGAAGGAGGGGAGGGGGGAATGGGGGGCTTCGAGGGGGGGATGGATGTCAGGGGTTTAGGAGCAGAGGCACGGGCAAGGGAGGAAACAGAGAGCGAAGGGGAGGAGGCAGAAGAAAAGATGAGTGATGACGACGACCCGAGATCTCCTAGTCTTTCCAGTGAATCAGAGGATTCACAGAAAGGAGCACCAGTGGCCAGGGCAAGGGGGGAGTCTAGGGGGGCACCCCAGGAAGATAGAGCCAGAGGGGACTCAGGGGGGAGCAGCTGGAAATCGGGACCAGCGTCACCGCCAGGAAGCAGGGAAGAGGAAAGGAGCCAGGGGGGAAGCGCTGGCAGCTCACCACAGGAGGGAGGGCATGAGTCAGGAGTGGCCACACCTCCATCGGGGAGCGAAGAAACGGTTAAGAGGAAAGTGGAAGGTTGGGCGCGCGCGCCAAGTTCAAATGCAGAGGAAGGCGGCGCAGTAAGCAGCCCCGAAAGGGAACCAGGTCCTAAAGCCCGGCGCAAGGAGGCAGGAGGGTCCGGGTCAGCGTCAGAAGAATCCCGGAAGGAAGAAGCCCCGGGGGGTAGAGGGACCCAGAGGAGGACAGTCAGGCGGAAAAGGTGGAGCAAGGCTAGGATATTAAGTTGGTGCACACGGGGCGGAGACTCAGACGGAGCTTCGCCGATCTAGCTACTAGACGTAGAGTTGCGCGCAGCAGCGTGAGAATGGAAACTGTAATTCAATAAAGACTTTTACTTAATGATCGCTGGCTAGCGTGATCCTCTGTGAGCTAGGATCTTCAAGCAGCTCTGACAAACTGCAAAAGCATTTTTAGGTTGTTTTCTGTTGCCACCCTGGAACTTTTCTTTATTAGTGCCACTTTGTTTTGTACGATTCCTTGCAAAAGAAGGAAAACAACTTTTCTGCTTGTATATGTTGATAATATAATTTTGGTTACTGAGGACAAACAAAAATTGTACAAAAACAAGATTGGGTGCAGGCCTGGCTAGGACATAGGCGTCCTGACTGTGACAAAGGTGACCTGTGTGCTTGCTTGATTAACAGCTGTTGGGAACTTCAAGGTCTCTGCTCTCCCTTCTTATGTTTGTACTGGACCTGGAGACTCCAACAGAGAGCATTCCATGTCAAGAAGGAGGGCAAGTGGGCACCCTATAAAATGACAGGGCAGGAGCTACACGGAGCAGGGCCTTTTCACTGGTGGTGCCCATTGTATGCCTTGCTCTTCCCAGACCTGCTCTCTTTTGGCCTGTATTTTGGAGCTTTATAATTTAGGAAGACTTTGGAAGAACTGGTTGATAAGTCTTATCAGTTGCTGACGTACTGTATGAGCGGATTTTATTTGCTACTATTCTGGGCTTCTGGTGCACCAGGGTTTACACCAGCATAACAGAGTTGGCCAGGATGTCAGAAGGGATACGATCTATGAGCTTTCTCCATTATCTGCACAGCAGGGGGTGTTTAGTCAACAGTGCAAAGGCTGAGCTGAAGCGTTCCCTGCTGGTTACCTGCTTTCAGCAATAGGTGGTCACTGTTTGGTTGTACCCAATTGATTAGCTGTCAGATTCTAGAGCTCCCTGTTGGTGGCTCTTAGGTAATTCACAAAATACATAGTCCATTCATAAAACACTGTGTTTATTTATAAAGCAATAACATAAATCTCCATTGCTACATATTGAATGTATATTTCAGCAGTTGAACGTACAGGTTTATGGCCATGCTGTAGTGTAGTGCTTATGCGACTGTGAATAAAAGGTGGCTAGGCTCATTGACTCAGGGGTTTTTGGGGGGGAGAGGAAGAGGTGACAAAACTGATTTTCAATAAGTGCCCCCCTTTATTTCCATAACAAGTCCTTGAGTCTGTACTCCGAATAGTGACACAAGGGACCTAGAAGGTGCAGGGCTTATCAGTCCAACCCCTGCACAGTCTCATCAGGGCTGACCTTAAGGCAATTGGAGCAATTTGGCCAAATTTGGCCCCACGTTGCGCCCTACTGCTTCAAATTGGGCCCCACTGGCTAGCCCTGAGTCTCATAGTTGCTGGGCCTGAGTTGCCCTGCCCTTGCATGAAGTCTTGGGTTTACAGTTTTGGTAGAGGGGAGACTGCGGCACTGAGGAGCAGGCAAGCTGGTGAGGCCCCCTAGATTTAGAGGCCTGAGTTGCCCTGCCCTCTCATGAAGTCTTGGGTTTGCAATTTTGGGAGAAAGGAGACTGCCTGCTGGGGATTGGACAGGCTGGCGAGGCCCCCTAGATTTAGAGGCCCTAGGCTTCAGCCTACTTAACCTATACATAAATCCGGCACTGGGTCAAAGCGGCGGCCGCCCCTCTGCCACTGCCATCACTGTAACATCAACATCCTGAACGTGTACTGTAGTATTTATTTATTTATTTATTTAGCCACGCTCCCTCCCCCGGCCGACCAGATTGGTCGACCCAAGGAGTGACACAGCTGGGGACTCCCTAATGGCCACAAGTGCCCCCCGGACAGGACTTTGGACATTCCTGGTCCACACTGACTGGCAGCAACTCTCAAGGGTTTCAGGCAGGGGTCTCTCCCAGGCCTACCTGGAAATGCCATTGGGGATTGAACTTCGGATGTTCTGCATGCAATGCAGATGCTCTCCCACTGAGCTATGGTCCATTGGGGATTGAACTTTGGATGTTCTGCATGCAAAGCAGATGCTCTCCCACTGAGCTATGGTCTTTCAAAAAAAGTTTCCCTCCTGCAATGCTGGTATCTTCCATGGGTGGTGCCCACAATACTCTCTCCATCTCTGTTCAGCTTGCAAAAGATAGAAGGCAGTGATTTACCCCCTGACGTGTTGTGTGCACACCCCTCCGGCTTGGGATCCCTTGAAGAAGCAAGCGAAACCATTTTATAGATAAATGATTTGTACGGACGCTGCTGTGGATGACCTGATGCCAGGCCATTTGAATTAATTCCAGCTCCTGAGCTCCTGTTTCTATTAAAACTCCATTTACTGGGGGGAGGGGGGAGAGTGAAAAGGTAATTATCATCCCCCTGCCTTAAATCACTCCACAGCTGAATTATTAAAGGGAAGAATTAAAAATAATCAGCCTTTTCCATTGTACTTCATAGAGTGGAAATTAAAGGTGTAAGAATGTTTTGTCTTTGCCTGGAATTTAAGTATTCATTTTGAAGATTTATGAAGGAATTGAAATTATTCTCTCTGCGTGCTTCGCCCGTGCACTTTGTGAAAGACGCAGGCATGCATGTACAAAATAATTTGAGAAAACCCACTCTTGTAAAATCAGAAGAAAAGGGGGACGGGAAAAGGGATTTAATATTTATTAAAAAGAAAGAAAGTGGAGAGTACAGTAGAGTATTTTGCATTTTAATCCTTCTCTTTCTTCTGCACAATTACACCTCCAAGTGATACACTAGCAGTGAGATTAAGCAGCTCCTAATTTCAGATAGGCAGCTGTAAAATGCTAGGTTAGTTCTTATAGAGGAAAATTGTCTGTTTGCTGGGCCAAAGAGAAATGATGCTATTTGACTCTAACTTTCATTGGACAAAGATACTTGCAGATCAACACACCTGTTTTGTTCTTGTCGCTTCGACCCACTTGTTCTGGCTGCAGAGAAAAAGCCCCTAAGAAAAACTTGGCTGCTGGATTGGGCCAAGAACTCATCTAGTCCAACATCCTGATCTCATAGAGTCCATTCAGCTGCCCTGATGTGAAGTCTGTAAGCAGGACATCAGCACAAGAGCACTCTCGTCACTTGTGACTCCCAGCAACTTGTATTCAGAGACCGCCTCTGATGGTGGAGGGCCACTGCGGTGAGCAGCTGTTGATAACCTTATCCATGAATTCCTCCAATCCTCTTTTGAATGTATCCAAGGTGGTGGCCACCACTTGTCAGGCGGCAGAGGAACCAACCCCCCCAGCAGGTTGCCAGGAACAGATATGACAAGGAAAAGTCCTTACCATCTGCTTTTACAGTGGTACCTCAGGTTAAGTACTTAATTTGTTCCAGAGGTCCGTACTTATGCTGAAACTGTTCTTAACCTGAAGCACCACTTTAGCTAATGGGGCCTCCCACTGCCGCCGCGCTGCCAGAGCACGATTTCTGTTCTCACCCTGAAGCAAAGTTCTTAACCTGAAGCACTATTTCTGGCTTAGCGGAGTCTGTAACCTGAAGCGTATGTAACCTGACGCATATGTAACCTGAGGTACCACTGTATTCAATATTTACAGAGAAAGGCTAGGGAATGCAGCCTCCTGGAATAATGGTGTTGTCCCAAGTAAATCTCCACTCTCCCACTTCCTCATTCATCATCTCTTCTACGGGTGGTGCTGAGGGCCCTTTGCTTCTGAGCTCTTTGCTCTCCCACTTTTAAGGCTCGCCGGGTTCCGGGAGATGGAGGGTCTGGAAAGCTTTCTAGTAATAATGTGTCAGCCAGCTGCTCTGGCTCTGCCTGCTCCTCCTCTCCCATTATTTCCCAACTTTCCCCCTCATCTGCCTCTGAGCTGTGATCAAACCCCTGTTGTAATTCTGAACTGTCTTCTTCTTCTCTGGAAGGGTCAGGCTGGGGAGGCAGTCTCTACCATTCCTCCTCTGCCCAGTCCCTGACATCACAGCCTCTTGTGGAAGCATCCCGTTCTCACAGTGGCCAACCAGTTGCCGTTGGGAAACCCCCTAGCAGGACATGAGCACTCGCCGCACCTCTGGTTTCCAGCAACTGGTATTCAGAAGCATCACTGCCTTTGACTGTGGAGGCAGAGCAGAGCTATTGTAGCTACTGGCCATTGATAGCCGCCTCCTCCATGAATTTGCCCGGTCCAATCCTATGTTTAAGCTTTCCAAGTTGGTGGCCATCCCTGCCTCTTCTTTCTGTCCTGAATCTTCCAACATCCAGGAAACAACTGAGGTGTATATGAGAGACGTTCTTGAGATCAAAGTCTACACTAAACAGCAGCTACGAGGACCCTGGGGGCTTAAGCTGAGCCCCCTCACAGGCCTGTGGCTGCCTATTCCTCACTGAAGAGCTCTGCGAAGGGGAACATGATTTTCCCCATCTGCCTCCCTCTAGTACCCCTCCATCTCCCTCTTGCCCATCTCACCAGCCTATATAGGATCACCACTTTTATTGAATTCCCATTTCTGGGCCTGTTTCTCCTCTGCCTGCATTCTGCACAGATCTCAACCATTGACGTCTCCTGGGCTGGGGATTTATTAGCCCTTCAAGTGCCTGGAAAGAACTTACAGCCCTGAAAATAAGACTTTGGCTTCTCCAGGGCTTTTCCTTCAAAAGTTTTCCAAAGGCCATGTGAGCTGTAATTCTGCCTTGCAACTCAACAGCTGCTCCGCTGCCAATTCCTATCCTGGGGGTGGGATGCAGCGAAGTTTTAAGAAAAAGAAGTTACTTGCCAAAGGTCTCATGCACACAGAAAATAGAAAATATAACCAGTACAGTGGGCCCATAGTTCTGACATTCAGCTCCATCTTCTAATCTGCTGGGATAAGTCACTGTTTTTATCAGAGTCAAGTGAATAGAACAATGGTTTCCCAACTTTCAGGAACATGGGAAGCTGCCTTATACTGAGTCAGGTCATTGTCTCCCAACAATGCAAAAGGAGAGGCAGCAGGGTGAACATATTTTCAAGCCAATAAACAGGTGGTCAGAAAGCAGAAGAAACAGGTGAGGAAGAAGGGGGACACAGGAAGAAAGCCATACACCATCAGCAGGGTAGAGAATTGGCCTAAGCATGGCCTGCTTCAAGAGGTCTAGAAAGCTGAAAGAAGCCACAGACCCTTCAAGTGTTTTCCAAGCACAGTTCCAGATTTAGAGAAGCCGTCCCAGTTTCTTATTTGATCCCAGAATGTCCCACTATCCCTTAGGATGTCCCTATTTTCACTGGAGAAATGTTGGAGGGTATGGAGTTATGAGAACACCCCCCAAGCCAAGGAGATAAGTAACTATACAACCTTTAGAAGACATTGGAAGGCAGCTGTGTACAGGGAAGCTTTTTTAGTGTTTCATGTTTTATTATGTGTTTATATGTATGTTGGAAGCCGCCCAGAGTGGCTGGGGCAACCCAGCCAGATGGCCGGGATATAAATAATAAAATTATTATTATTATGGAATAAAGGTAAAGGTAAAGGGACCCCTGACCATTAGGTTCAGTCGCGGATGACTCTGGGGTTGTGGAACTCATCTCGCTTTAGTGGTCGAGGTAGCCAGCGTACAGCTTCCGGGTCATGTGGTCAGCATGACTAAGCCACTTCTGGAGAACCAGACCAGCACACTGAAACGCCATTTACCTTCCCGCCGGAGCGGTACCTATTTATCTACTTGCACTTTGACATGCTTTCAAACTGCTAGGTTGGCAGGAGCAGGGACCGAGCAATGGGATAGGACGTCCCTATTTTCATCGGAGAAATGTTGGAGGGTATGAAACTGTAGTCCTTTCCAGGTCAAGCATGTGGGCCTAAAATGGGGGGGGGGGGTCACAGCAAAACAGCCAGATTATAAAACTGCAGGGGCTTCAGCACTGCCTCCGGATCAGGCCCGCCGGCGGCAGGCCTCCAGGCCCCACCCGTCGGCCTGCTCCTCAGGCTGTACGTGCCAGAGGTCTCTTGCACTCCTGCTCCCCGCTGCAGAGCATTAAATACTGATTAGCTGTGACACACTTCCTTGTAACCTTTTCATTAGGAAATTATGTTTAATAGAAATTGTTCTGACACCTCTCAGTGGCGTTTCCTCGCAATTCATTACAAGCACACAAAAGGCAGGAAGGGAAAAGAGAGGAGAAAGGAGCTTGGATTGTGCGGTAATGGCGGAAGGGGGTCTCTGCGTGGAGGGAAATTGTTTAATTGAGGGGAGAGAGGGAGGGAGGGAGAAGAGAAAGGAGAGGGACTCACAGGATAAATACCAATATGGCAGGCTGCTGAGGACACCTGGAGACTTCAGAAGACACCAGTAGGGGATGTTGGGCTCTCTCCACTGGGGATGGGAGGGGTGGGATTCAATTTGTTTGGCATTTAAAATTGAGCTTACCTAATTTTCACTCTCTGAAACAGTACGCAAAGCACAACACAGCCATCTTTCACTTCTCTGAATTTTGCAGCGTGATTCTCCAGCCGAGTAACATGTAGAAAAATACATTTGCTATTTGTTTTATTGCATGGATATCCCACTTTTCCTCCAAGAAGCTCAAGGTGGCGTGCACGATTCTCTTTCTTCACAACAACCCTGTGAGGTAGATCAGGCAGAAAGAATGTGACTTGCCCAAGGTCATGCAGAGAACTTTGTGGCTGAGTGGCGATTTGAAGCCTGGTCTCCCAGGCCCTAGTCCAGTGCTCTAACCACTACCTAAGGTTGCCATACATGTCCAGCATTTCAATGACGAAATTAGCGTCCGGGGGAATTTCAAAAAGTTGGCAAAATGTTTGTGTTTTTGCCAACAGAATAAAGAAGTGTGAGTGTCACACTCAAATTAAGACTGGGGAAATGAGGAACCAAGAAACTGAGGTATTTAGCCATGCTTGCTTTCTGCTCTCCTGTGTCTTTAAAAGGGATAAAGGCTTACAATGCAGAACTTGCCACCTAGAAGTGTGCAGTGAACTAACATCCCAGAAGCTCCCCTGTAGCCTTGATCATTGTGATGGTCCATTAACTACTGCATTTTAAAGCCCCCTTTTCCTAGCAGAAAACCCAGGCACATTTTACCTCTGGAAGGAGATGGTGCAAGCAGTATAAACTGAGAAAGAACTGGGTACTTGTTGGGGGGGGGGGAGAGAAGTCTAGCCTTCTTTATCTTGCTTCCTTTCTTCAGAGAGAACCATTTGAAATATATTTTTCTTCCCTCTTCCTTTTGGAAGGAAAGTTTGGGGATTTGTGGGCGGAGGGGATGGGACCATGTTCCTAGTTTTGGAAAAGCAGAGATCTTTATGGCTCATTAAACCATTGCCCTTCCTATCTCCAAGGCGCATCTTAAGTCAAAGTTGTTTTCAAAGCTGATCAAGGAAAACACAGAACTGGGGATCTGTGGTGGGTGGAGCCAGAAGCACAAGTGGGTGGAGCAATGCATGGAGATTTTACTTTTGGTACAGAAGACAAGTCTCTACATACCATACCATGCCCCTCTGTATCCTACATCCAGACAAGCTTAAGGCATTATCAGAGTTTGAGGACACATTACAACCAAGCGACAACAATCAAAGATGAGTGTGAAACAGGGACAGTGAGGGGTGGGGAGAGGGGATGTGGCTGGGGAGAGTTCCAAGGGCCAGGGAGGTCCTGAGGGCCACATCCGGCCCCTGGTCCCCCACCCCTGAAGTAAAACCAGTCCTTCCCTCAAATCGAGAAACATTCCTCCTGTGATGTCCCTGAAGGATGCTCATTTGGTCTCTTAGCTCCCTCTTGGCAAATTGTTCCCTCAGCCTAGTGTTCTTAACAGCTAGGAAGTGTGTGCCCCCTCCCACTTCCCCCTGAATATTCATGTATAAATCTAGGTATGATGATTTAAACCTCTTGCCTCTTCTCCTTCCCTCTGTGACAGCAGCGAAGAGTTGCGCTCCATCATTTTTATGGAGAGTCTTTTAAGTGTTTGAAAACTCTTGTCACACGGCTCTTTTATCTTCCCTTATCCTCAGGCTAAACGAGCCTGGCGCCCGGCACAGCTCCTCGTATGTCTTGCTGTCGGAGCCCTTTGTCATCTTTGCTGCTCTTCTCAAAATCTCCTTCCACCTTCTCAGTGCCCTTCTTAAAACATGGGGCCAAAACTCAGCTGCTCAAGAGCCCCACTGAATCCTGTGCCCCCTGAATTCCTGTGCCGAGAGGAATCGCTGTGTCTGGGAGATCTTTGTGGGGTTTCCTTTCTTCTGAGGTTTGGAGCTTGGGATGCTCCCGGATCCCATACCACTCAACCATCCCAATATGGGACATCCTGGAATTACAGAAGACATCCTGGCTTCTGATTGGATCTTGGAATGTCCCATGTTTTGGTCCAGAGCTCTGGCATGTGTCACCTGGCTTGTGTCAGAGAGCCAAAGCAAGAGACTCTCATGTTTTTCACGCTAGACTGCCAGACCAAAAGATGCTCAATTTTTGGTCTCGTGTTCTCGTACGAATCAGCTGGCTCACACCAGAGTGTCATACCAAAGGACACTCCTTTTTTTTGCCTCACTTTCTTGCGAGAGTCACTTGGCTCCTCTCTTTCCAGAGTATTTTGTTGTTGTTTTAAAGAAGCTCATTTTACAAAGCTGAAAATTGAGCAGGTGGAGTCTGGGTGTATAATGCCAGCAAGGGCAGTTGGTTAGATTCTCAGCAACATTCACCCAGACCCCTCCCCAAGCTCTGATTAGTTTTGATCACCTGTGGTGGAAGGGGAAGGGAGCAAACTGTTTTCACAAGCCTCTCCTACCATTAGTTTATCCAGCGCTCTCTCTCTCTCTGTCTCTCTTGCACACACATGGATTAACAGGTGGATGCAGCTCCCAGGAGGATTTGAGTCATTACAAGATCAGTGCTGGCAGGAATGGGAGTTGGAAGAGGTTGCTGGCGGAAAGGTTGGAGCATTTCAACAGAAACCGGGGTGAAAATTTCCATTGCTCACTTATTGATTCACCCCACGTCTGGACCGGGAATCAATCCAGCAAATACATTGTTGTTTTCAGTCTGCAAACGGCACATAATGATACGGAATTGATGATTAATTATTATTATTATTATTATCACCATCATTTTGCATTGCCTTTCGCATTGCATGGAAATGAATGGTGTGGAATCAAAGGGGTGGCACAACTCCCCCTACAAAGGAAAGTTAGAGAATTTGGGGCTTGTTACTTTAGAGTAAAGGCAGGTGAGAGGAGACATGATAAGGGTGTATAAATTGTGCATGGACGGAGAGAGGTTTTTCTCCATCTCTCATTAAACTAGAACTCAGGGATGTCCCATGAATGTTGGAAGATTCAGAACAGCACATGGTTACACTATGGCACTCTCCTGTTACCTGCCTTTACTCTAAAGCAGCGGTTCTCAACCTGTGGGTCCCCAGATGTTGTTGGACTACAACTCCCATCATCCCTGAGCTCTGGCCTTGCTAGCTAGGGGTGATGGGAGTTGTAGTTCAACAACATCTGGGCTGCTCTAAAGTAACAAGCCCCACTGTCTCCCACAAGGGGCAGTGATGGCCACCAACTTGGATGGATTTGAAAGAGGATGAGACAAATTCATGGAGGGGGGAAAGCTACTGATGGCTACTAGCCGTGATGGCTGTGCTCTGTCTCCACAGTCAGAGGAAGCAATGCTTCTGAATTCCAATTGCTGGAAACCGCAGGAGGCTTTGTGCTCAGGTCTTGCATTTGGTTGACCACTGTGAACTCGGGATGCTGGGTGAGAGTAATGCAACAAATGTGGGGCAGAACAGAAATTACAGTCGTAATTTGGAAGTTGAATGGAATCCATTCCGGAAGTCCATTCGACTTCCGAAACGTTCGGAAACCAAAGCACAACTTCTGATTGGCTTCCTGCAGCCAATCGGAAGCCACGGAATCCCCCGTCAGACGTTTGGGTTCCAAAGAAGGTTCACAAACCAGAACAATCACTTCGGGTTTGTGGCATTCGGGAGCCAAAACGTCCGAGTATCAAGGCGTTCGGGATCCAAGGTACGACTGTAATACCTTCTTACATCCCTTATTGCAGGGCATTTTCTGCTCAGAGAAGACTTCCTGTTGAATCACTTGTCACAGGCTCTGCTCAGGCACCTGACAGTATCTCAGCAGCAAGAGGACCAGAGAACTTCCACAAGTCAACAGTTGGGTAGCCCTTCACTGCCTTGCGTAATCTCTCCATGTCCCACCCCCGCTTGCCAGGAAAGAGACAGACTAACTGGTTCCAATCAGTAGGATTTATTTGGGGTGCAGAAATTGCTTTGGAATTTGGGTTCCCTGGATGCACAAATTGGATACCCTTCAGAACACTAACAGCCCCACCATGACATATTTTTTAATGGCCTCATGCGACCCTCTCTGATGCCTTTGTTTATTTACATTTGCTCGGCAGGAGCAAATCCCACCAGCGATAAATGAGCATCCGCTTCCCACTTTGTCCCCCCCCCCTTGGGGGTTCCTCATTGAGAAGTAACAGCCACACAGCGCCTGCAATATCCCAGCTGCAGTCTGGTGTGGTCTCCCTTCTGACGCAATGCCTCCTTATCTTTGTAAGGAGATTTCTTTCGTTTTTCCTCCCCGGTTTCCCCTTTGCTAAATGTGGGCGTACTCCCTGCTTCCATCCTCTTCTTACTATTAAGATAAAAGCTGTCATTCGTCTTCCCTGTTCTGCTGGTTTGTTTGGGACTATCAAAGCCAGGAACAATATTAAATATTCAAGCTTCTCCTCTGGGCTGTGTTTCAGATTGTGTATCCCTCCCTTTAATTGCTCCATCAAGTACAGATTAAATTTTGATACATAGGCCTCGCCAGCCAAACTGCTGCTCTCTCTTAGAAGAATCTTCCTTGAGCTCTGCCACTCGGGTTCCCATGGCTTAATAATGGAAAGCGGGGGAAGATTTGGGTCTTTCAAATTACAGCAGCACCCTGTGCAAGGCCAAAATCTCCACACACACACACACCGCATCCTGCCTCTTGACTTCTGTTCAGCTCGTGCACTAGATCAAGTTCCTTCCCCATGGAATTTCTGTGATGGGAAGTGGAACAGGAGCTCTGACTGAAGTTCTCTAAATATTTATATGGCTTCTCCCTGTGGCACACACACACACCCCACCCTGGGCCGGATGCCCAGTGTGGGGGAACCGGTCGTACTGCCCTAAATCAGTCTTTGCCAGCAAGGGGTTGTGGCAGCCCTTTCTGCCATTTTGAAGAGGCTGTCTTACTAGATGTATCCCATGACATGAGAAAAGTAATCTCTTGTTGGGGGGGGGGGGAACAGCCTTGAAGATTCATAATGCAGAAAGATTGGAAATTTGCACGTAGTGTAAGCAATCATATGGACTTTCATTATTTTTTTATTAGATATTATTTTTTGCAATGGATTGTATTTTTGTAACTGTTTTCAAAATTGTTTTAAATGTTCCATTTTAAATTGTTGTAACCCACTCAGGGACCTTAGGGGAAAGTGTGGGTGCTAAATTAATATAATAATTTATTTAAGGGGGAAATGCAGCCGCATCTTTGGGTTCCATTGGGCTTCTTCAGCTATGGCGATGGAGCCATTTTCATAGAATCATAGAATTGTAAGGTTGGTAGGGACTATGAGGGTCATCTAAACTGGTAAAATTAGCCACTTCTGCACACGCACAAAATGAAGCAGATACAGAAGCAAACCAATTGCCCCTACCACCTTCCATCTTGCTTGCCTCCCCAAAACGAACATTTGCTGTCGCATCATTTGCTAAACTGGCCTGCCTTTCCTTCAGCTTTGGAAAACAGAAGCTGTTATTTTCTCCTCTCCAAACCTTTAACCCCAATGCAGCTTTAACTTTCTTTCTGAGGCTAAGAATGAGCAAGCAAAGCTCCAGTACAAATCAAGTGGGGGGAGCGGTCGGCAGAGAAGGCAGAGGGAGGGCAGAAGTCACCGGCTGCCAGGAGCCCCACAAGCCACCGCAGCCACGCAGGACCCGCTTGCCCTCCCTGTTCCTTTGATGTAATTAACACCCCCTTTGTGATTGCCTGTGATGGCGTCTGTCTGCGGTTTAATCATCGTCTTCCCACAATGAGCATCCTTCTCATTAGGGGCTTAAAAACCTCTATTATAAACATGTAAATGGGACGCAGCAAGGAGAGAAATATTTTACCCTGCCAATTTCCTTTTGTGCGTCTGCCAGCGCTGCGTGATTTTATTGCTAAAGCGCCTCGAAGCAGCCCAGGGATTACAGCGCCTTTACCGCCCTGTCACACTTTTCAATCTCCTCTTATCGGGTTTTAATTATGCCTCCCCCTGCCTAATGTTTTCAACTAAAAAGAGAGAAACAGAGAGAGAGAGAGAGCCTCTTGTCATCAGTTGATTCAGAAGTTGAGATTTTCATTTCGGCAAATGATATCAGAGCATCTTCCAATGGGCGCCGGCCAGCGTTTTGCTCTCTATCCTTACCCATCCTGATTGCCCTGCAGAGATTATTGGACTACGATTCCCATCAGACCCACACGGCCTGGCCAATGATCAGGGATTCTGGGGATTGTAGTCCAATAACATCTGGAGGGCACCTTCTTGGGAAAGGATGCTAGGGGCAAGACCTGGGGCAGCTGTTGCTTTCGCTCCTTAGCAGACTGGAGAATGGGACCGAAACTAATGAAACAAATTTCAGTAGGGACAAATGTCAGATTCTGCACTAGCAAGCCCCACAGCATCACATACACAGCACAACAGGACAATGACCTATCCCCACCACAAACAGCATATCAATCAATATGGCTAACCTGATCCAACAGCCTACCTGCCCGCTCCCAACACATATACAAATAAACCACACTGCAACCAATTGAATGCAACCAACCAAGCTCAGAATGCCTAATCTCTCTCTTTATCAATAAAAATGAATACATACATAAACAAAGGGCCTACCCACATGATGCTGACACAAACCCCCTACACTAATAATGGGCAGCTGAACAAAATAACAATACCCTGTATCTCTCTCCCCTTCTTTTGCCCCTGAATGCAAGATGCCTATGGCAAAAGTGTCTCTCACTAAATGCAAATGAACTGTGAAAAAGGCTACGAACAGAAAGTGGAGGCAATAGGCGTACCTTTCCCTCTTTCACTGTTTGTTTCGTAACACAAAAAAAAACTTTAAGAAAAAACTGATTTTAAAAAGTATGGGATGGGAGGCACCTGATTTGACAGCAGCACATGTGGAAAGGACAGCTCCCAGGGTGCTTTTCAGGAAGCCATGACAGTTTAAAGTGGTATAATAGTGCTTTAAATGCATGGTGGGAACATGGCCCACAGGACACAAGTATTGCTTTCAAAATTGTGTGTGCTGTGAGTCCTCCTTTTCTCCTGTACTTGAAGCACCAGGCCAAAGCATCATTGAGTGACTGAGACCTCAGTTCAAGGCCAAGCTTTGCCACAGTTTGGAATTGTTTTTAAAAATAAGTCCTCCTGAAAATTCATCAGTGGGCCATGGAGGAGGGACAAAAGCAAGTGCTGCAAGACTGGAAGGGCACCTTTGTTGCTCCCAGCGAGTGGCACGCCAGCTGGATCTGCCATCCTTGGCATTGCCCATCCCTGGTTATGTCATCTCTGCTGTGTTCACAAACAGTTGGAATTCATCAGTGTGAATTTCTCCTGATGCACACAATGATATGTGCAACTGAGGCTAACATACACATTTATGCAAAGCAATTCCCACCCCCATGAATTTTTGCATGCTGTTGTCAGTAATATATGCATATTTTTATATGCACCCTTTACCGCAACGTATGCATTTTCGTACACATCACTTGCCAGGAGAACTGCTCTGCAAAATTCAGAGGAGTGCAAATTCTGAAAGATAGCCGTGGTTTCAGTTTGCACATCATTTTCTCAAAGTGAAAATTATGCCAGTTCACCTTTAAATGCAGACAGAACAGAATTTTCCACATACCACCCATTCCTACGCACAGGTGTTTGTGCAGTAAAAAAAATGTAATAAAGATCGTACCATTGGAAAAAAAGAAAAGAGATTAAAATGTACATAATTAGGCAAAGCACATCCTTCGCATGACTCCTAAATGTCCCGCTTGGCTCGGTGTTCCCATCCTTGTGCGCGGCTGAATGCCACCATGTGGCCTTTTCCTTTTGTATGCACAGCCGGCGTCTTGCTCTCTGCGCATGTTGAAGGGTGACGGAAGATGAAAGAAGCCTGTGCGCCCTTGGAAAGCGCAAGCCTATTAGAACATCTGTTTGCTTTTGCGGCGACGCGGATGTGAAACATCTCCCTCCGACTTCAGCAAACAGGGAAAGCGCTTTCTCTCCAACTGTGCCGCTATTTTAGGGTTTTTTAGGATTTCCCCCGAGCTGCTTCTTCAAATGTGTTCGCTGCCAGCTCAGCACACTGCTGATCCCTGAACACAACATCTGCCTCCAGAAATCAGGAAGAGCACTTGATTTGAGAGAGCAGCGGGTAGAAGGAGGAAGGAGCCTCGATGCCTTTTATGCAGATCGCTGAACGCTTAGGATATAGAATATATATGTGTATATGATTAGGATATATAATTCACACACACACACACACACATATCAAGCTGTCAGAGAAAAGGAAGGATTGTGTTTGCAGAAATGTCAAACCTGCTTCCTCTTGGCTGAGGATTGATCCAGGCCTGGAGGAAAATGAAGATGGAACAGTTCGCATATGTGTGGGTGCATGTCCCTGGATCAGCCTGGCCTCCATTATTGCGCACTTGGAGGATCACACATGCACGTTCGCCATGGGATCTCGCTCTCTGAGATTACCAAACACCAGGTGACTGGAAGCTTGAATATGTGGACATTGAAAGTCACAGTGTGTGCAGCGATATAAAAATTCTGCCTACAGTGTTATAATCCTGGGGTGGTCCAATCACACATGCAAGGACAATTGCCACCTTCGGTCAGGCAAAACAAAGGATGGGTCAGGCAAAATACAGGACAGGTCACGGGGGGGAATAGGGAAGCTAAAAATTACTTTGCCTGGTGCAGAAATGACTTCAAAGCAATCCTTCACAATGGCACACAATGGCTCTGTCCCCGGCTGCAGGGTGTACATGCCATTCCAGGCACCCGAGCAACTATCCCATGCCTTGGAGGGCACCCTCTGTGCCACACTCCCCTCAGGAGCACACGCGCCCGCCCTGGGCAGATTCTAACCACTGCACCACACTGCCTCTCCTCCAAAAGTCCTCCCCACCAAATGTCTTTGAAAGAATGGGATCCCGCAAAGGCCACAGGCCCATCTCTGCTCTGCTTGCCATGCCTTGTGTGCCTTTGCATCCCAGATTCCACGAGCTTTCTACCAAAAGGAAACGCCGCTTAAGATCTTTGCAGGCGGCGGGGGGAATCAGCAAGTGTACCAAAGTATCACCAAAGAAGCTGAACAAACCCCTCACGGGTGGAAAAGCAGCAGCAAAGGTGCGGAGTAGAGATAGTGATTTGCGGACTGCCGAGCTTTCAAGTCCAATCTCCCCGAGCAAAGCCACCGATAAAATGTTGCTGAGGTTGGGTCTCTCTCTCTCTCTCTCTCGCTTGTGAAGTTAGAACCCTTTTTTCTTTTCCTTCTCTCCCCCCCCCCCCCCCCGCTTTCTAATTTCACAAACCACCAGTGCTTTGCCTCCTCGCTTGTGCTCTCCTGCTCTCTTGGAGCCCCCCTAAGCCGGTGCAACAGTTCAATAATTACATGTAATTGGATCTCTCCACTGCTGGGGACGTGGCAGCAAGCGTCATGCGGCAAGGAGAGAAATTTCACTGGGCCGAGCCGGATGCTGGCCCCCTGTGCCTGATTGCCAGCCGCTTCCATCTGCGACGCAACAGCACAGCCGCGGCCAAAGGTTCCCCTTGTGATTGGATTGCCTCAGCCCAGGACCTCATTATGAGCTCCACCGAATTTGCAAAGCTGAACACAGCTGGGAACTTTGGTCACTCACTAAACTTGGCTCTAGACCTCGAGATAACGGCAGAAGGCCATCTTTGGAGCCCTGCGGACATGGCCAGACAGGGCAAAGTGCAGATATGAATAGGACTTCTTGTTATTAAATATACCAGTCCCACTATTGAAACTTACATTGGCCTGAGTTCTTGGTGTGCTTTTTTCTTGATATGAATAGGACAGCATTGCCTGGGCACAAATTCCAATGTATTCCTTCATGCATCTTCTCTTTTGCGTAGAACAAAGGCAGAGCACTCTTCACCAACCTAGCACCCTCCAGATGTTTGGGCCTTGCAGACCCCTCGGGACCAGAGGTTTTCGTGGGTATATTCTGCAACATGTGGTTGGTGCAAGAACAGTGCATTGCTGGTGGGTTTACACTGGACCGTCTGCACATCAGTCTGTTTTATTAGTTTGGCGGAGGATAGAGAGGGGTGGGTGGCTGTGCAAATGTAAAGACTAGCCTAGTGCAAGCGCTTGCAGAGGAAGGTGTGCACTGGGTGTCAGCCATGAGGGTGGGTGACATCACTGCGCCACCCCCTCCACTCGCTGTGCAGGTGGCGGGCCACTAGGAATGATGCTGCCATGGGCAGCTAGCGGTGCCCCCCCATGCTCGTTGCATGGGCGGTTAGCGGTGCCCCCCTGACGCTCGCTGTGCGGGCAACAGGCAGCTAGGGAAGCCCACCACGCAGGCAGCAAGCAGCACACACACCCCACTAGTGATAGGTGGCCAGGGACGCTCGCCATGTGGCCGGCTAGCCCTGCCCCCACGCAGCCCCAGGTGCCATAGCTCCGCCCCTGAATGCAAGTCCCCCCCAAAAATAGCTGTATGTAACAGCTGCAGCTAGGATTCTTTATGCACAAAAATGGAAGGAAGAAGAAATTCCCACTAAAGAAGAATGGATAAGCAAGGTGATGGACTACGCGGAATTGGCAAAGTTAACAGCCAAAATAAGAGAACCTAATGGTGAATGTGTTGTGGAAGAAGTCTGTTTTCTGGCCTCACATTTGCATGCGGCTTCGCTCTGGCTGCATCCGTTTCATGGGTGCATCTCCATCATTCCCTTGTCATGTGAGATGCAGGGCTGGTTTGCAGGAGGGGGCCCTTCTGCATGCAAGGGAGCAGCGCTAATGTAGGAGAAAAATGAGCCGAATGCAGAGAGGTAGATGCCTAGAGAGAGGGACCCGCCATTCTGGTGGAGCATATGCTTTCCCAGCAGACAGCCAAACGGCATTGTGTAATAAGTGCAATAAGACAGGAATGCACGGGGAACAGAGGGAAGATGGATAACATGACTGATGATAGACAGAGCCAAGCATTGTTCTAAATAACTGCAGAGACTGAGGCCTGTTGACAGGCAGATGAGCTGACATCTTACAAGCTGGTAGATAGACAGGGTTAAACTGAGTGCAAGAGCCATAAGCTAAGATTTCTCTTTTCTTTCTTTTTTTCTTTTTTTACTGGACCAATTAAAATACTGGAAGGGAGTGCTTTGATCTGCATATTCTTCATCAGGCTTGACGCGTTCAGAACACAAATATTTTGTTTTTAAAGGTATTGCATACTACTTGCAACCTGGCTGAGTCTGGAATGCTTTAGGGTGGTGTGAGCTGGGATACTTTTCAGTACACATAATATATTTCTCTTTTTTTATATAAAAAAAAAAGAACTGCATGTCGGGATCACACCCCAAATTTTGTCACTTTACTCCATGATTATCTGGGTTAAGGGGGCTGCAAATGGACTTTTCCTGGAATCAAATGCACTGGAAATTCCATTCATTCCTTTCCATTAGTTTCCCAAAAGTAGCGTGAAAGCTCAAATATAATGTGAAAGTTCACAGTTAAGGGAAAATTTTGGAAATGGAACCAACTGCCATGTGAATGCAGCCTAAATAAGGTCCATTAGTTTCAAGGGGTAAAAGTTGCTTGAATTGCACCCCAAAAGTCCATCTAATCCAGGCTTCTGCAGCGTGTGCTCCTTCCTGATGTTTTGACCTGCAGCTCCCATCATCCCTGACCATTGGTCATGCTGTCTGGGGCCAAAGGGAATTGGAGTCCAACATCTGCAGTGCATCAATTGGGAAGCATTCAATTTCTGCAGTAGCCAACCAGCTGCCTCTGTCAAATCCACATTTAGACATGGAGACAATTGCCCTCTTCTCCTGACCCCCACTGTTGCTCTCCAGGGACAAACCATCTGCAAACCTAGACACCCCACATAACTCAACTTTTGACTAGTAACCACTGATAGACTTGTCCTCTGCAGTAGATTTATTTGCTCCACTCTTCAGAGAGCTGCGGTTTGCTTCAGGTCCATTGCTCTGTAATGTGTGAAAGAGCCTTTAATTAAAACAGACAAGACTATGGGGTTGATGGCGGTGAAACCAGTGAGGTGTGGCGGTGTTGTAAATGGGATACGATTCAAATATCATATGCTCCAAGAGTCCTTATTAACCAGGCTATTTACCAAATATTTTGGCAGAGCAGCTGCTTAGCAATGCAAAAGGTCCCAAATTCTATCCTTGGCATTTCCAGGTAAGATTAAGAGAGAGAATGCTGTCTGAAATCTTGAAGAGCCACTACCAGTCAGTGCAGACAATACTGACAATACTAGATAGATCATAGTTTTGACTCAGTATAAGACAGCTTCCTAAGTAACCTATGAATCTGGAGGCTTATCTCTACCACCTGATCAACCCAAATCAACACAGGGCATACATGCTAGCGAGACTGAATGTGCTACCATAGGCAACGCTACAGAGGAGATTCCAGAAAATACATCTCTCAGAGAGACTATGCCCCTGTGGACTGAATCTTATAGAATCAGCCACGTATGTTCTTTTGCACTGCCCCTTGTATTAGACAATTCAATCTTAAGTTCATTAATCAGTTGATTGTTAGCAGGGAGCAGCAGTCAGACAGGTAGCTTTCCTAATGTTTACCTGGGATAGGGAAAAGGTGGAGAAAGTAGCCAGGTTTCTGCAACATGCAATGAGGATTCATGAATAGGGATGGACAATATATCAATATATATCATCCAAAACCGGTTTGAAGTTCATATCGTGATGTTGGTTTCATAACGTTTGACCTGGCAATATATCACGAATCATGATGTGTGTTTGTGTGTGTGCTATGCAAAAATCACAGTGCGGGGGGGGGGGGGACGGGACTGTGAAGCCAGCCAATGCCTCTACATAGCTCCATCCTTATTTCAGACATACAGTTGTACCTTGGAAGTCAAACTGAATCCGTTCTGGAAGTCCGTTTGGCTTTACAAAACATTCAGAAACCAAAGCGCGGCTTCTGATTGGCTGCAGGAAGCTCCTGCAGCCAATCGGAAGCTGCAGAAGCCCCGTCGGACGTTCAGGTTCCAAAAATAGTTCGCAAACTGGAACAGTCACTTCCAGGTTTGCAGCATGCTGGAGCCAAAACATTGGAGAACTAAGCTGTTTGAAAACCAAGGTATGACTGCATCAGTATATCATGATGTTTAGCTGGTGATATATCATGATATATGGTGATATATTTGTGGGTGTTATACAACAGCATTTAAACTGTTAGATGCAGATTTTGTTGAGTTATTTTATTGTACTGAAACTTTCAGAATTTTGTCTATATGCCAACAGAGGTGTGAGATTGAGATTGAGTAGCCTATGAATGTAGCCTATGGATGTTAAGAAAGGGATAAAACACCCTGTCTCTTCAATATGGGTGGTCCACACAATGTGACAGGCTTGTGTGGCCTTGTAAATAAAAGGTTTCTAGTCCACAACAGTGAGTGTGGGTCATATGTGTCCTCAAAAGCTGGTCAGGGAAAGGAACAACTTTTCCCAAATTCTCTTGGCTGGTTGCCTGGAAGAGAGTTGAGCTCACCAAAAGGTGACCAGGTGACTGTATCTGTTTGCAAGCCCTCCAGAGGCAAGCAGCACAAATAAAATTTTAGCGGTGAGTCTAACTGGGGCTGGTGAAATGGGAAAGCGAGGCACCAGAGCAACCAACCTTGGTTCCCCTGCTCCTTTCAGCAGCCTGTTCCTTGTCAAGGGAACCTAATTTGAAAGGCACGTTTTGTTTTGTTCGAGAGGAGAAAAAATATGTCGGCAGGATATTAAGAATGGCTTCCTCCCCTCCCTGCACCTCCCGCTTTCCCCTGTCAGTTCGGTTGCTGGTTTAAAATCTGTTTCTTTTTCTTCCCTGCTCCCACAGCTCCATCCTGAAAAGGAAACGTAACAGTGCAGAGAGAAATAGGAGCGGCTCCCTGGATGGATGGGCCTGACTGGCAATGCATAAAATTACCCATCTTTTCACCTGCCTCCCTGCGTTCCCTTTATTAATTAACTGATGCAGGATCATAGGGGTGCCATTCTTGCCTCCCCTCCCTCTCTCGCTACAAGGTTCGTTATTCCACACCGATGCCTCAGAAACGTGCTTGGATCCCGGGTGGTTCTGGAAGAAGAGGCCGGGTGTTTGACATCAGAATATAAACAGAATGCCATGTCCTATTCTATGCATTCCCCACTGTTTTGCATGATTTATTCAGATTCTGCTAGCTTTGGGAGGGAGAAGCTTAGGCAGGGCATTGAGGCCTTGCCTACAACCCCACGGAAATCTTATTCAACCACCCCTTTCTAGATTCTGAGCTCATACATGCAAGCCATGAGGTCTAGAACCTTGCTTTCTTTTTGAATCAGTTGACATCAATGTCCTTGGGAAGCTGGATTCTGCGCCTCCTTTTGCAGTCCCTGTGAACTCACAGCACACAACCCCGAATATCGTTGCGTGTCGAGGTCCCCAGGGCCACCCCAATAACTCACACATCACACAGAAATTTTTGTTTAAGGTTTTTGGCATAATTTTGGCCACAACTTTATTAAAATACAAAAATGTGAGTGGTTGCTTAGGCATTGGTTGCGACTATCTGCCCCCCCCCCTCATGAGGGACAGACTGACATTCCGCATGCCTGCGAAAGTCAGAAAAGGGGAATACACTTGGGGGTAGCGACAGAGCAGGGAACCTGCCCTCAGCCCTCCCCAAATGCAACCAGGAGCTCTTGCAATGGCCCGGGCCCCCTTGACAGGGTGGACAAGCAACAGTTAGCCCCTGATTCCTTTAACGGAATCCCTTGCAGCAGCAGCATTAGAGGGGCAGGCACAGCCAATCCATGCCCCTCAACCAACCAAACCATAAAGCAATGCCTAACCGCAACCTTACAAGTTGTGACGATTTGCTACGCAGTAGGCAAAAACCAAATGGCCCCAGCCAATCAGCCAGATGGACAAAATTCCTACCGGGCCCCTGCCCCAAGAGCAGACGAGCCCATGACAGGCATAGCAAGGTCAAAGCGAACAACCCTAAATTTGGGGAGGGGGAGGGGCAATCCAATGCACGGGTGAAAAGAGGAAGCCCTAGCCTCGTGCAAAGAGTTTTAGCATTTCTGGCTGTCAATCAACAATTGGCAACATTAACTTCTTCCCAACAACAAGGGAAGCCCAATTGCATCAGTGGCCAATGATCAATTAGCCCGCCCCCAACTTTGGAGTGTACTGGCGGCCCCCACCGCAACACGTGCTCTCCATGAAGGAGAGCACGCTTTGCACGCACCCCAATCTCTGAGGGGAGGAGGATGAGGCTGACAGCCAGCGCCCCCACTGGACTGGATGTAAAAAGAAGGCAGGCAGGTGGGGGCTGGCTGAGGACAGGCTGTGTGTGGTGGGGCAGTGCCCCATTTGCCCTGGTGGGCCACCCGCCACTGCCCTCTTGCCAAGGCACTGTGTCTCAAAGAAGTAATAAGCTGATCCACTCCTGAGCTGAAATCACTGACTCCCCCACCCAAGGTCCTGGTGTGAAGAGTCCCATTCCTCTTCTTGAGCTGGGACAGTAAATGCTTAGCCTCTCAAGGGCGGTATTGAGAATCCATTCCGAAGGCTTGTATGGGGATCCATTCCCCTCCAAGGCCGTCACTGAAAGGCAGAACATGGGGGATAAAATGCTCATTGGCGTCTGGCAGAGGCAGTGTCTGGAAACAAGGCCTTATTAAAGACATCCATTATCCGCGACGATAATTTCCCCGGGCTTCCCAGAGGTTTGCGCTGCTGCTCCTAGCCCACCGCTCTGCGCCAGTTTGGCCGACAGTGTCAGGCAGGGAAGGCAGCAAACATTTTGTGAGTCATTAGTTTGCTTATTTGCTGTATTCCTACCCCGCCTTTCACGGCAAGCCCTTGGGAGAGAGCCAGGTGCCTGACCGTGGTCCATCACTGCCAAGGAAGCCAGCTTCACAGCAGACTAAGCAACAGGGAAGCAAGGAGCGCTGGGAAATCCTGGCAGTTTGATAAAAAAAAAAAAGGCTGAGGAATGAACAACGAGGCCCAAATAATCAGGGAAGGGCCATAGCTCAGTGGCTGAGCATCTACTTTCCATGCAGGAAGTCTCAGCTTCAGCCCCTCGCATCTCCAGGTGGGATTGAGAAAACCCCCTGCGTGAAAGCCTAGGGAGCTGCTGCCAGTCAGAGTAGACAGTACTGAGCAGTATGAAACAACAGCCTGACTCTTTGCAAGGCAGCTTCCAATGACTTAAGGCAGGGGTCTGCAACCTTTAAGACAAAAAGAGCCACTTGGACCCATTTCCAAAGAAAAAAAAACTGGTAGCCGCAAAACTCGTCATTATAAAAATAACTTTTTTTGTCACTTTTTATTATTATTTCTTTGTTTGACCCCTCCAAATTACTCCTCCTCATAGAAATAAACGTTAAATTAACAAGTTTCCTTTCTGTGTGTGTGTGTGTTCTTCACTCCCCTTCAAAACAGTGACCAGCGTACATGCCCCCTTTCAATGCAGTGACCAGCGTACATGTCCCTTACAATGTAGCGGGCGGGCGGGCAGGAAGGTGACGTCGGGACGGTGCGTGACTAACGTATGCACTGCCCCCATGCGACATCACAGCCAGTACAGCGCCCGCCACAGTGGGGAGTGTTGGGGCGCACAATGCGCCTCCTCCCCTCGCTAGTATCCGCCCCGGAGCCGCAGCAAAGGTGTGAAAGAGCCACATGCGGCTCCGGAGCCGCAGGTTGCAGACCCCTGACTTAAGGGAAGTGGCAGAGCAAGTGCTTTGCACTCAGAAGTTCAATCCCCGGCATTCCCGAATACCACTGGGAACGTTCCCTGTCTGAAGCCCTGGAAATGACTACTACTAGCTTAAATCCCTTTTTAAAAAGACAAATATGTGAGAAGTCTGTCAAGGGCTACTAGCCATGCCAGCTACATGGAACCTCCAGAAGTAGGGGCACCTGTCAGGCGTGGAGAATCCTCTCCTCCCCAGTAGTATCGAAGGCAAGAAGAAGAAGCAAGTTCATATTGTTGGGTTTTATTCAGTCCTTTATTCAGGGAACCAGGCAGAGGGCCTTCTCGGTAGTGGCACCCGCCCTGTGGAACGCCCTCCCACCAGATGTCAAAGAGAAAAACAACTGCCAAACTTTTAGAAGACATCTGAAGGCAGCCCTGTTTAGGGAAGCTTTTAATGTTTAATGGGTTATTGTATTTTAGTGTTCTGCTGGAAGCTGCCCAGAGTGGCTGGGGAAACCCAGCCAGATGGGCAGGGTATAAATAATAAATTGTTGTTGTTGTTGTTGTTGTTGTTGTTGTTGTTGTTGTTATCATCTGAGATCTGAGTGCAAGACAAAGAATCCATGTCTTGACATAAAGGAGACATTGCCTACTCTGAGTCCCTCCTCTTCCGTCCCCAACAACATCCTGAGAGCCTACAGAAAGTCCAAGGAACCACTCTCCTCTGCCTTCTCTGTTCTTGAATGTGAAGTGATCGACGAGCCCTTGGAGAAGGAGGCTCTCCCAGACTCTCCAAGGAGGTCTCTGCTGGCTGCTCTCTCATTCCCTCCTCCTCCTCCTGGCAGTTCGTCATTCAGCTGTAATTCAATGCTGTCTCCTCTTCTTGAACCTGCTGGGTTCAAGGGGGGGTGAATCTTCCCACTCCCCCTCCTCTTCCAAGTGGAGCTGAGGAGACAGAGAGGACAGTTCCCTGCCTTCCGGTTTAGTCCAGTCCCTGACAGCACCTCTTGATACCAGTTCCTGGGGAGCAAGAAGGCCCTTGTCTTCCCAGCACTGGTTGGCCTGGGGTGGCAGTGGATTGCTGGATCTCAGGTATCAGCTACATTAGTAAAGAAACAGCATTTTGAATGTGTTATAAACATACAACACCAGATGATGCTGGAGAGTAAATATATATATATATATTCTATGTGATTTTCCATAGCGTCCCCCCTTTTTTTGTTATAACAATTTAATTTCTGACTTATTTATAGTGGGGGGGTTTTCTGTGGGTAGATCCACCCTAAGTCTCAGCAAGATCCTTTTTATGTTCTTAATGTGCATCTTCTGAGCTAGGCTTGGGACCCTCCTCTCCAGAGCTCTGAATCTGCAAATGCATTCTATGGAACAGACTTTTTAAAGTCTAGCCAGCCTTCAAAGCTGCAGTGCCAGACCCAGAAGATAATTAATTTTTCTACCCAAAGGCTTAGGAGGAGGAGAGGAGCGTTTGACTAATGAAGGCATTAACAAACCGCCCTTCAGTTCAGAGTACGCCTCTGTACATGCCAGCTTGCACCCATTCGCAAGGTGGTGGGTTTGGGGTTCTTTTTTAATTAAATGTGTGCAGGAGCGGAAAGTCCAGACAGATTGCATCTTTGCCGAAGTATCTCCAAGACAATGAGCTGAAGTAAACAGCATGGCCTCAATCTGTGAAAGTTATTTTATGAAGTTAGATTATGTCTAGGCCATCCTTCAGTACCAAACTCCCTGGGTGAGACACAAATGCTAATACATTTACAATAATGCAGCCTCAAAGCTCACTAGGTAATCACAGGCCAGCCACTTGCCTTGCTAGCTTGCTGAATGTGTAAGGAGTATTCAGAAAAGGAGGTAAGTTACATAGTTGTTGTATGAAGTTAAGACATGCTGAGACTGGGCTGTGAGAAACCTTTGCACCAAAGAATTTCATCCTCCCACCTCTTCTTTGTGGATATTTGAAGAAAAATCTACCTAGCCATTGAATCCTAATATATGTTGTAGTAAAGGTAAAGGGACCCCTGACTATTAGGTCCAGTTGTGACCGACTCTGGGGTTGTGGCACTCATCTTGCTTTATTGACCGAGGGAGCCGGTGTACAGCTTCCAGGTCATGTGGCCAGCATGACTAAGCCGCTTCTGGCGAACCAGAGCAGTGCACGGAAATGCCGTTTACCTTCTCGCTGGAGCAGTACCTATTTATCTACTTGCACTTTGATGTGCTTTCGAATTGCTAGGTTGGCAGGAGCAGAGGCCAAGCAATGGGAGCTTACCCCATCGTGGGGATTTGAACCGCCGACCTTCTGATCGGCAAGTCCTAGGCTCTGTGGTTTAACCCACAGCGCCACCCGCGTCCCTATATGTTGTAGTAGCACTGCTAATTAACAATTTCCCATTTAAATCACAGGCTCTGAACTTTTCAGTGTGTGCATGCACACAGGTCCTGCTTACTGAACACAATTCATTCCCGGGAAAATGTTGGTTAGGTGAGCGTTCACATAACGAGTCCACTATTTCCCTTGTTTCCTATGGAAATGTTTCTAATATGGGATTTGCCTGCTCTCTTTTCCCCTTCTCTCCATGGTTACTTCCGGAAATGGCTTCAGCAAAAAAGAGAAAAGGGGGGGGGGAGTTATTTGTCTCATTTCTCCTGCTGTCTGATTCATCCAATCTTGCTCTCACCTCCCTCTCTCTGTGGTTTCCACCCAAAAATAGCTGCCACTGGTCAACAAAGCCCAAACAAACAAGGAAGTGAGGAAGTCTGCTGTTCAGATAAGTGAATCTATAGAGCATATAGTGAGGTTTGGGCATAACTTCTAATGTGCAGGTAAGTGATAGCATGCAGATAGCAGGACCTGCCTATACTGGACTCAGTTGCATTGCAACATGGGTTTTGATGGCTTTTAGAATCATTTTTGTCTGTTCAGGTTAAAAGGGTAAAATGCACCAGTCTAGATCTGTGCTGTCATTCCCAACAGTGGAACTTTGAGCTATTGCACCTGCCCAGTTGATATTTAAACAAGCAGCTCAATTCTTCATATCATAACATGTGCATATAAACACACACGCCCCAGCACAGTTGTAGTTGCCCCTAGCCTACAACCAGAAGTGTAACTGGAAATTGGAGACTCTGTCCCAGATGCCCAGATGTTTACACACATACACCCTGGAAGAAAAGTCTAGAGGCTTACAAAAACCAGCAACTTGATCTGCATCATACTTCACTGCCAGCTGCTCCTACAACAGCTGGTGGAGAATCCTGCTCTTTTGAGCCTGATGGCAAACAACTCCCCACTCTTCTGAGAAGGAATCCCTCTTCTAATTGCTTTGACTGTGCTGCTAGGCCTTCATTGCATACCCCGAAGGCAGACAAGGCAGCAGAGGGCATGGAAAAGTCACAGTCATTATATCTAATGCCTCCTAAAGCCAGCTAAGTGAGTACAAGTCCATGTACAATCCTAGAGGCTGAACTCAAAAGTGATGGGCAGACATGTTACCTGTTGCGTTTTTCTAGTCAAGGAATCAGAAAGACCACCAAGAACAAGAGGCAAGGCAGCCTTCACATGAGGAATTGTTGCAGCACATTTTTCTTCCTTATTTCGGAAGCGGGGAGGTGGCAGGGCCATACTTCATTGAGAAAGCGCAATTGTTCTTTCTGTGCATAGTGCTCCTATGTGCTCCGTGGTTACTGGTATCCATTGGGACTGGTGGGGCAGAAAGTTGGGAAGCCAATGGTTGATGGAGACAAAGCCAAGGACTTGCAGAGCCAACTAATCCTGGTTTTGTCCCCACCTCCTTTCTGAGTTCCCCAAGTGCAACACAGAGACTAAGGTGGAGGAGGGAGCTGATAGGCAGTGCTATCCCCTTGGAATGGGTGTTAGAAAGAGGCAGGCAGGTGGGGGCTGGATGAGGGCAGACTGAGGGCAGTGGGGCAGTGTCTCCTTTTCCCTGATGCACCAGCCTCCTTTGTACGTGCTGGTTGTGTGAGCATCGATATAAGATATTAGTTTAACTGGAACTCAGGTCTGCTTCCAGTTCCTGGTCCACAAGAGGACCTCACCACTTATTCTCTGACTGCAACACCGCAGGAATACAGCTGAGGGTTTTGTTTCAGGTGGAGACAGAGTGGTCTTCATACTTGGCACATATTTGTGGGGACTATAATACTGTGATAGATTTGGAGGTCATCCTGGATGATGCCCTGAAAACCTCCCAGTTCTTGGGTTCCTGCACCCAGTGAGGGTTAGACTATTCACAGAGAAGGTTGCTGAATTAGTCTGGCAAGTTTCTTCATAAGACGATGGCCTGAGCTGGCCATTTTAATGTCCTCCTCAGCATCCCAGCTAAGTTGCCAGAGCTACGACCAAGTGATGGTGTCCTCTAGACTAATGGGTGGGCTTCTTCTTCACCACCCACCACCTTCACCCACCTGCTAGGTAGGTGAACAATAGCCAGAGTAGTGTGAGAGAACTGAGCTGGAAGCAGACTATAAGCTGGAGACACAGACTCGCTTCCTTTGTGCTGGATCCAAAGCTGTGACCATTGGCGAAGCAAGATCTTTTGAGATGTTTCTGCTGGGAGCCTCTCCATCTTATGCTCAGGTTGTATATATGTGTAAATAAAAGCATATGTCCTTAAGACACCACAGTATCCGCTGACCTGTATCCCAAGGAAACCAAACTTGGGGAAGTACCCAGAACCCCTGGATTCTCTCACTGCTCATAGATGGGTGGCATGTCACAATACTGAGAGGCCTCCATCTGCTCCAGAGATGTTGTTAACATTCCCTAGACCAGTGTGTTTTCCCCTCACATTATTCTACCTTTTAAATCCATCTATTGCAGAAATTCTACCACCTGCCAAATGTCATCAGAGAAGCCAGCTCAGTATGTTGAAAGCACCTCTTTGCCGAACTGCCTTTTATTAGATGTGTGGTTTTCAGGGCATGTGCAAGTGGAAACAATAGACGGGGGGGGGGAGAGAGAGCCAGAGCTAAACGGAACAATTTTGTTTTAATTTTCTGACTAATTAAAGCGGCAGCTTCTGCCCTCCCCCATCTGCACACAGATTGGCTGGGGAGGGACTGAACCCCTGGGTACGGCAAAGGCCACATCTTGCTGTTTTCCTTTTTGTAATTTTTGATCTGCCGTTCTTGGGCTCGGCAAGGAAGACGCTAGCTAGTTTTCTGCACAGTTACATTTCATGGATGATTTGGAGGCAGGGGGGATGGCAGAGCACAGGCACGGAAACCAAAGTAATAGGAAGCAGAGAGAAGGGTGTTCAGTTTCTCCTTAGCGGCTGTCAGCACCAGGCTACGTGATTAAGGACCAGCTCTCACCGAGATGGTCAACGTGTGCAGGGAATGTTCCACTTCAAACTGCAGTTGGGGGGCTCGTAAAAACTCAATACAGTGGTACCTCTGTACAGTGGTACAGTGGTACATCTGAAGGCAGCCCTGTTCAGGGAAGTTTTTAATATTTAACTCTGCACTGTTTTCAACACTTGATTGGGAGCCGCCCAGAGTGGCTGGGGAAACTCAGCCAGATGGGCGGGGTATAAATAATAAATTATTATTATTATTATTATTATTATTATTATTATTATTATTATACCTCATGATGCGAATGGGGTCCATTCTGGAGCCCCGTTCTCATCCTGAATAGAATGTAAGACACGACTGCGCATCTGCGGGTCGCATTTTGTCGCTTCCGCACATGCACATGACATCATTTTGAGCATCTTCGCATGTGCGAGCGGCAAAACCCGGAAGTATCGCGCTCCGTTACTTCCGGGTTGCTGCGGAGCGCAACCCGAAAGCACTCAACCTGAAGCACATTCAACCCGAGGTATGACTGTAGTTCTTCTCTGAGTAAAACATAGTGGACTACCACCCTGAAACTTTCATAACACTCAGAGCTGCCTGAGAAATTGATGGCCAGTAGGCTCACACTCACATACATATCCAGCATTGGTCCTACTCAGAGTAGACCCACTGAAGTTCATGAACGTGACTAACTCAGGCTCATTGATTTCAGTAGGTCTGTGCGGAGCCTGACTGAGTTAAATACAGTCGAAATACATATTCACACAGGCGGCAGAAGTAATATATGGTGCTCACTGCCACATGATGTGACAGTAGCCACTAGCTTAGACTGTTTCAGATGAGATGGTTTTCAGATGAGATGACACACGGTCAGCAGCTCCTAAGCTAGGTAGCTAAGAGGAACCTCAATTTTCAGTGGCAATCTGCCTGATCATTGGAGGCTATGAACAAGCAGCATGGGAGGGTTTATTGTCTTCATGCCCAACGTGGGGCTTCTCAGGGATATCAGTTTGGTCACTGTAAGAAGAAGCTGGAGGAGAGGAACTTTTCGTCTGATCCAGTAGAGCTCATTCAACGTTCGAAGGCAAGCTTTGCAAATGTGGTATCCTCCAGACATTTTGGACTACAACTCCCGCAATCCCCAAATATATTGGGCTACAACTCCCATCAGCCCCAACCAGTGCTGGCTGGAGCTGATGGGAGTTGTATTGCAAAATAACTGGAGGTCACCACCTTGGCAGGGGCTGCCCTTAGGCGTACTGCTAAATCGCAGTGGCCCAAAGTGAGAAAGAAGAACCATTTTTGTCCTCAGACTGAAAGAAAATAAAAAGTAGGGAACAAAGAAAGATAGCCAAGCTGTGGTGGTTCTGTTTTTTCTGGCCACTTGGCAATCATAACACCAGTCTGTGCGAGTTGCCTGTGTGAGCTCGCATGTGTGTGCGTTTTTAATACAACACACCAGCGCACCAATAAGTTGCAGATCTCCATTCCTTAGGAAAGATGAATATTGTTTTACAGGAGATGAAAGCAGATAAAGTTTCGAGGCATTCCATTTTATTGCATCTTGTCTTCACTCTCCTTTTTTAAACCAAAGTTTTTCCAGAGTCTCTTCTATTTCCCCTTCTCCACCTGACATATCTGTTTCGAATCATCCAGCAGTTTAAAGAGAAAATTGCTTTTTTTCCCCACCACCTTCTCTTCCACACACACACACACACCCTTTTTCACCCCCCTAGAACTGCATTTAAAATCTTTTCAACAATGGTAAGAGGTTGCACCTTGATCATTCTCCGTGCGTTTTTCCAATGCGCAGGCACAGCGGAGGAGAGAAATAGATCTACAGCCAGCTGGCTCTCAGATGAGAGAGGGAATAGAAAAAAGGAAGGGATGGGGAAGAGAGTTAGAAATGGTGGGGAGCAGCGGAGGCCCAGAACAGTCACAACTTCACCCCCACCCTCCTTGTCTTCCCAACCCCAAGACTTCAGAACATAATACTTTTTTCCCCCTTTATAAAACTCCTTGGAACAGAAACAGAAAAGGGGTGATAAAGCGGAACACAGGAACAGACGCAGGAATAAAATCCAGCTCTTAATTGCTCCTTGCAGTGCTTCCTCCCATATCTTTAGGAGTTAATATGATTCCATCTCCCTGCAATGCAGCTCAGTATTCTTCCCACCCACCCCAAAAATACCTTGCTGGCAAGGTTATCTTGTGCTGTGGTAGACGCTGCACAGAGGGAAGGGCTGTAGCCCAGTGGGAGAGCACCTGCTTTGCGTGCAGAAGGCCTCTGGCTTGATCCCTTTGACCCACATTCTGTGTCGCTGATCTAAACCATCCCCCTTTCCTCTGCAAAGAAAGAGAATGACCTGACTCACTGTGGGGAAAATACAGGACCCAGGTGGGGGTCGTCCTGAGAGGGAGGTGTTTCAGATCAGGGAAATGGTTCAGACAGTGAAGGTCAGCACCTTCAGCAACAGCACTGTCCCCATCAAGTTAGTAGTGTGGCAGCTGCTCTGAGAAAATAAAATGAATGAAACACAGGGAGTTCCAATCAGGGATCACCCACATCACTTCATTTTTGAGCCCAAAGATCCCAGGTGCAGGGAAGGATCTGCAGCTAAATGGCAGAGCAGCTGCTTGGCATGCAGAAGGCCCTGGTCCAATCACCGGCATCTCCTGGTAGGACTGGGAGAGAGCCCTGCCTGAAACCCTGGAGAGGTGCTGCCAGCAAGTGTAGGCAATACTGAGCTAGATGGATCGATGAGTTGGTATAAGACGGCTTTCTGTTGGGCTAGTGAAGGTATGGAAATTATAAGTTGTCATACCAAGAAGAAGATGTGGAGCCTGGCAGTGTGTCCTCACTCCCCATTCTTGATTATCAACACCCCAGGGGATAGAAAACCCTGAAAGAGGGATTTTTTCAACTCAGTTCTGGCACCTCTCGGGTTGACACTATTGTCATTATAAGAGAACAAGGGATGTGTTTGTGATGAGTTCCAGCACTCCCCCCCCCCTAGAAAAATAGTGCTGGGCTTAAGTCGTGATGTATGGAAGTGAGAGCTGGACCATAAAGAAGGCTGATCGCCGAAGAATTGATGCTTTTGAATTATGGTGCTGGAGGAGACTCTTGAGAGTCCCATGGACTGCAAGAAGATCGAACCTCTCCATTCTTAAGGAAATCAGCCCTGAGGGCTCACGGGAAGGACAGATCCTGAAGCTGAGACTCCAATACTTTGGCCACCTCATGAGAAGAGAAGACTCCCTGGAAAAGACCCTGATGTTGGGAAAGATGGAGGGCACAAGGAGAAGGGGACGGCAGAGGATGAGATGGTTGGACAGTGTTCTCGAAGCTACCAGCATGAGTGTGACCAAACTGCGGGAGGCAGTGGAAGACAGGAGTGCCTGGCGTGCTCTGGTCCATGGGGTCACGAAGAGTCGGACACGACTAAACGACTAAACAACAACAACATGTGCTTCACACGAGAGGGAGGGAAATATGAATAGCAATGTGCATACACTTTCTCTTTTCCCGGACACTCTTTCTCTTCTCCATCCCCAAACACTGTAACCTTTTAGGGAAAGGTGTTAGGAATGGATTGCTGACAAAGGATTGCTCCAGCTGCTTCCCAGGGCGCTGCGGATTTGATAACCTGATGAAACAGCTCCCAGCAAACTCCTGGACAGCTCCCTGCTGTTCAGAGCTTGTCGCTCTGGCTCATTATCCTCTTGCCGGCACTGCTGGACAGCTCCATGGCTGGTCAGTGCATAGCTGCCAGCCGTGCCTCTGATCCTCAACAGGACTTCCCTGGATTAGAGGGACAGACTGTTCTGCCTACTCCTGCTGATGGGAGCAGGGCACTTCAGGGAGGGTGTTTTCCTCCTGCACTGTTTTTCAGAGAGTTTACCTCTTGAATAGCAGGGGAGAAATGTGTTATGTGCTGATAGGTGGGAGCAAATATATATTACGGTACATATATGGTTTCTGTGCGTGCTGCAGCAGCCCAAAAGACTGAACAAAATTCCATTGTACAGCATGGGGTGCAGTGTGCTGCGAACCACAGCTGCTAAGATGTATCTGTATTTCTGCAACGATCCAAATCACAAGCAAATACACCAAAGCTGACATTAGCTCCACAGACAGGAAAGCTAGTGGCATCTCATGTTATTCTATTTTCGATCTGATTTGAGCGTGCAATTGCCCTTTCAAGGCAGGGTACAGCATTTCATCATCATCATCACCCAATTGAAATCACATACATTGCAGTTCTTTAAAATGTAACAATAGTCGTTTAATAGTTCCCCCTCCTCTCTCTTCTAGCACAGCTAATGGCAGTGTTTAGAGGGGGTTCAGATCAGGGAACTGGTGTAGGAAGAAATGGCTAATCCAGGGATAGCCAATGTGGTGCCTTTCTGATGTTTTGGACTATCATTCCCATCAGCCCCAGCCAGCATGGCTACAGGATGCAGATGATGGGAGTTGTAGTCTGCAACTTCTGGAGGGTACCACATTGTCCATCCCCAAGTTAATCCTTTCTGGGTTAGCAACTCTGCACAGCTTCTTCAAAGTTTTAGAAATAATGTTGGAGATACTGGGAACAGATCTCTTACTTCATATCTAGGTTGGCTTTCAGTAAATCCTTACCAAAATCCCGTAATGCTGAACAAGCTTGATATCAGAAATAGTCAGTTGCTTATTGGTAAGAGAAAGAGATGGCTCAAGATATTTTGCTAGCTGAGATGAAGGACAAAATGGCCCCCTCCTCCCATTCCATGTTCAGCAGACAATCTGACTTCAGCCCTGGCAATAGGACAACATCTTCCACTGTATACCTGGGGGCAGTTAGCCAGCTTAGGGGGTGTGCAAAGCGGGACACACACAGCTCCATGATCCACTTGCCATTGCTTCCAATACCCCAGCCCCTCCTGCCTAACATGGATGCATCACTCTGCCCAACAAGAGCCCTATGAAACAAAGCATGTGTTTTTGCATGCAGGAGGTCCTGGGTTCCATGGGCCTCTGATTAGTATCATCACCACTCCACCTGAAACCTTGGGAAGTTGTGGCTGGTCAGGAAAAGAACTATTGGCTTAGATGTGGCAACAGGTTGATTCCTTAATTAGGAAGGTCTTTTTTTCTTCTTCTTCTGAATACATTTTTATTAATTTTAACATACAAATTATAAAATGTACCACACAAATTATTACAAATACACTTTTTTTGGAGTTCCATCAGCACCTCTGATGATCTTCCGTCTTAACCTCTTTTTATGCATTACTTAATTTTATATTGTCTTTACCTCTCTTAACTTATCATCTCCCCTTTTCCATTTTTACAATATTTCCAACAATACTCCTCACAGAACTTCTTGCAAACCTACAAACGTCGTCTGATCATCACAAATACTTTTCATATAGTTCGTAAATTTACTCCAGTCTTCGGTAAATTTCTGGTCCCGCCAGTTTCGAATCCTTCCTGTTAATTTGTCTAATTCCTGTTAATTTGTCTAATTAGGAAGGTCTTGTCCTGCATCTGGAAACTGCAGATGAGGATTAAGTCTGAGGGGAAAATGGCTTGCCTATAGCAACCTACAGAATTCACAGCAGAGGCAAGATCTGAACCAAAGTCTTCCTGCTTGGCTGCCCATTCTCTTCTTCACCCTGTTGCATTAGCTTTCAATGTACAGAAAAAGCAAGACTCTTTGGCCCCCAGATGTAGCTCCCCAGGTGATGCAGTACAATGTGCTTAAAAACCTAAATATAGCACAAACACAATCCCTACTTCCCTCCCCTCCCTCCTCCTCTCCCTCCTGCTTTATCTCTTTCTGTCTCTGGGCAGTGAAAACCACTAACAGTCTCCCTGTTACAGAGCGAGGCACACCAGCCAGTGATACCATTCCCATTTCATTAGAAGGGTATTGTTCTTCTGATTGACAGCTGGTGAGTCAAGGAAAATTACAATCTCCTTCCACAGCTGGGCATCCCATCAGGCACAATTTGCACTTTGGAGGGCTGGGATGGGAGGGACAAAGAGGAAGCACCAGCTGGAAAAGAGAAGAAGCTCCTTTATTTGACCAGCAGCTCTTGGCTGCCCCTTGAAGGCCTGTTTCCAGTACAAACATAAACTGGCTTAACAGTTGCCACTGCCTAAGGAATCTGGGGATTGTCTGAGACAGTGGAATTTTGAATTTGCAAGTAAACCAGGGAAACTGCTTGCTTGGCCACAAAAAAAGAAGCAAGGACAAAATGTGATAAACAAATTGGAGGGAGAAGGTAGAATAATAGATCACCCGAAAGATATTAGAAGACAATTTGTGAAATATTATACAGAGTTATATCGAGCCGGCAAAGAAAATAAAGACACAATTAAAGAATATTTAATGAAAAGTAATCTACCTAAAATTCTGAAAGAAAAAAGGAATGACTTAAATGTACCTATAAATATCCAAGAGATACAACAAGGGATCAAATATTCTAAAACAGGCAAATCTCCAGGGCAGGATGGCTTATCAGCCAAATATTATAAAAAAAACTTTCTGATACAACCATTGAGGGAAGTAATGAACAAGATACTGATAACAGGGGAAATTCCTGAATCATGGAAAGAGACATATATAACATTACTTCCGAAACAAGACACAAATTTACTTTTGGTAAAAAAATTACAGGCCAATATCTCCGCTGAACAATGATTATAAATTATTCACCAATATTATGGTGAGCCATTTGAAAGGGGTGCTTAAAGAGTTAATTCATCATGATCAAGCCGGCTTTCTTCCTGGCCAACAGATGAAGGATAATACAAGGAATATAAGTGTTATAATAGAATATCTGGAGGTCAGGAATGAAAAGCAGACGACATTGATGTTTGTGGATGCAAAGAAGGCCTTTGATAATGTGTCTTGGAGCTTTATGAAAAAAACTATAGAAATTATGAATTTTGGAGAAACTTTTTTGAGAGGAATTAATGCAATGTACACAGACCAGCAGGCAAGGTTATTAGTGAATAATGCAATATCAGAAAGATGTAAAATTACAAAAGGGACAAGACAGGGTTGCCCCCTGTCACCATTATTGTTTATTTTACTATTGGAAATATTGGTGAGAAATATAAGATCTGAAAAAGAAATAAAAGGTATAACAGTTGGGTGCAAAGAGTATAATTGACAGCATTTGCAGATAATATTGCAATAACAGTAGAAAACCCATTGGTGAGTATACCAAGGGGGTTGGACAAAATGTATGAGTTTGGACAGGTAGCAGGATTTAAGCTAAACAAAAATAAAATGAAAGTATTGGTAAAAAATATGACTGGAAAAAGTAAAAAATGAAACCAAGGATTACATATAAATTACTAACAGATGATAAAGAAAGAGGGGGCTTCTCCTTGCCAGATTTAAAACTGTATTATGAGGCGTCTTGTCTCTGCTGGCTAAAGGAATGGATAACTCTGAAAAGCACAGATATTTTAGACCTTGAAGGTCATGACAACAGATTTGAATGGCATGCATATTTGTGGTATGAGAAGACCAAAGTGCACAAAGGTTATTTAAATCATGTAATAAGAAATGCAATCTATGATGTATGGGAATAGTATAAAAATTGTTGGAACAGAAAACACCATGGTGGCTCTCTCCAATAGAAGCAATATCCTTAAAAAAAGGTTAACGCAAAAGCAGAATGGGCAACTTATAAAGAGTTGCTCACTGAAGGAGAACAGCAATTTAAATTTAAAAATATGGAAGATATAAGACAGTTAGTTTGAAAAAGAATTACTGAATTACTGGTTTGAAAAAGAATTACTGGAAAATAATGATAAATTATTATCTAGAATGTACAAATTGTTGCTAGAATGGCATACGAAAGACGAAGAAGTCAAATCAGTAATGATAAAATGGGCACAAGATATAGGGGATAATATTCAACTTGAGTCTTGGGGAAAACTATGGAAGGAAAATTTAAAATTCACAGCGTGCTGTTCGTTGAAGGAAAACTATATGAAAATGATGTATAAATGGTATTTAACACCAGTAAAATTAGCAAAGATGTACAGAATTGCTTCTAATATTTGTTGCAGTTGAAAAAATAGGGGTCGTCTTATACATGGGGGCATGTTATACACGGAAAAATACTGTATGTGTGAAGCAGCTGAACCCAAGTTCAACCCTCACGCAATGAAACAGACCACACTCTGAAGTAAGTTTAAAAATGCTTTACTTACTTATATGAGCTCACAGCCATGCATTGTCCATTGTAGCAACAATAAGAAATGCAGACAGCAATATTCTTAGGTAAAAAAAAGAGCAAAGCAGCCTCAGGCACATGTCTAAGACTGGAAGCTAAATTGAGGCATGTCTGCCTCCTGAGGGAGGGGGGGAGGCAGATCGAACAAGAAATAGGGTTTACTTCTTCCACTCAGGAGAAGAGTGACTTAACTGAGCCTACTCTAGAAATTAGAACTCTGTTTTCTTTAACCCATTCATATACCAACTAGCAAATATGCATTGTTAGGTTTGACTGAAAATTTCCCACAAAATTGGGTTTTTTAGAACCATAATTAAATGTAAGTTTGGGAGGCAGGCAGGGGAAGGAGGCCCTGTGTCTCTGCCCCCCAACTGAGAGCTAGGAATTCAGTCTTTTGAAATGCTTTTTTGAAAGCCCTGTTCCCCACAGAGAAGATGATTTCAAAGGAGAACCATCCGGAAGGACGCTTTTTCTCAAGTGCTTTCCCTGCAGAGAAATCCTTTGCAAAGCAGCCCCCTGCAGCTGCTTCTTATCCCCTCCAAAAACTCTTCTAACCTTCCTCTGATTCACCCTGCTGCACAACAGAAGGGCCAGTATGTGGAACCAGTGAGTCCCAAAAGAGAATACACACAAACGCTCATACATCTATGGATGAATGGAAGGAAGGGCTCTCATTCCCCATCAGAGCGGAGAGTAAAGAAGCAAGGCATAACAACAGATTGATGGCAACTTCCATCAGCCCCAACAACATGGGTAATGGTCATGGATGATGGGAGCTGTAGTCCACAACATCTGGTAGTCCACAACATTGGCTACCCCTGCTATAGCATTTTGCTTCAGCCATCTGGCAAGCTCATGGCCCAGGTGACATGTGAACACAGGAATCTGCTGTTAGAACCAGTGTGGTGTAGTGGTTAAAGCAGGCTGAGACCCTACCTGCCCGAGGACTGTCTTGCCAGAGTGGTGCATGTTCTGGTTATCTCTCGCTTGGACTACTGCAATGCGCTCTACGTGGGGCTACCTTTGAAGGTGACCCGGAAACTACAACTAATCCAGAATGCGGCAGCTAGACTGGTGACGGGGGGGCGGCCGCCGAGACCACATAACATCGGTCTTGAAAGACCTACATTGGCTCCCAGTATGTTTCCGAGCACAATTCAAAGTCTTGGTGCTGACCTTTAAAGCCCTAAATGGCCTCGGCCCAGTATACCTGAAGGAGCGTCTCCACCCCCATCGTTCTGCCCGGACACTGAGGTCCAGCGCCGAGGGCCTTCTGGTGGTTCCCTCATTGCGAGAAGCAAAGCTACAGGGAACCAGGCAGAGGGCCTTCTCGGTAGTGGCGCGCGCCCTGTGGAACGCCCTCCCATCAGATGTCAAAGAGAAAAACAACTACCTGACATTCAGAAGACATCTTAAGGCAGCCCTGTTTAGGGAAGTTTATAATGGGTGACATCTTTTTTAAAAAAAAAAATATTTATTAGGTTTCCACAGAAGAGAAAAACACAGGGGGGAAAAGAACACATAACCACCACAGATACAAAAAGAGAACAAGAAAAAGCAAAACATATTCAAAAGTACATTTAAAACAAATCACAATAAAATCCATAATGGGTGACATCTTAGTGTATTTTTGGTCTTTATGGAAGCTGCCCAGGGTGGCTGGGGAAACCCAGCCAGATGGGTGGGGTACAAATAAATTATTATTATTATTATTATTATTATTATTATTATTATTATTATTATTATTATTCTGACTAAGGCCTGGGAGTCCACGGTTCAAATCCCCACTTGGTCATGACGCTCATTGGGTAAGCTTGGGCCAGTCACTGCCTCTCAGCCTAGGCTACCTCACAAGATTGTTGTGGGGATTAAATGAGGAGGAGAACCATGCATGCCACTTTGAGATATGAATGCAATTATATATATATATATATATATATATATATATATATATATATATATAGAACAACAACAGAAACACAGGGATCTTCTGGCTTAGCACTCTTTGAACCCCTACCACCATTCTCATGCTATATCGCCTGCTCTAACCACTAAGCCCTGCTGCCGGGAATTCTGACAAAGCCAGTCATGGGGCTCTGCAGTCTGCATTTTGCCCTTTTCTCTCCTTCCCGTAAGCACCGCACCCTGGTGTAACGCTACATCTCCAGCTCCAGAGGAGGCTAAATGTTGGCGTTAGGGAATCAAATGCCATCTGCTGCAGGAAGGTCTCCATGGCCAGTGAGGTGGAGCTGCAGGGGGAAGGAAGAGAAAGAACCGGCATCCCGGAGAGACCCCAGCCTTTCCTTTCGCCGTCTGGTACATTCATCCCCATCTGCCCGAAGGCAGCCGACTATCGAGCTTCAAACCTGCCAGGATCAAACCGCCTGAGCCGGCGATGCTCATTTATGCAAAACAGTCTCACATGGGAAAGGTCAGGGGAGGCATTTCAGGGGCGATTTATGCCACAAAGGCTTGCAACCAACTGCAGAAATGAACCAGGCACGTTTCTAAAGAGCTTCTTTTTTTGGAAACTTCGTCTCCGCTCCCCACTGCCAGGATTTGGCTCTGGGTTTTACTCATCAGGGAGCAGCTGGGCAGGGCTGAGAACCAGGGATTTTTCATCCTTTCAGCTTCTGATGGCCAGAGAAATTTTTTTTGTTTGTTTTTTTAAGACACAGAAGGCAACCATAGATAGGGATGTGGGATGGAGACTCAAGTTTGTTTGCATTTTAATAAGAAACTACTTAATTCACACTTTTTGAACCAAAACACAGCTACCCATTGACATTTGGACTTCTCTGAATTCAGTGCACTTCTTCAGCTAAACAGCGTGTGCTAAAATTCACCTGTGAAGGGAAAGCGTGCCATGAAAAGCACATGCCACTGGAAATGATATACAAACAAGCATTTCATCGGGAAATTGCTTGCAAAAAAATCTGTATGTTACATAAAATTCAAGCAAAGATGTGTTTGATTAGGAGGTGCTTGCACAAAATGGCTGAATTTTCATATGGATTTTTTTAAGGCAAACCTCTGCAGAAACATGGAGAAGTGGATTTATAGAAACATTAGAAATTGAGAGACATGGGGACTGACATCTAGATTTATTATAAGGGGGGGGGTCCTTTAGCAGGGCCAGCATCAAACCCAATGACAAGAACATTCTGGAGCTGCTGCAGTGGGGATATAGACCCTCTGTGGTGGGGGCCATGTGAGGTGTTTGGCCCAAGGGGCCCCCCAAGGCCTTTGAGCCCTGGCATGAGAAGCAGAGGGAGGGGGTCACGTCCAGTTTGGATTTAGGGACCCCACAATTGCTGCACAAATGATGCATTTTTTCTCTATAAATGGTATATATTTTAAAATTACTATTTAGCAATAAGTGGGGTTGCCAGCCCACTGGAGGGAGTTCAGATCAGCTAGGCTGTTTTGGTTGTTTATTTTGCTTTCAGGCCATGTGCCAGAAAAGCAAGGAAGGGGTTGTGATAATATTTAACATTTGTATGGCTATTTTTCAAAAGTTTGACGTGACCTAGAAGAGCTTATTGAGGGTTCTTGGCTGGTCAGAAGGCCATGTCAGGAAACAAGGTTCAACCCATATCACATCCGCCAGGTTGGTTGAGCATAGATAGCTGCCATTTCCTATGTTCATCTAGCTCAGTCCATCCACCTCAGTATTGTCTGCACTGACAGACAGCTGTTCTCCAGAGTTCCAGTCCTTACCAGCCTTAGCTGGGGATTGAACCTGGGACCCTCTGATCTATTGCCCTTGAAGCTATGGAGGAACAGTGGAGGCTTTTGCTCTTGAGCCAGACCAAATCTGGAGACAATGTGACTCAGAAATGCTTAGGGAGAGCTCTTCCCCAATCAGAAAGATCCAGCCCAGGAGCCAATCCCATCTGAGGTCAAAGTTCAACTCTTGACAAGCCTGCAAAAATGGCCAGCCTTGTTTTTCAGGAGGCCCAACGACTGGTACTTGGCCTCCTCTTAGGATAACAGTTTAGAGAGACGGCGTTGGATTGCCACACAAAACAGTTTCTTTGTAATATGACATCACATCTCTAGACACCTTGCATATGCCAGGCCCATTATCCCTCTGCCAAGAAGGGCCTCGTATGACGCTCCTGATGCCAGAGGAGTTACGCCTCGGGACCGTGTGTCTGCAATAGATAACCCCACTTTAGAATATCACCCCCTCCCCATCCCATTGTGCCTGAGCAGAAGCACCACATCACCCCCGCCAAGCTCATTTCCAGACATTGTTTCCCATCCTCCCTTCATCAAAGGAAACGTTCAGCAAAGAGGAGGCCGCGGCAGGAGGACCGTAGCACGGTCTGGAGAGCGGGAGGGGGAAGGAATCGGTTAAAGAAAGGGAGAGAGAAAGAGAGAAAAACCACCTCTCGAGCCACACACAAAAAATTAAAACCTCATTTGCGTCTGCCGAGCGAACAAACCACGGCTAATTAAATCCAGCAACAATGGGCCATTATACAAATGGCTGACACCGCCACAGCTGGGCACATCGGCTGGCATTTGTGCCTCAGTCCCCCGGAGTGGAAGGGTTGACGCATCTTCCGCCGCGATGGCAAGCGGCCAGCGGCAGAGGGAGCTCCCTTGCCCGCTTTGACAACGGAGCCCTATAATGACATTTGTGGCTGAGGAGGTGGGAGGCAAAGATACACACAAACACAGCCGTCATGCTCCTGCTGAAGCCTCCCAGCTGGAAAGACTTTCTCTCTGAAATGAGGATTTCTTTTCGAAAACTCAAACAAAAAAATTGTCTCCTTCTCGCCCGGTTGGTTTTCTTTTCATAGGGTTTTATGAGGAGTCTCAGTCTCTTCTTGGCCACTTCTCTCTATGGCAGCAGCCATAGTCTGAACAAGTTGGCTGTGCTGGAAAGCAATGAAGCTAAATCCCACGGAACAGGGCGTTCTCCAGCAAACCTAGCAAAGCAAAATAGCCTACCTTCCAAGGGTCCCGTAAAAAAAGGGACATCCCATTTCTTCTCGAGAGCCATTTTGGGCACCGCAGTCTTGAGTGCTCTCCTGCTGCACTCGCACCTGCAAGGTGTGAGTCACATGACTCAGCCAGGAGCACATCCTGGAAGACATGTATCTCTGGTTTTGTATCAGAAAATGTTGGAAGGTATGAAATGGAATGTGTGGTACAAAAGGGAGTGGTGTACTGCTAACATGGAGAGAGGGGAACTCTCATTGTTGGCTTTACGTACCACAAGAATTGTTGTTCTTCAACCCACTCCAGGCAGGACTGGGACAGACCCTTGTCTGAAATTCTGGAGGGATGCTGCCAGGCAGTGTAGAAAATACTGGATTAGATGGGTAAATGGCATAAGGCAGCTTTCCTTCAGGCTGATCTTCCTACTTTATTTGACCTGTTAATATACTGCTTTTTTTTTTTACATGCCACCTTTCGGCTGGTGCCTTTAAGGTGCTTTAAATTATGGCCTACAATGGAATACACAAAACAGAAAAGGAAAGAAGAGAGTGAGGAGGGAAGAGGAAAATAATCAAGTTCAGGTCCTAGTGTTTGCACAATGTTGCATAATTGCTCTTAACAACAAGGTAGGTAGAAGGTCCTAAGGTCTAAACCACAGAGCCTAGGACTTGCCGATCAGAAAGTCGGCGGTTCGAATCCCCATGACAGGGTGAGCTCCCGTTGCTCAGTACCTGCTCCTGCCAACCTAGCAGTTTGAAAGCATGTCAAAGTGCAAGTAGATAAATAGGTACCGCTCTGGCGGGAAGGCAAACGGCATTTCCCTGTGCTGCTCTGGTTCGCCAGAAGCGGCTTAGTCATGCTGGCCACATGACCCGGAAGCTGTACGCCGGCTCCCTTGGCCAATAAAGCAAGATGAGCGCCGCAATCCCAGAGTTGGCCACGACTGGACCTAACGGTCAGGGGTCCCTTTACCTTTACAGGTAGAAGGGCACCTGGAGGGGACTGGAGCCAAATGGAAGTTGATCCCAGTTAAGCCAGTGGGGTGGGCCTTGCTGCTTTCTCATCTCTCCCCCTGACACTTCCGGGACCAAACGCTGATGATGGAGGCAGTTCTGGGAAGGAAGGAGCCAAATGAAGCTTGGTCCCAGCTAGGCCAACCGAGTGGTCCTTGCTGCTCTCATCTGTTCTCTGATGCAGCCAGTGGCAAATGGCAATTGTTCTCAGCAATTGTTCTCAGCCTGGTCAATGGGCTGGGCCTTGCCATCTCACCTCTTGTCCTGATGCAGATGGAAGCAGTACTGGGAGAAAGGGAACCAACCAGAAGTTTGCCCCTATCAGTCCATCCACCGTTCTTCCATTCTACCCCTGATAGCTTTGACTTATAAAACTGTGTGTTAACTTACCCTGCCTTCATTATCTCAGAAGAAAAGGGGGAGCCCCTATTACTGCCTTCGGAATACATACATTTAGTTAACCTTAATGGATTCATCGGTTCAAAGGCAGACGAGTAATAAACAAAAATGTTTGTTAATTGGTTGACAGCTTCGGGAAATTGATGTGTGCTTCCTTACCTTGCTGGAAGCTTTATTGCTGCATTACGGGAGAAGCCGATGGCCTTCCGGCTGATTAGGAAAAAAACCCCACTTGCTACCCACACAGCTTTGCCAGAAGCAGCATCTTCCAATTTGGACCAGGAAAGAAGGCACCATTTTGGCGCATCTCCGTCAGCCAATAACAAAGGGAATGCAGCTTAAGTGCTTCTGTCCCTCCAGGGTGCTTCCTGACATTAAGAAGCAATAAGCAGTTTGGAAGGAGAGGGATGAGGATAATAGTAATAATAATAATGCACTAAGCAACTAAAATATACCTTTTCAACTTTCCAGAGCTTTGAAAGACTCTATTAAGCATCTGGACCCATCCAAGGTCAGAGTCTTCGTGTACCAGCCAGGTGCTGTGCAAAGGACAAAGGCTCAATAGCGCTCGCTTCAAATGCTCAGAAACCAGGGGACTATCGCAAATAATGCATTTTAAGTATCGTTAATCCAGCCATCAGACCGCTGGGCCACCAAAGGAGCTTCTCTCCGGTGATCGCGTTGTCGGCTTTTATCTACCGACGTGAATGCTTGATGCATGCAAGAAGATTGCCCTGTTGCCACGAGCCTGTGAAAGCTGGCTATAATTCCATCTTTTTCTGTGCATCACGCCAACTCCAGGAGCTCAGGCTGGTGCATGTGGAATTATGCTATCCTTACAAACAACCTTATGTGGCAGGCCAGACAGAGATTATAACTGGCCCAAAGCCAACCCCAGTGAAGAGGGATTTGAACCCCAGACTGAAGGCCATCTATCCCCTGCGCTGGGGTGGGGGACTGGATGCAGCCCTCCATGCCTCTCTCTTTCTCTGGCCCTCAGAACCCTATCCAGACCAGATCCTTTGCTGGCACTGCTTCAGCCCACCCTCCTGACTGTTTTTGCCTGGCTGGAATATGTCCTTGAACTCTGATCATGCCTCTTGCTTGTGAGGTTGGAGAACACAGAGAGGTGTGCAAGTGTGTGTGTATAAACCAGCTTAGTGTACAAAGAGGGGACAAAATCTGGCACTTGTTGCCTCCCCCTCTTTCTGCAGTACAAGTCAAGCTGCAAAACCAGACTTCTGTGGGTGCTGAGGGTTTTTGGGAGACCCCCTGGTCCCCTCATAGGGCTACAAACCCCACTACAATTCCCAAAGTTCCTTGAGAAGAGAGAATGTCTATTCAATCACTTTGGGAACTGTAGCTCTGTGAGGGGACTAGGGGTTTCCTAGCAACTCTCAACACCCTTAACAAACAAAGGAGATTCCAACAAAACATCAGGAAAAACTTTCTGCCAGTAAGAGCTGTCTGACAGTGGAAGGCTCTCCATCAAGAGATGGTGGACTCTCCTTCCTTGGAGGTTTTCAAGCAGAGGTTGGGTGGCCATCTGTCATGGATGCTTTAGCTAAGATTCCTTGCAAAACAACATGCAGTATTGATTTTAGTTATAAGCGTGTATGCATAACACCTGTGTATGGATAACGTTTGTTTCACATCTGTTGTTTTAAAGGGATCACTTTAAGAAGGAAACTTTGTAGTTGTACATTGCCGTCACCTGTAACTAAAATCAATATTGCGCCTGTCTATATAAACTTACATTGTAACAGCTGTTGTTTACTGCAGAAACCACCATGTCATAAGTTCCATTATTTTGATATACTATGTACGGTATGTACCTCTATGGTATAATTGTTTATAGTATTCCTATTTGTTATAATATGTTGAAATATGATATTATATTCATTTATATTGTTTAGAATATGTACAACTGATGAAGCCCAGGAAGGCGAAACAAGGCATTATTCTGGGAATCCTTGTCAAGATTCTGTGGAATTGTAGTAAGCTCATAGGCGCCGACTCCATGGGGCCTGAGGGGGCTCGAGCCCCCTCAAAAAAATTGGGGGGGGGCTCAGCCCCCCCAATAATCTCGGGCGCCCTTCCAGCAGAGCGCCGCCGCCGTCCCCCGCCTCCTCCCCACCTGCTCCCTCGCCAGCCAGCCAGCCAGCCGCGCGCCCTAGTCGGAGAGCCCCGGCCGTCCCCCGTGAGATTAGGGAATCCCCGGGGGCGGGGGCTCCTGCCTCGCTGCTTCGCAGCACCACCGCCACTGCCAAGGCACTGCCGGGGGGAATTTCCTTCCTCCTGGCGGTTTCAGCCCCCGCGAGAACAGGGGAATCCCGACCGGCCACACCTCCCAGCCAGCCAGCCAGCCTATTTAGGGCCGGAGCAGAGGGGGCTCGCCCTCTCTTCTCCGGCTAGCCCCACGTTTCCCGCATATCAGCTGTTCCGGAGCTGATTAATAGGCGCAGCACGCTCTCCCCTATTCGCTCACGAGGAGGCGGTGCCACTTTATTTGCATATTCATGAGCTTATTTATTATTCATGAGCTTTCCCGGGCCCCCCCCCCCAATATTTTTTATAAGTCCGCGTCCCTGAGTAAGCTCCCATTTGGTTTTCATGAACATACAAAGACATATGTGGAACAGAAACTAGCAGATACTTGGACTTTATGAATGAACTGATCTATTGGGACTTCCGTTTATATTGTTGTACTTTATGTGTTGATTACGTGCAAGAGAAATATTTGATACTGTGGTAAAAATACAGAAGAGAATTGTTTATGTGAATACACAGCCAGTTACGTTTCAGGTGTTTGTTAGCTGAGATTCCTGCATTGCAGAGGTCCCTTCCAACTCGACAATTCTACGATTCTAACAAACTAAAGTTCCCAAGATTCTTTTGGGGAAGCCATGACTGTTTAAAGTAGTATGATACTGCTTTAAATGTTTAGTGCAGATGGGGCCATTCTCCTCACCCTTCTGTCCCTGTGTCTGTCTGTCTCTCTCTCTCTCTCTCTCGGTCTCTCTCTTAGAAACACATTCATTCACAAATGCATCCAGACGCATTCTCTCACATACACACGCGCACACAGAGCTCTTTGGAAGAGCCAGCACAATCCTTGCTTTCAAAGGATGTCCTTGCAGGAAAAGGGCAAAGTCATTTCCACCTTAGCAGGGAGACAAGGGCCCTTTGAGATGAAGACTTGCCCTGGTAAGAGAGTAGATTACGCCAAGGCTGGGGGACCTCTGGCTGGCCAGATGATGTCAGCCTTCAACACCCATCAGCTCAAGCCAGCATGGTCAGTGGTCAGGGATGATGGAAGGTATAGTCCAACAACAACTAGAGTGCCACAGGATTCCCACCCCTGTTTTTCGGGGGGGGGGGTTACAATCAAGTGTTGTATAAATTTTATGAAATAGATTGATAGATAATTAAAAAGGCTTGTCTGCAGTTATAATTAATTTGACTATTGTACGGGCCTGTCCTAGCAGTCTGAATTGGTCATTCCACAGATGGTGTTCAAGAATCTTATTCTGCCAGTTCGTGGATCAGAGGAAGTACCCTGTGGTTGCTTAGCAACTGCACATCCATCCACTTGCATCCTGCTGAGTGGCTGCAGAATACATTCCATGGTTGGAAGGTAGCGGCAGCTTGCTCCCTCTACTGCAGGGATGGCAACCTAAGGCGTGGGGACTGGATGCGGCCCAATCGCCTTCTCAATCCGGCCCACGGACGGTCCGGGAATCAGCATGTTTTTACATGAGTAGAATGTGTCCTTTTATTTAAAATGCATCTCTGAGTTATTTGTGGGGCCTGCCTGGTGTTTTTACATGAGTAGAATGTGTGCTTTATTTAAAATGTATCTCTGGGTTATCTGTGGGGCATAGGAATCCGTTCATTTCCCCCCCAAAATATATATATATATATATATATATATATATAGTCCGGCCCACCACATGGTGTGAGGGACAGTGGACCTGCCCACGGCTGGAAAAGGTTGCTGACCCCTCCTCTACTGCCTACACCACACATCTCAGAAGCGGATGGAGAAGGGGAAGGTGGTTATGGCAGGAGAATGGCTATATCTCATGGCTGAGAGAGAGATGGAATGACCAGGGTCAGAGGACGCATAACAACATTCAGAGCACCACATTTATGAGCCTGGACCATTTCAATTCATTAAGGATAAGCCCTGGGCTTTTTTTCTGCCGGAATATGCCGGAGCGCAGTTCTGGCACCTTCTTTTTGCCCTGCTTTGTTTAAGAAGTCTGCTCACCCAGCAATGGAAGTCCCTAAGTGGTGAGGTATACAGGATGTCGGCCGAAACAGCAGTGAGCCAGGCATCTTGCCATGTGATTTTGGTTTCAAGGTGGCGTTGGATTCTGGGTTGGCAACTGAGACTTTGAGTTCCAGCACCTTTTTTCCTAGAAAAAAGCACTGGACAAACCTATCAACTTACAGTGGTACCTCAGGTTACATATGCTTCAGGTTACATATTCTTCAGGTTACAGACTCTGATAATCCAGAAATAGTACCTCGGGTTAAGAACTTTGCTTCAGGATGAGAACAGAAATCGTGCTCAGGCAGTGTGGCAGCAGCAGGAGGCCCCATTAGCTAAAGTGGTGCTTCAGGTTAAGAATAGTTTCAGGTTAAGAACGGACCTCTGGAACAAATTAAGTACTTAACCCGAGGTACCACTGTACTGTACTGTCTACTGTGTACTGTGAGAGGCACTTTATTTCTGATTGCCCATTGCTGGGAACCATAAGTGCGGAGAGGGCTGCTGTGCTCAGGTCCTGCCTTTGGGCTTCCCAAAGACATCTGGTTGGCTATTGTGACAACAGGATGCTGGATTAGATGGGCCACTGGCCTGATCCAGCACCCAGGCTCTTATTATGCTCCAATCAAATCTAGCAATCCTCTTCTTACGTTCGTGCTACAGGCTCAGCAAATGTCCATTCTCTCCCATGAATGCCCAGCCATGGATATGTGTCTCATTTGTTGAGCATTTTTGTCTTTTCTTAACATGGACTAGCAACTTAAAGGAGCTCAAATATACTTGGGTTTCCCCCCCCCTTTTGGCTCCTATATTTCTATACGAACCGTCAAGGAGGAGGTTTTCAGTGCCAAAGCACAGATTGACCCCGGGGAGCAATGGACGAGGTTGTGAGGAGAGAGATGGATGGAGTGCTGAGAAAGGATTATTGGATTGTTGTGCGGATGAAGCTAGTCGCTCCCCCCTTCTCCATCCACAAACTTCTTTTTCCTGAAAATTATTTAACCACCACACCTGAAACATTATTTATCTGGCAGTAAAAAATGAGCAATAAAGCGCTGCCTCCTTAATGACAGCAGCCCGGTGAGTTTGGCCTATTTTTAATTTTAATGTTGCGTATAACGAGCTGGAGTCCCCAGCTTCACCCCACGAATGTCATCTCATTTTTACGGCAGTCACTATACAAGCACAGTGGGGACCGGGGAGGGGGCAGCTAGCCTTAACAGCTTGGAAGGGCGGGGGGAGCACAGTGAAGGGATTTATGTAACCGTTCCAGGAAGAGGCAAGCATCTAAAGGAAAGGAAAATGCACTGGAGAGGTAAGAGGGATGTTGTAAGGAGTTTACTGTCTGCTTAGCCTTCCTTGCATTTATTTATCTACTGCATATTTTGGAAAAGTGATTTGTCTGTCCATCTGTGGAGCTGTGGGTTAAACCACAGAGCCTAGGACTTGCCGATCAGAAGGTCGGCGGTTCGAATCCCCGCAATGGGGTGAGTTCCCGTTGCTCGGTCCCTGCTCCTGCCAACCTAGCAGTTCGAAAACACATCAAAGTGCAAGTAGATAAATAGGTACCACTCTGGCGGGGAGGTAAACAGCGTTTCTGTGCACTGCTCTGGCCACATGACCCGGAAGCTGTACGCTGGCTCCCTCGGCCAATAAAGCAAGATGAGCACCGCAACCCCAGAGTCGGCCACGACTGGACCTAATGGTGAGGGGTCCCTTTACCTGTTCTCTGTAGGTTTGGCCAACTCTTGAGCTATCTTCACCCTATATGGCAAGAGGGTTCCTGAAGTGAACGTGGCAGTTCTGGTCAATGTTGGGCCACCGGCAGCTATTCCGAATCATGACTTCAGTGTGACTTTACCCGTTTTGGGGCATAGCCTCAGCCGCCTCTTGAGATACAGCCACCAAACATGGCATGGAGGTTTCTAAGGTGGAGGCAACAGACTTTGTTGTCATTTGGACAACTGGGCACCATTTTGAATCAAGATAGTGGACCAAAATGGGTCTTCAGCATGCCTTCACCTGATTTTTGCAAGCTGTTTCTCTAACCAGGTTATTTTCATTAATATATACTCTTTTGTTCACATTTCTCCCTAAAATATGCTTCCTTCTTCACTTTTTTCCCCCTTGGAGCACTGCAAAATTCAGAGAAATGCTGAATTTAAGGACAGCTGTGTTTCAGCCCTTGTGTTGGTGTTGGGAAGCACAACTTAGGTAGGTTTATATTTAAAATGGGAGCTGAATGAATTTGTTCCCATCATGGTCTTACAGCCATCCTTTGTCTTGTGTGAAGTTTTGCAGAGCGCAGAGAAAGCAGAGAGGCTCATCCTCTGAAGCTGAGCAGTGGGAGATTCAGGACAGACAAATGGAAGTGCTTCTTCACTCCCCGCAGAGTTATACTGCGGAACTCACTTCCACAAGATGTGGCATTGGCCGCCAAATTGGGTGGATTTCAAAAACGATTAGTCCGATTCCTGGAGGATGAGGCTATTGGTGGCTACTAACCTTGATGGCTGTTTTGCCTCTGGAGAGCAGCAGAGGGATAGAGCTGCTGTTGCTGTACCCATGCCCTGCTTCTGGGCTTCTCATAATGATCACCTGGTTGGCCACTGTGAGAATGGGATACTGGACTAGATACACCTTTGCTCTGACCCACCAGGGCTCTTCCTGTGTCCTTACGCCATTGGTTTCTTCCCAGCTCCTCAGATATACTGGCTATGGACATGGAAGTTGCATCTAACTCTTCGAAGGGACGTGGGTGGTGCTGTGGTCTAAGCCACAGAGCGTAGGGCTTGCTGATCTGAAGGTCAGCGGTTTGAATCCCCACGACAGGGTGAACTCCCGCTGTTCGGTCCCAGCTCCTGCCCAACTAGCAGTTCGAAAGTACGTCAAAGTACAAGTAGATAAATAGGTACTGCTCTGGCGGGAAGGTAAATGGTGTTTCCATGAGCTGCTCAGTTTTGCCAGAAGTGGCTTAGTCATGCTGGCCACATGACCCAGAAGCTGTCTGCAGACAAATGCCGGCTCCCTTGGCCAGTAAATCAAGATGAGTGCCGCATCCCCAGAGTCGTCCGCAACTGGACCTTACGGTTAGGGGTACCTTTACCTTTACCTATCTATTTATTACTTTGCTGGTGCCTAATGTTCTGCCACTGATCCTATCGTGGTCTTACAGGCTGCTCTGCCTACCTAGCACCCACACTCACACACTGCCCCCTCCCCAGGAGAAACACCAGCTGCCATTTACAAGTCGGCTTGTGAAGAGGCCTTGAGTTTCAACCAACCATGCCATACCTTGAATGCTCCCTCTTGCCTTCATCCTGCTCACTCCCATTCTGCTTTGCTGTGCAAGTGAAGAAACTTAAGCCCCAAAGCGTGACTCGGAGCAAGTGGAAGAGGGAGAGGCAGCTGGTTCAGGGGCAGGCCTTGGAACCGCATACCCTCCAAGTGTCCTGATTTTCCAGGGACAGTCCCGGAAATAGGAAAGCCATCCCAGCTCCTGATTTGATCCCAGAATGTCCCTATTTCCCCCACCGCTGTTGAGCTCAGGAAGGAGGATGAGCTGGTGTTTGCCTTGAGTGGTGACAATGGTGGCAGGAGGAGTTGTGAGGGAGCATCCCATTGCGTCTCCATGGCCTCTCCATGGCTGCCACTGCTGACCTCCTCCATTGGGGTGAGGAGGATGAGATGCTGATGCTGCCAAGGCCCAGCCCCACATGACAAACCAGCTCTGAGGGGCAGGAAGAGGACAGGGCCACCCTGGGCAGGAAGAAAGGGCAAGTGGAGTGCAAGGAGTCTTGTTTTTATATACAGTGGATGCTCAGGTTGCGAACGTGATCCGTGCGGGGTGCACATTCGCAACCCGCAGCGTTCGCAACCCATGGGTTGCGATTTGGCACTTCTGCACATGCGCAAAGCACGATTTAGCTCTTCTGCGCATGCGTGACCGGCAAAACCCGGAAGTAACCTGTTCCGGTACTTCTGGGTTTCGGCGGTCCGCAACCCGAAAAAACACAACCTGAAGCAGCTGTAACCCGTGGTATGACTCTGTGTGTGTGTGTGTGTGTGTGTGTGTGTGTGTGTGTGTGTGTTTCTGAGTCTAATCTTAACCCTTTCTAAAATTTATGGGGGGGGGTTGTAAGTAAATCTACCAAAAACTAAGGGAGAGTGTGGTGTACCGTTGGTTTGGTGGTAGTGGAAATGCTTTGCAAGGGGGCAGGGACAAAAAATGTGGGACCGAGGATTGTCAGTTGTGGATCAGAGATCCTCTCAGAAGCCCCCCCCCCCCCGGAGTCAATTCCACCTTTGAAATCCCATGAAATGTCCAGGGAAATCCAGCCATATGGCAGCCCTAGTTGTGGAGGAGTGAGAAATGTCCCTATTGATCAGGATTAAGGAGTTTTTTCAGGGTGGTGGAGGGTTTGTGTGCTGTGTCTCATAGTTGTGGTAGTGGCGCTCACCCTTCTTCTGATAGGAAATGCTCAGAGTGAGTGAGAAATGTCCTTAATTTAATCTGAGGATGAAACCAACCATAGTGTTAGGGTAAATTTCCACTTTGGTTGGGATCTGGTGATGAAGACGGGCACCTTGTTTTCCCGCAAAGGCCACTGTGCCCTCAATGCAGACACACTCAGTTTGTTGTGATGCAAGACATAAATGCATTAAATTGGGGGAAGGAGACATCATTTACCCTCCACCTGAGGGCCAAATGACAGTGATGGGTGGGGCGAGAGGCAAAAATTAGCCAAGCAGTGAATGTCTATTTTACCTTTGTACAGCAGTGGTGGTGTAGCAGGGGTTGCCAGTGCCCGGGGCTGCACAAAGGGGATGGGTGGGAGTGAGGGAGGGAAACCGACAGTGTGTGCATGCACATTCAACCACCTAACAGCATCCAAGTCACCCAGGAGGCCACAGCCACAGAGATAAGAAAAGAAGAGCTGTTCCATTGTCTGGAGAGTTACTTTCTATTTCACATGGAGAAGTCGTTTTCAAAGGAGCCCTGCAACAGAAGCACACAGCTGTATTGAGGCAGCACCGGGTGTTGAAATTTTGTGCCGGTAACAGTTTTGTGCCTGGGGGAACTGCCCCTGTGCCCCCACCCACGCTATGCCACTGTACAGCAGACTGGCTTACTGTACAGCAGACTGGCCTCTCTAGCCTACCTCCAGGCAAGCAAGAGGCATTGCCAGCATTGGACACATTCCTGCCAGACAAAAACACTCAAGGAGAGTGTGAGGCCGGGCCGGTGAGGGGTGTTGGGTGTTGGGAGTTGTAGTCCAGCAAGTGGCGCCCCACAGACTCTCCTGCCCTGCCATACACACTGCCTTGAATTCCATGGTGGAAGAGCAGGTGGGAAGCCAATGAAAGGAATAAACACAAATAACTTGCTATGTGCATTGGTGGCACTGTATTAAAATCTATTTTTTCACCATGGTCATCATGTCTGCCCCTGTCTTGGGCCCAGCCCTACCATTAGGCAAAGTGAGTGGACCATCCTTAGGCGGATGTTTCAGGTTGCCATGAAAAGGAGGCAAATGGCTGGCTGTTTAATTCATTATTGTTGGGGGTTTTGCAGCAAGGGAAAAGGACAAGAGCCTGAGTAATGCTCTGCCTCAGCTGCCAGAATAACTCTGTGACTTTGGGGGAAGGTGCTGTATTCTGCTCCAGTTCAGGCAGCAGAAACATCTTTGGTCAACCCTGTTTCTGGTACAGTGGTACCTCTGGTTAAGAACTTAATTCATTCTGGAGGTCCGTTCTTAACCTGAAACTGTTCTTAACCTAAGGTACCACTTTAGCTAATGGGGCCCCCCGCTGCCACCACGTTGCCACCACGCAATTTCTGTTCTCATCCTGAAGTAAAGTTCTTAACCCACGGTACTATTTCTGGGTTAGCAGAGTCTGTAACCTGAAGCGTTTGTAACCCGAACTGTTTGTAACCCGAGGTGCCACTGTATTGTTCTGTTGGAAGTGCATTTTGAAGAACCCAGATCCATTCCAGGGCAAATGGGTGATGCCAATGGTTTCTCGGGCCAGCGCTCCAGCAGGGTCTGATACTAATAAGGCCCTCCAAACCTATCCTTCTGGCCAGCAGGCCATCTTAGTGAATTTGATACTAATTGATTCTCAACTAAAGTGCTTTCCAAATTTAGCCTCATCTCTGTTAATATAAACCTGAGCTGTTCATTATCATCTCTTTGGTACCTTGCAAGCATCCCGTTAGGACCAATGAACCAAAGGTGGGAAGTTGCACAGTCTAATTCTTTTTTTCTCTCTTGACCCAATTTTTTTATTACCCTCGTTTCCAGGGCGTGTGTATAATAAGCCAATCTCTCTGGCGAGGCCAGGGAGTTTTGCCTCAATAAACATTTTATAGTCTTCTTTAAATACTCTCCAGAGAGGACAGCGCAATTTGTTTCAGAGTGGGTTAATCAATGGCTATTAACTGTGATTGATCAATGGCAATGAATTATATTGAACCTCCATTGTCAGGGAGAGTATACCTCTAAATACCAGCTCCCAGGAGACTTCACAGGGGACAGTGGTTGCCTCTATGCCCTGTCGGTAGGTTTCCCCACTGTGAGTACCAGGATGCTGGAATAAATGGAAAGACCGTCTGACTAAGCAGGAGTCTTCTCTTCTTCTTAACTGAGGGTGATCTAACACAGGGGTGTAGAGCCCATTTCACCCCCTTGGTCCCCTTCTGACTACCAGCTCTTCAGCTGGGAACAGCTGAAAGGGGGAAAGGTCACCATGTGCAATGGGTCCATTATTGTGTTATTTTTTCTTCTTCTTTTGAGAAGTGGTGAACCTTTTTTTCAGCCCCAGGGGAGCATCTCCTTCAAGGCAGCTCTTAGGGGACTACATGCCAGTCACAGTCAGGGCCAGAAGCAAAAGTGGGCAGAAAAAAGAATGCGAATTTTACCTTTGTTCAGTAAGGGGTCATCCTAGGAGCCAACTCCAGGGGGGCGTGGGTGCTTAGGCACTAATAATAATAATAATAATAATAATAATAATAATAATAATAATAATTTATTTATACCCCGCCCATCTGGCTGAGTTTCCCCAGCCACTCTGGGTGGCTCCCAATCAACTGTTAAAAACAGTACAGCATTAAATATTAAAAACTTCCCTGAACAGGGCTGCCTTCAGATGTCTTTTAAATATAGGATAGCTGCTTATTTCCTTCACATCTGAAGAGAGGGTGTTCCACAGGGTGGGCGCCGCTACTGAGAATGCCCTCTGTCTGGTTCCCTGTAACCTCACAATGAGGGAACCACCAGAAGGCCCTCAGTGCTGGATCTCAGTGTCCAGGCTGAATGATGGGGGTGGAGACACTCCTTCAGGTATACAGGACCGAGGCAGTTTAGGGCTTTAAAGGTCAGTACCAACACTTTGAATTGTGCTCGGAAACATACTGGGAGCCAATGCAGATAATATTATTGTGGGGGCTGGGCTCCCACAATGAGCAAAGCTGGCACGTGGCAGAGGCACTGCCTCTGAGAGACAACCAGTTCAGCTCCATTCTCTGCAGCCAGCCAGCAAGGCATCCTTTTTGCGGGGTGGGGCTCGGACGTGGAGGCATTGTGTCAGGGACCGTGCTGAGGAGGGCTGCATTGAGGAGGAATAGTGGGAGCCTCCCCCTCCCCCTGCTCCTGATCAGGTTCCTAAATCTTCCCAGGAGCAGGAGGTCAGTATAGATTTGGAACCGTGGTTTGCAGAGGGACATAGTTCAGAGGGCAGAAGCTGGGAAGTACTGGAGGGGGGACAGCTAGGAGGAGAAGCACTGGGAGAGAGAGAGAGTTAACAGACTCACTTTCTCTGGAAAGCATTCATCCGCTCAGCCCAAGGTCAAGAAGACCAGATAAGGTGGCAGCACAGAAAGCACAGTGGTTGCGAGATCAGGTTACAAGACGCGGTAGTGGCATGGGTGACTAGGGAGGGAGTGGGTGGAACCCTTAATTGGGAGCACCTTCGTTCCTAGGAATGGACTCTTTGTTCTCTTGCTGTGATCACTGAAGGTTATAACTGGTAAGAAGACTCATCTCTCTTTGTTCTGCTTATGTATTGACAAAGGGGTAGATCAAGCCAATTCCCTGGAGCCTGACAGATTGCAGGTATGTGCACGTGACATTGTATGTTAGCCTTGCAGTGGCAGGCACCCACAATCCTGAGGACGAGATGGCCACACTTAACTTTTCCCCCAAGCTTTCTAGGCCCCGGTCCATGTCCTTGCATGTTTTTTCCCCACCCAATCTTTACCTCAGGATCAGAGCAAACAGCAATTAGGGTTTTCCATGGATTACCATTGGCTCCAGTTCAATGGTAAAGTGTGGGTCTTTGCAGGGAAAGTGTCGAGGCAAAAATAAAAAAAAATAGCTTCTCATTTCTAGGACCTGTGCCTAGAAACACAGAGCAAATGTAAATATGGATGAGCCCTAAGACTTGTTGCTCACAATGCACCCCTTTCTTGATTCTCCATCCAGGCAAGAGGGATGCATTATCCAAGTTCCAGGAGGCATTCTGGCCAGGCAAAAGCACTCAGGAAGGGCAGAAAGCAAGAATGATGAAGGGCCTGGCCTGGAGAGATTCCCAAGGGTCAGACAGAGAGAGCTGGAGAACCAGTTTTGGCCTCAGCTGAGCTTCCCTATCCCTGCCATAGATGCCATAGATGTCAGCTTGAAAGCCTAATAATAATAATAATAATAATAATAATAATAATAATAATAATAATTGTACCTCATCCATCCGGCTGGGTTTCCCCAGCCACACTCTGGGCAGGTTCCAGCCCATATAAAAACATAACAAAACATCAAACATCGAAAACTTCCCAAATATTTGGTGAGGCTCGTGCCCTCTGTGCGTGCTCACAGCAGCTCTTGCCTTTCCCTTCCCACGTCCTCAGCCTGAGTGCTGGGGTTAAACGGCAGGTTGGCGCCAAGCCTTCTCTCAAATTCTGTTTTTAGCAGCCCTGCCTTCCGTCTACTCATCCACTCTCCCCCCCCCCCCCGCCAGCCTCTGCCAATCTGCCCTGTTTCCAAAGCTCTGTGAGAGGAAGAGAGAGTCGGCTCAGCCAGCCCCCTCTGGTAATCTCAGGATAAAAATAGCCCGGTCGATGAGAAGTGATCGGGCTCTCTGCGGTCCTGCCGATAAACTCTCCAGACTCATTTGCCTTGCTTTTTATTAGCCGGGCTTTGTGCTAAATAGCTTACAGATCGGAGAATAAATCTATTCAAGGGCTGAGGGTTTTCTGACAGGAAGACGGATGCCGAGATCTCAGCCTCCTCCGCAGCCAGAATCAGAGGCACACTCACAAAGGCCTGCCTAACAAGCTCAGAGCAAGGGCCAGGCGGCTTTGGCTTGTAGCCTGTTGCTTTTTTACACGGCACATGGTTGAACTATGGAACTCACTTCTGCAGGAAGCAGTGATGCCCACCAACATGGATCCCTATAAGAGAGGGTGAGACTATATAGCAAAACAATTGAAATGTCTCCTGCCCTAGCACTACTTGGGCTTAAGATCCTACCCGCTAAAGATTACCCTAATGATGACCTCTTAGCCTCTCCCTTGACATATGGAGATAGCTAGACGCTGGAAAACCGGCATTGGGCTTAACATAGATCTTTGGTACACCAGAGGTTGGTCAATAGCATTGGCTGAGAAATTAACATGTCAAGTCAGAGCGGCGAAGAGCAAACACAATCGCTATTCCTTTTATAACATATGGCAAATATTTATTGAATACATAAATTGTTCAGGCTGCGGCAACAATCCACCCAACACTCATGGGAAAATGTGCCGTGACCTTTCAGAGTAACCAAATGAAACTTCATTACACAGCATGACAAAAGTCTGTAATTTCATCGGGACATGTTATTTGTTGTTTACTGTTGTAAGCATTGTTTTCTCGGAAGGTAGCTTCTGTGCCATGAAAAATAAATAGAAACATTATTAAAAAGAGAGGATGAGACAAGTTCATGGAGGAGGAGACAATACTAGCTGCGATGGAGGCAATTGCTGCCGCCACAATCCCTCTTTCCACTCTGGAAATTGTAGCTCTGGGAGGAAACAGGGGACTCCTAACAGCTCTCAGCACCCTTAACAAACGACAGCTCCCAGAATCCTTTGGGGGAAGCCATGAGTGCTTGAAGTGGTATCATAGCACTGTAAATGCATGGTGTGGATGTGGCCAAAGTCCAGGGTCTAACATGGCCTACTGCACCTATATACACTTCACCCTGGAAATCTGAATGTAAAACCACTTAGGTTTTGTACCAGAAGTGCCAATAAGGTCTGCAACTGGATTTTGTGCCCCCCCCCCCTTTGGGGAGCTGCCAGGCAATGATGAGCCCCACCAGCTCCCTGCTTTAGATCATCCATCAGCACACTGCCAGTGTTAAAAGAAGCTGCTTCCAGGCTCCCCACCAAGGAACCTGACAAAATGCAGTTGTTCCCAGGTAGTAGCGCGTGCAGCCGCAATCCCTCTCCACCTGCCTCCTGCCTCCCATACTCCACCACCTCCCTTCTGGTGCCTTGAGGGCATCTTTAGTCTCAGAGGCAATGTCACATCAGTGTCACCAAATTATCCGGGAGCTCTCCCTGCCACCTCCCTCTGACCTTGTTAAGGATATTCCACATTTGACTGTTTGGTGTTGTCTGCCCCATTAGACATGACAAGCTTTCCAGATGTGCAGCCACCACAGCCCAGCAGGTCTACGTTTGTTGAACGATGCCTTCGTCTGTTATCTCTTTGAAAGCGGCGGAAGGGAACAAGGTGGGCCTTGAGATGTGGTCAGCAAAATGCCATGCCTGGTGAGAGGAAGTGGGGCTGACCCTACCATTAGGCAGAGCAAGGTAATCACATCAGTCGTGTCAGCCCCCTCTTGGCTGGAGATCAGAGCCAATGGCCTCTAATATACGCCTTAAATGAGCCTGGTGCCCTCAGGTAAATATAAGAAGCTGTTAAGCTACAGCTCCCATCATCTCTGACTCTTGACCACAACGGCTGGGGCTGATGGGAGTTGGAGTCCAACAACAACTGGAGGGCACCATCTTGGCTACCAGTCTAGTCTACTGGTGATTGTTCTCTGGGAATTTCAGGCTGAGGCTCTCTGCCAGCCCTACTTGGAGATACCAGTGGGCTATGCCACTGAGCTATGCTACAGGTGGCCAGCATTGGAATGGGGTTCCACTGCCAGTCCAGTCATGGAACTGGGGTGCCATTTTGTTCTTTGATATTAGGCCAGCCCTGGGAGGAAGCCACATGTTGTCATGAGCCATCTGCTGAGTTGAGTTGAATATATGCCTCATACCACCAGATCAGGCGGTTCATCCAGCCCATTATTGTCCACTTTGGCTCTGCAGGGAGCCACCAGGGATCCTTTTCAGTCTGGTACCTCGTACATGCAAAGTTTGTTGTCCATTTGTATTTGCTTCTTCTCCAAATGCACGCCTCCATTTCTGCAGTTCCAGCCTGGTCTGCTCATTGGTGTGGGGAGGGACAAGAAGTGCTCATGGACAATTGGCTGTTGTAACGGAGGAGGGTGGTCCATTTAAGCACATAGGGTATTGCCCCACCCACCTCAGCCTGCCCCGCTTTCTGCCAGTCAGGGGTGGCTCTGGCGCCACCTACTGTTGGTGTCCCTGCCTTACTAGTCCAATGGGCACCAGCCACCACTGACAAGTATTCCTAAGAACATCAAAAGAGCTCTGCCAGTTCAGACCAGAGGCCTACCTAATTCAGCATCTTGGTTTCTTCAGTACCCAAAAAGCAGGACATGAGCACATTTGCCCTCTTCCATTGCTCTTTCCTCAGTAGTAAATTACCTCCAGGTGTGGATGTTTTGGTTAGTTATCAAGCGAAGAGCTATTGACTGGTTTCGCCTCCATGAATTTGCACAATCTCTTTTCAAAGCCATCTTGTGGCAGTGAGTTCCATAAATTAATGGGGCTTTGTGCAAGTCCCACCTACCAACCAGGGAAGGGTTTGCGAAACCTGGGCAAGTATGTGTGCAGGATGAAATAAACATGGTTGTGGAGATCTGGTTTGAGATTTGTCATGGGGCAAGGAAGCATCTTCTTGCTTTGGGAGATCAGCCCAGATCAGCCAGCCTTTGCTCCCACTATGCCTGGCTGAAGAAAAAAACACAACCGAGAAGATGGAAGCTGCCTTTAAAAAACAGCAGAGAAGAAGCTGGATTGTCCCTTTGAGCGGCTGCGCTCACTATGGAAAGGGAAGGCAGGAAAATTGACAGGCCCAGAAATACCCTCCGAAATTTCAGTGCAAGCTTTCCTCTTTGTTCCCTCTTTATCTTCGGCCCGAAAGATCTTGTCACCTCTCATTAGATATGGAGCTCAAAGAAACCAACTGCCCCCTCCGGGAGAGGAGAGTAGCGCTGGTGGCTCTTACTCTCTGCAAACAGCTAAGGAAGAATGAGAAATCTCTCCTTTACATCACAGGGGTGGGGGCGGGAGATGCCTCCAGTTAAACTCCGCTCTGCTGATTTCTCAAGGAAAGGACCCACCTCAGATGAACCCACAGCAGAACAGGAGCATTAATTTTTAATATATATATATATATATATTTAAAAAGCAAAGGCTCCTTCCCTCAGTGCATGGCTGCGCTTTTGCCCGGCACACAAAGCCACAGAAGCTGACCAAAAGGACCCTCACGGAGCCAGTTCACACAATCAGGAGAATAGCTTCTTTGGCTACATTCACACAAACATTCAAAGCACGATACCACTTCAAACAGTCATGGCTGACCCCAAAGAATCCTGGGAGCTGTGGTTGATTAAAGGTGCTGAGAGATTTTAAGACATCCACACCACTGCTACTCCCCTCATACAGTCACATATTTTTCCTGTGAAGAGGAATGGCTTGCTAAGCTGCGCTGGCAATTGTGGCTCTGGGAAAGGAACAAGCGTCTCCTGGCAACTCTCAGCACCGTTAACAAACTACAGCTCCCAGAATTCTTTTGTAGCACCCTGCTTGTGGTTAACGCTTAGCTGGAATGAAATATTCAACGCAGCAACAGAGAAATTAAAATAATAATTTATTTGTCAGACAAATAAATGAGAGGCACAGTGGTATATGGTTACCAAGCTCTGGCCTGGCCTCCTGCCATTATGGCCAGCACTTATATTCCCTTAATCCAGCCCCCTTTGCTCCTCCTTGGGCTGCCTCTGTCCAATCAGCCTGGTTGGATTTCCTATTGGCTGATTGCTAGAACCAATCACAAAAAGATACACCCATATCCTCCTGTCCTTATATGGAGGACAAAGAGCTATATATAAATGACAAATAAGTAATAATATATCTTACATGGAATCTTAATTACCAGCTCACCTCTTGCCCTCCTTGCCCTATTGCCTTCTAAAACAAATGGTTAATCTTAAATTTTTATCTTAAACATATGTCAAGGATCTTGAGTTTCACATCAACATTGAAAGATCTACTTCATTTGAAGGTTTCTAAACAAATGTCTGACAGCTATATATCAAGACTGCTTGGATGGCGTCTTCTTGTCTGGCAAGGGGCTGGGCTCAATGGCCCCTGTGGTCTATTCCAACTCTAGGACTCTATGATTCTATGAAATAAGAATCTAACATCTAAATTTGTTACTTTCTAAATCCTTTGCATAGTTACATTTAAGCCAATATATTTAAGCTAATATATTTCATACATTATCATAGGTAACCTTTTAAAAGAATAAAGCTTCTCAAAGTAGAAAGGAAGGAACTCAGTAAAAAACAGTTTTTAAAGAAGGCTCTTTAGTTTACACCTCCCCCTTTCACCCTCCTTTCCAGCCTCAAAATAAAATAGGAAGAAGCTTCTTTTTCCCCAGCCAAGCCAGTTGCCTTTTCTCTCAGTTTAAGAAAGAAAACAGCTTTAAAAAGACTTCCCAAAAAGCCTCTCTTTCTGCCAGCTAGATGCTTCTCCCCATTTGCCTCTGGCCTTAGAAAATACAGCTCAAGGTTTAAGAGAGGCCCATGGTATCATTTTACTATTTGCCCATTCCTAATTATATTTATCTCTGCCTTTGTTATCTTCTGTAACATGTAGGGTCAATGTCCTGCTCTTAGTCTGTATTTTCAGCTTTTACGACTTTGAGAATTGTTTTCTGCTATCAATCAAGGGGGGGGGGGCCCTTGTCTTAGGAGAATGGCCAAGGTTTTCTCTGCCTGGCATGAAACTTTTAAAAATCTAAGCCCTCTTTAATATACAAGCCCTGATCAAACATTAATAAAATGCAGGCTTATGCCTGATGCCTCACTTTGGGGTGGCGCTGTGGGTTAAACCACAGAGCCTAGGACTTGCCAGACAGTAAGGTTGGCGGTTCGAATCCCCACGACGGGGTGAGCTCCCGTTACTCGGTCCCTGCTCCTGCCAACCTAGCAGTTCGAAAGCACGTCAAAGTGCAAATAGTTAAATAGGGACCGCTCTGGCGGAAAGGTAAACGGCATTTCCATGCGCTGCTCTGGTTTGCCAGAAGCAGCTTAGTCATGCTGTACGCCGGCTCCCTTGGCCAATAAACCCCAGAGTCGGTCACGACTAGACCTAATGATCAGGGGTCCCTTTACCTTTTTACCTTTTGTGACTGTTTAAAGTGGTATCATAGTGCTTTGAATGTATGGAGTGAGCGTGGCCTTCTTTCCAAACTGGAAAAAGTCCTCTCTCTTTTTTTTTAAGTGGGTTTGTCGAGCTGGGATGACAGAGCCCTTTCATCCACTTCCAAAACAACAGAAGAGCCTGTTGGGCCAGGCCCGGGGCCTATCTAGTCCAGCATTCTCACAGTGGCCATGAAGATGCTTGTGGAGGAACCCTCAAGCAGGACCTGAGGGCAAGAGCAAGCTCTCATCCTGCACTTTCTGGCAACTGGTATTAAGGAGCATTTCTGTCACCAACCGTGGAGGCAGAGCATAGTGCAAACGAAAGGTTCCAATGTGTGCTTGAATTCCTCCCACAGAATGACAGTCTGGCGACACCTTGGGTTGCTCACGAAAACCCACATAGGGCCATAGGAATAACAAATCCATTGATCCATGTAGCTCGCTACTGTCTACACTGACTGGCAGAAGCTCTCCAGGGTTGCTCTGCAAACCCTACCTGGAGATGCTGGTGTTGAACCTAGGAGATCCACTGAGCTATAGCTGTTCCCCATTTTCTGCAAAGCGCTTCTTTGCAGATCTGAGCAAGCCAAATTATTGTTCGGATAAGCCCTAAAACAGCCCAGTCATCCTCATAAGACATGCCTTCCTGGATCACTGGAGCTATTACTCTATTGAGTCCCCATGCATGTCGTTCTTGCAATTCCCGCTTTATGGCTGAATATCGACCGTTTTGCTTAGTTCAGTTTTACATTACTTGTTCCATTTTCTTTCTATTTGTTTGTGGCGATAAGAGGGGGTACGCCACACATTTGATGGTTTTATGTGCTGGGGATATAGATAACCTGCTGCTGATAGATAAAGTTGCTTGCTGAGTCAGAGCACTCCTAAGCCAATTTTGTGTGTCCAGCGGTGGCCTCCAGAAAGCCTCAGAAGAAGAAAATAAAGACAGCCATCCTTTGTCTTGTGTGAAGTTATGCTGAGCACAGAGAAAGCAGAGAGGCTCATCCTCCGAAGCTGAGCAGTGGGAGATTCAGGAAAGACAAATGGAAGTGCTTCTTCACTCCCCGCAGAGTTATACTGCGGAACTCACTTCCACAAGATGTGGCATTGGCTGACAAATTGGGTGGATTTCAAAAACGATTGGTCCAATTCCTGGAGGTTGAGGCTATTGGTGGCTACTAACCTTGATGGCTATTTTGCCTCTGAATACCACTCCCTGGAGAGCAGCAGAGGGATAGAGCTGCTGCTGCTGCTGTACCCATGTCCTGCTTCTGAGCACCTGCTAGGCCACCGTGAAAATGGGATGCCGGACTAGATAAACCTTTGCTCTGACCCACCAGGGCTCCTCCTGTGTCCTTACACCATTGGTTTCTTCCCAGCTCCTCAGATATACTGTCTATGGACATGGAAGATGCACCTAACTGTCTAACTATTTATTACTCTCCTAGTGCTTAATGTTCTGCCAGTGATCCACAGAAGAGACAGGAAGACACATACCACAATGATGGAGCAACACAGGGTAAGTGAAATATACTCGGAGTTGAGTGTGAATTTCAGCTCATAGTAGCAATGAATGAAACTTTCCTCAAAACCTCTAGCGATATATACATTATTTACACACTGGGCCCCGCATGATTGGCTAATTCCGGGCTGCTCCTGTAGGCCAATCAGGTTGCGGATTCACCTCCTCCAGAAGCCTGATTGGCTGCTCCTGCAGGCCAATCAGGTCGCTGATTCACTTCCACCTGGAGCTGGATTGGGTGGCTCCTGCAGACCAATCAGACTGCTGCATTCTGGATCCTATTGTTCTAGGATTCACCTCAGTTCATAACAGTAAGCGACAGAGAAGAACTTGTAACAGGAAGGACCATTTTCAGTAACAGCTCCATGTGCTGTGTCATGCCTCCAGGTTTACATCCTCGAAGGAGCTCAAGGTGGCATGTACAGTTCCTTCTCTCTTTTGGAGCAACAAGGGACAAGTCTACTCCCATCTTCTGCATAGCAGTCCTTCAGATATTCTGAGACAACAATCATGCCTCCTCGTCATCTTCTCCATGCTAAACCACCCCAGATCTTTCTACCCTTCCTCTTGGTTTCCAGACTCCTTACCAGGGACGCGGACTTAGAAAAAATATTGGGGGGGCCCGGGAAAGCTCATGAATAATAAATAAGCTCATGAATATGCAAATAAAGTGGCTCCGGCCCTAAATAGGGCAAGCCACGCCCCCAGCCAGCCGATTGGCTGGCTGGGAAGTGTGGCCAGTCGGGATTCCCCTGTTCTCGCGGGATTTCCGGCCGGGGCTCTCCGATTAGGGCGCGCGGCTGGCTGGCTGGCGAAGGAGCAGGTGGGGAGGAGGCGGGGGACGGCGGCGGCGCTCTGCTGGAAGGGCGCCCGCCCGAGATTATTGGGGGGGCTGAGCCCCCCCAAAAATTTTTTTGAGGGGGCTCGAGCCCCCTCAAGCCCCATGGAGTCGGCGCCCATGCTCCTTACCATCCTGAGGTGGTCACTCTCCTCTAGGTACATTCCATGTCCTCCTCAAAAGACAGCATGCAGGACACTGTACTCCCAATCTCTACCTAGCCAAATGCAAGACAGAGCAGAACTATGACTTCTCGTGATCTGGACACCATGAGAGCCAGTGTGGTGTGGTGGTTATAGCATCAGACTAGGACCTGGACGACCAGGGTTCAAGTCCCCACTGGACGCCCTTGGGACAGTCACTGCCTCTCCTGCTTAACCTACCTCACAGGGTTGTTGGGGGAATTAAATGAAGAAGGGGAGAATAATACCTTGAGCTCCTTGGAGGAAAAGGTGGGCGATAAATGCAATTTTTAAAAAGTGCTTCTGTTAATCATTCCTACAGATCTAGCACATGCCAGCAAATGAAGCAGGATTGAAACCCCACTCACCCATCAGTTGGTGTCACCCGATTGACAGATGGGCGTGGTTTGGGGGGGAAAGGCTCACAGGCCAAACTGAAACACCTGGTGGTCCAAGGTGTTAATGCAACCTGAGATTTGCAATCGGAGCTTCTTCTTTTTTTAGCAATCGAGGCATCTCCTGGCCCAGTGCATTTGCTAAGGCAGGCGGAGTGAACGAATGCATGCTGCACTGCAACACCTCGAGGCTGCAGCTGCCGCTTCCGGCTTCCCCTAGCAAGCACAGCGAGCTCTCATTTGAATGCAGGTCTTCAGTTGGCAATGGGGAGCATGGGGGAGGAAGCAGAGCTCTAATCCCTCTTGGAACTTGCCGTAATGAGGAACTCGTTGAACAAGTAATTGCATCAATTCTTTTCATGCCACGCTTTGGTTATTAAGAGAAAAACCGCGGCTCAGAAACTCAGAAAGTTACCAGTACTGGAGTGCCCAGGGGACAGACCTTTGCCCCCCCCCCTCCCCTGCATTCCTTGTCGAAAAGAAGGAAGAGAAAGCTCTTGAATTCTCTCTGTGATTCAGAAGTGCTGGGTAGGGAATCAGAACATTCCGCCCTGCGTCAGAGTAAGGAGATGAGCAGGGAAAGCATCCATTCCCTACATAGACATCTTGGTTTAAGAAAAGAGAAGTGGGCGATCCTTGACAGACAGGTACAAATTCTGCCAGGGAAATCCTGCTTTGTGAATCTTCTCCTGGTTTTGAAATTGAGCTGCCAGTTCAACAGGTTGCATCCGCATGCCTATCACATGTGTGTTTTGTTCACAGTTGCACAACACCATAGGTATTGTAGTCTTGCAACTGCATACAACATCCCCCACCCAATTCAATCTGCATCACTGGTTTGGGAAGTGAGGTGCATGAAACGTTAGCCATAATCCATAGCTATCCTTTCTTCAGAAATGCTGCAATTTGTTGCATTGCTTTTGCCCAAACCAGCTTCATTCAGAATTGGGGGAAAGAATGACCTAGCTGCATTTTAAGCCGATGATGTGTACACAACTGACATTTCTTTCATGAGAAAGGTGATCATTTAGAGCAAAAAAAAAAAAAAAGAGTTCAATAACATAGATCGTTGGACACAGATGGGGTCAATGTTGTCAACATGTATTTGGTCCGTCCCCCCCCCCCCCAGTTCAAATTGTAAAGGGCTGCAGACAATTTGAGAGAAGGATGCTTGAAATATCACAATAATGTAAACGGACAGCATGAGAACACATATGTTTTCCAAAGTTCAAAATGTGTCTACAGTGAATGAGGGGGCTAGTGCATGCTGTTCCCACTCTCATACTCTTCACATTGATTGATGTAACATTCAAAATTAAACATTGCAAAAGGCCTGAGCTAATGTTAAACATGACTCAAAATCTGCCAGGCCTCTCGACCTAGGAGAGTCGCTCACCAATTGCCTATTTTTCAATGTCAGTACCCAGCTTTGAATCACGTTAGATAATGATGAAGTCAAGAGCACTTCTTGGCATGTGCAGAGCACACTTTCCTTAGAATGTTTATACTGCTGGGATCTGCGTTGGGGCACATGCAAAAATTCAGCTGAGAAAGGGAAACTTTCAAGCAAACTTGAGCCATGGTATTACCCTTTAAAGAACATAACTAGTACCTCAAAATCAGATGCAAAATAATACCAAGAAAAACAACAGACTTGCTGGGGGACCATCTTCGTTTCTTGTTGACTTAATGGTAGTGATTAGAGCTGAGCACTAAGTCCAGTAGGTTCCAGTTGTATTCTGCTTAACTGAATATTATCAGCTCACTGATTTAAGGAAAGCTTTTGGATATTTCTTTTTTTAAAAAAAGCTTTTATTTCATTTTGCGCTTATGCTTATTTCTGAGCACGAATGCTTCATTGCCTTGTGGTTTTCACAGCATCATGGTTTTTGTAGTCCGCAAAGACAAGGAGTCTTTCACAGGGACACGTGTCGTCCTGGAGAGTTAAAATAGTTTGGAGCAAAAGGGTTAAAATAAGAACATGCTGCAAAGAGGGTTAATGGTGTTAGGTGGAAGGTAATATGGTGTAAAACGGTTTTACATTTCACAGAAACGAAGGCTGAAGCATTAATTGGTGCGCTAGTGGGATCTGCTCCTTGCAAAACCAGCCCACCAGCCTGTATCTCCTGGATAGATTCAAAAACTGGTATAGGTCTCTTCCCCCTACTTTGCCTCTTCTCCGCTCGCTTCCTTTTGTTGCCGTGTAATAGGCCTCCAAAATGCAAAAATGATATGCAAATCTGACATTTAATTTAGACATATCTAAAGAGGCTGCAGGGAAATTCTGCTGATCGCAGCCTCCACAGACCGGAAAGCGCAGCCACATTCATTAATTCTCCCTCTCCCCCTGCCACACACCAACTCCCTTCACCCCACATAAAGTCTGCTCTTGGCATTTGCACAACTCATCCCACATGTCCCCACCCCCACCCCCTGCCGAACAGAAGCAACACGAGAACAAAGTGTGTTTCCTGTCACCCAACATCACCATTTCTTTTCTCGCTCCCTTCAACTCCCGGACGGAACCCCCGATAATAGGATCCTTCATTTAACTTCTTCTGTAGACTCCTTCCTGGATCTTTCCTGGCCCTGCAAGGAAATAAGAAGGCCTCAATTTCGACCAGTATGTCTTTGGTACGGTACTGTTTCCTTTCCACTGCGGTTCAGTTTCCAAAAAAAACACACCTATGTTATTCTTCCCACTGTCAGCAGACTTTCACACAATTTATTACATTATTACTGTGTCATTTCTGTGTCATTTGAATTATGGTGCTGGAGGAGACTCTTGAGAGTCCCATGGACTGCAAGAAGATCAAACCTCTCAATTCTGAAGGAAATCAGTCCTGAGTGCTCACTGGAAGGACAGATCCTGAAGCTGAGACTCCAATACTTTGGCCACCTCATGAGAAGAGAAGACTCCCTGGAAAAGACCCTGATGTTGGGAAAGATGGAGGGCACAAGGAGAAGGGGACAACAGAGGACGAGATGGTTGGACAGTGTTCTCGAAGCTACCAGCATGAGTTTGACCAAACTGCGGGAGACAGTGGAAGACAGGCGTGTCTGGAGTGTTCTGGTCCATGGGGTCATGAAGAGTCAGACACGACTAAACGACTAAACAACATCAACACTGTGTCATTCCACACCATTTGTGTCAGTGCAAAGGAAACACAATGCACATGGGGAGTTGTCAGATTTGTGCATGGTTTGTGGACTGAAAACAGAAAATACGGTTTCTTTTCACTGGGTTGATTTCCGCTCCAGATGTGTAATGAATAAGCAAACGTCAGCAACTTCCACACGCGTTGGAATTCTCTGACATCACTGCTTTGCCCGTCTACGTTTTATTTTGCTCTGGTTTTCCAGCATGACCGTGTGGCACACAGTCCCATGGTCAAAGAGTGGTGTTTCGTCCAAACTTCCTAAGGGTCTTTCAGTCTCAAGCAGCACCAGGGATGTTAAACTTATTAGCGATTGCAGGAGTTGCACAATGCAATCGCACAAACGTCTACTCAGACGCAAGCCCTGTTGAGTTCAGTGGCGTGGCTACTAAGGTCAGTGTGCACAGGATTGAAGCTTTAGTCTGCACTCAAGCCGAGGCTCCATATAGCCATTGTAATATCAGCGACATGGAACCTGCAGCCCTCCAGACAGTGTTGGGCTCTGACTCCCATCAGGCCCAACCAGCATAGCCAACACTCAGGGATGATGGAAATTGGAGTTCAGCAACACCTAGAGCAGGCATAGGCAAACTCAGCCCTCCAGATGTTTTGAGACAACAGTTCCCATCATCCCTGACCACTGGTCCTGTTAGCTAGGGGTGATGGGAGTTGTAGTCCCAAAACATCTGGAGGGCCGAGTTTGCCTATGCCTGACCTAGAGGGCCACCAGTTCCAAATCGCAAACTCAATGCACAGAGTTCCAATCGTTGCTTGGTCAAAATGGCATCACCACATACACAAGAGGAAGGTATGTATCAGCAGGCCCCAAGGTTTGCAGAAGTAAGGGGAAAACATTATTATTATTATTATTATTATTATTTTTTTTTTTTTTTTTTTTAAAACCTTCTAAGTGTGGCTTAAGAGGGAAGGAAACAACTCATGAGGACAGAAAACTGACGGTCTGTTAAGGGAGATGGAAAAAGGAGGAGGAATGGAGCAACACTTTGTTACAGAACCCACTTCTCATGACTAATTGGTAATTATTGATCCAGCCTCCACAAATTTCTCTTAATTCAATTTGATAGGCAGTTAAGCTAGTGACCATTATACCATAAATAAATGTGTTCTCTCGCTTGCTCTTTCTTACTCACACACACCCAGTGGCATAATGGGGAGGTCCTACCAGGGTGATTGCCTCAAGTGCAAAAAATAAAATAAAATTAGGGGCTACCGCCCTGAATGGACACACTCCCCATCCCACCCGCCTGCCTCACATGAAGAGCCCACTGAGCATGAGCAAGGAGAGGATGGGCCCTCGCATCCCTTGGCCATGCAACGTCCCCTGCCAGCAGGGTCGGCAGATGGATGGCAAGACTCGCAGTGGTGGCAGTGCCCCAGTCTGAGGAGGTATGCACATGTTCTCTGTCCGGCAGCAGCAGCTCCACGTGGAGGCACCAGTTAGGGGGCGCAATTCTTGCTTTAGAGGGTACAGTACTTGCCTTGCCCGGGGCACTGGCAACCCACGCTATGCCACTGCAAACTCACACAGCCCCTGACATATTTACAGATCACGTGTCAGGAAGCCAGATTCATCCTGGTCTTCTCCCTGACCCGTTTGCAAGTAGACTGGCTTCCCACTTGCACTCGAAGGTCACACAGCCCTGCAACAGCCATACCACGTAATCATTCTCATTGTGCGTCAGACTTTTGTGTGTGTTGATGCAGGAGAAGGTGAGGAGGGGAAAACCCTTCCCTCTGGCAGCACCCCAAAGTAGTTTGTTTGGGTTTTTTCCCTGCCAAGGTGCAGAACCCATTTATATCCAAAGAGGATGTTGCAAAAATCAAGTGCTGCATTTGAGAGGCAGGGAAATGCCAAATGCCACCGCACAGCTCAGGGTTCTGTGCCAGGTTTCACCTTGGCGCACCTGTGCTTGCTCTCCAAGGCTGCTGGCATCTCGTTGACAAAGCAGGGATGAAAGGGAGGCAGCAGCTGGGTCAATCGGCATACGGTAAATGTCACCGTTCGCTGGATGCCATTACAACAAGGTTAAAGGCCTCACGTTGCGAGGGTAGAACCTTCATGATCCTTCTCTGTGGTTTCTTGCAGGCTGTCCACAAAATGCACAATCTCTCTGTTCTTAAAGCTTATACAGTTCCCTTCTAGGGAAAGCTGGATTCTGTGCGAATGGGGAAACAGTGCAGGATTCCTCTCTCCTTTTGCATCATTGAACCCCCATTTTAGTAGCTAAGGCAAAGGGGAAAGAGGGGTGCTTGAAATCCCTGCCTTGAAGCCACTGAAAACATGACCCAGCCTCCCCTCCAGAGATTGAATAGAATAGAATAGAATAGATTCTTTATTGTCATTACACAAGTGCAACATTGCACAAAGTGCAACGAAATTGGATGCCATCCCTTAAAACAACAAAAGCAAAACAACAACAACAACCAAACAAACCACATTCCAGCCACACCCACACCACACCCATCAAACTCCCAGGTCACACTATCAAGTTACAGCATTCAAAAAGGCCACAGCTCTTGGATAGAAACTGTTTTTCAGTCTATTTGTCTTTGACTTGATGTTTCTATATCTCCTGCCAGAAGGCAGTAGTGCAAACAGACAGTGTCCCGGGTGAGATGAATCCTGCAGGATGTTATTTGCTTTCCTAAGACAACGGGAACCGTACAGTTCTTCCAAAGATGGGAGAGGATGACCAATAATCCTTTGGGCTGTGGTTATGACCTTCTGGAGCACCTTCCTCTCCCTAGCTGTACAACTGGAGAACCAAGCACAGATACAGTATGTAAGAATGCTCTCTATGGAGCCTCGGTAGAAGGACACCAGCCTCCCCTCCAGAGATTGAAGCAGGCATTGCTGCCTATGCACCTTCAAGCATACAGTGGTACCTCAGGTTAAGAACTTAATTCGTTCCGGAGGTCCATTCTTAACCTGAAACTGTTCTTAACCTGAAGCACCACTTTAGCTAATGGGGCCTCCTGCTGCCGCCATGCCGCCAGAGCAAAATTTCTGTTCTCATCCTGAAGCAAAGTTCTTAACCCAAGGTACTATTCTGGGTTAGCGGAGTCTGTAACCTGAAGCGTCTGTAACCCGAGGTACCACTGTATATTAACATCCATGAGGACTAGAAACCTTTTAAACGTGAACACTGGCATTTTGGGGAAGTTGAATTCTCTCTCCAAATACCACATTCAATAGAATTGAGGTATGGGCACATATGTAGCCTTGCAGACTACCTGTTCTGCTCTCTCAATGCCAGTCCCTGGTGAACGACGGCTCCTTATGAGTTCTGGCAAACACAATATGAACCTGGATGCTAAGAACAGAGGTGTTAAAAGTTCGCAAGCTTTCCTTTCCCCTCTGTGAAGCATTCAAGGCTGCGTGGAATATGTTCTGGGGCAAACACCCAGCAGACCCCCATTACTCTCCGGCAAGCCGACGTTGCTTCATCCAGGCAGCTCTGAGGGTTATATATTGATGCTGCATTATGTTATGGCAGCGACTCGCATCTGCGCCACGCAGGCATGAATAAAAGATGGGCCGGCAAATGGCGAAGAGCAGCAAATTAATTAATCGAAGCATAGCTCTCTACGTTTCCATAAAAGCGCGAGAGAGCAAAATAAAAACCCAGCCCCATCCAGCGCAGGCAGGAGAACAAAGCAAAACAGGAACCAAACAAAGGGTTGGCAGAGACAGATATTTAGGGCCCTGATCCGTACAGTGCTGCCGCATATCCCAACCTATCAGGGATCCCAGCGTGGCTGTCGTGGCAGGCGGTAGCTCTATGGAATTCAGTGTGGCTTACTCCCAGGTCAGTGGGGTTGAGGCGGCAGACTTAAATGGAATCAAATACTTGTTGAAAAGGAAGGGAATTTGGGTGCTGTCTGAAAACCAAGAAAGAGGGAGATTACCTAAATTCTTTAGGCTGAGAGTTCTACTTATGGCTGGAGTGAGCCTTTCAGTCGAGCTCCTGGCATTTTTCTAGGTCATGCCCCTTCTCTCTAAGCCCTGTTCCTTTCCCATCTCACTGACTCCTTGGGCATAGTCAGGGTGGGCAGGACTTTGGGGGCGGGGGACAGAACCAAGCTAACTGTGAGGCGATTGGTCAGTTAGTTAAGTAATTTTATTTATTTACCGTACTTGATTTGAGGGGGAGGGGTCAGCTGCCCCACTCTGCACCACCACCACTCCCGGCTGCACCCAGGAAGAGAAGATGAAAGCCAAAGGCTCATCCATACTAATAATCAGTGCTTTTTTTCTTTAAAAAATGTTTAGGGGTACTCTCATTTCGACTCAAGAAAATCGCCATTTTATAGTTCAGATCGGGGGAAATAAATACAGTGGTACCTCGGGTTACAAACACTTCAGATTACAGACTCCACTAACCTGGAAGTAGTACTTGGGTTAAGAACTTTACCTCAGGATGAGAACAGAAATCGCGCAGCAGCAGCAGCGGGAGGCCCCATTAGCTAAAGTGGTACCTCAGGTTAAGAATGGTTTCAGGTTAAGAATGGACCTCCAGAACGAATTAAGTTCGAAACCAGAGGTACCATTGTACAGTAAATGGACAAAAGTACAAAGATTCACAAAATGTTTAGGGGTATGCGTACCCCTGCGTACCCCCAGAAAAAAGGCACTGCTAATAATCCACACTAGCTCTGCCTCCTGTCTTCAGGACTGTGTATGTGCTAGGCAGCCCCAAAGAATTTGGGGTAACCGTTTTCTAATTCCTGTGGCAGGAAACCAAGACTGGATACACACATAAACATGAGCGCAGCATGTCTAACGCTGCCCAATATATTTTTTGAAACCAAAAAATGTTGTGTTTCTTACATAGATTGTGTAGTTTGTGAGTTTGGACCCATCCCACCCCAAATCGTGTGAAGTCATGCCAAAATCATGTTTCGGTCGCTCTCATCTTGATTCAAAATGGCACCTGGCATCCAAACATCAACAAATAATCACCCCCACCTCGGGAACCCTCCTGCTGAATTAAGGATATCCCAAGTGGAGGTGGTATGACAAAAAAATAGGTGAAGTCACTCCCAAGTCATGGTTTATTCCACCATCCTGATTCAAAATGGCACCTGGTATCCAAATGTCAATGAAGACCCCCAACCCTACCTCAAGAACCCTTGTTCCATGTGTGGTGATGATATCTCAAGAGGAGGCCAAATCTATGTAAAAAAAAGGTATGAAATCATGCCAAAATCACATTTCGGTCTGCCATGTTGATCCAAAATGGTGCCCAGCATCCGAAATTGTGATGAAGTCTTCAGAACACGTGTGCTAACTTTGGCAACAATATCTTGAGAGGCAGCTGAACCTAGAAATAACCAAGCACTTTTCAAAATTTATGGGCTATCTATCTATCTATTCTGGGGTTTTAATGGAGAAAGGTGCCTCCCCTTCGTTGCTCTTTTCGTAGCGGCCCCTTTTGGCACCCCTGGCGCTGCTGCCAATTAAATAAATTAGCACCAAAAGGCTATTTGCATTGGATAAATATAGCACCTGCCACCCAACCAAGCTGTTTGTCACCCAGTTTAACACATTTATCCAAACCGGGCCTATCCATCTTCCTGATGCAGCATCATATTCTCGCAGATCTGTCTTGTCGAACCTGTTAGGGAAGGAAAAAAGGGGGGGGCACAGCTGCCCGTTCGCCAGATTCACCTCTTCCATTTGGAGGAGTTATTTATACGGAGCGGCGAGATACATGGCATTAAGCTTCCTAATGATAATAATAATAAAAGCCCAAACTGGGGAGGAAACAAACAAAGAAGGGTGCCGTGTGTTTTATTATAGACCAAAAAGCGCCTGCCAGAATGATAGATCCCCCTGCAAAGGAAACACTTTTTATCAACAAAGTTCCTAGCCGAATGCAGGCGTGATGGATGGCCTCAGCCTTGGCGCGCAGTTCTAGGCTGTGCCTGAAGGAGACGGAGCTACCGTTCCGGGGCTTAATTTACAGTGAGACGAGAGAATGTTCTGGAAAAGAATTACAGCTCCACCCCTTCCTCCCAAGGGTCAGTCAGGGAGAGGCATGGTCTCGGGATTCATTTCCAGACCTCCAAGTGTCCCTATCTTTCAGGGACAGTCCCGCACTAACAGAAGCCGTCCCTGTTTCTGATTTGACCCCGGAATGTCCCACTTTTCCTTAGGATGTCCCTAAGTGGAACATCCCACCCTGTGGAACGCCCTCCCAGCAGATGTCAAAGAGAACAACAACAACCAGACTTTTAGAAGACATCTGAAGGCAGCCCTGTTTAGGGAAGATTTTAATGTTTGATGCATTACTGTATTTTAATATTTTGTTGAAAGCAGCTCAGAGCGGCTGGGGAAGCCCAGCCAGATGGGCGGGGTATAAATAATAAATTATTATTATATTATTATTATCTTCATCAGAGAAATGTTACAGGGGATGGAACTATGCAAAGCACACACACACCCAGGCCAAGGAGATCAGTAACTATACACCCTTTAGAAGGCATCTGAAGACAGGCCTGTATTGGGAAGTTGTTGGTTTTTTTTAATGTCTAATGTTTTATTATGATTTTTTGCCAATTATTTTTATTGATTTTCCAATTTTTAAAAAACCGATTGTCACCAAATTAGTACAAGTTTAATACAAAGTTTAATACACTGGCACAGATGTTCCTTCTTCCCTGCTCCCTCCAACACTGCTCCAAGTAGATTAGCTTTCCCAACTTTCACTGCAATATTCAATAAAATTAAACATAATTACAGTGGTACCTCGGGTTAAGAGCTTAATTCGTTCCGGAGGTCCGTTCTCAACCTGAAACTGTTCTTAACCTGAGGTACCACTTTAGCTAATGGGGCCTCCTGCTGCTGCCGCATGATTTCTGTTCTCATCCTGAAGCAAAGTTCTTAACCCGAGGTACTACTTCCGGGTTAGCGGAGTCTGTAACCTGAAGCGTCTGTAACCCAAGGTAGCACTGTATGTTACAATAATATTTCATGCAATATTATGTTTTTGTGAAATATTATGTGGCTGGGGCAACCCAGTCACATGGGTGGGGTACAAATAAATTGTTGTTGTTGTTGAATAAGATGTCTCTATTTTCATCGGAGAAACGTTGAAGCGTATGGATTTCATCTGGGCCTTAGGCTTCTCCGCCCAGATCTGAGGAGCAAATCCAGAATCAGAGAGGGTCGTCCACATGGAAGATTCCACCCAAGCCCTGCCACCAATCAAGAAACAAAGGGAGTATGACAATAGCCCATCGCTCAAACTCTCCCAACTCTTGGCCACACCTTCACAGCTCTCACATTTGATGCTTGAGAAGAGCGGCTAATGAGAATGGACTGAGCTGCAAGCTAAGTGTCTCCGCCGAGGGGCCTGATTAAGGCTAGGGAGACCTTGAAGGTAAAGTCATTCCTAAGAAGGGGAGGTGATTAGTTTTTAATCAGCAGGCAAGGTTCTCTTGGGCTGAAGTACATAATTAGAGGAGGCCCTGATCCCCCAGAATATCCAAATCCCTGCCTTGTCCCTTCCCCCCTCCATACTCCTGGCACTGCTGTGCTGAGCCAAAGGGGTGGAATCAGTGCTTTATTCCCCCCCCCCCTTTATAACAGGGTTTCCTAAACCTTCTAGCAACTGGTGCATATATCAGCGTGTATCATATTGTGTATCATGGAAAGGTAAAACACGACATGCTTTTAAAGGGCCCTGCACCTAGATTTCTGTGTGAGTCACAGCACCAAATTGGAATGCAAGCCCAGAGCGATGGCTCATCCAGAGGTACAACAGGAACTCTTCAAAGAACATTGGCCTCCCATCTCTCTCCCTCTGTCTCCCCTCTCTCTTTCCCCACAACTGCATGATGTCTATGACGATAGTGTCTCATACAAAATGTAAATGAACTGTGAAAATGACTACAAATCAAAAATGGACATGCTATATGTACAGTGGATGCTCGGGTTGCGAACGTGATCCGTGCGGGATGCACGTTCGCAACTCACAGCATTCGCAAACCACAGCTGCGCATCTGCGCACACGCGAATTGCGATTCAGTGCTTCTGCACATGCGCAACCCACAATTTAGCGCTTCTGCACATGCGCAACCACCAAAACCCAGAAGTAATCCGTTCCAGTACTTCCAAACGCAACCTGAAGTATCTGTAACCCAAGCTATGACTGTACGTTTCCATGTTTATTTGTTTGTTTTCAAACACAAGAAAATCTTTAATAAAAACTAATTTTACTCTCCCCCCCCCCCAAAAAAAGAGTGGATAATACTTCTGTGTCTCTTTATCAGGAGTGGTAGAATGCCAAAACATGACAGAATTACTTGCCTCCAGCGGAGGCTGACTAGAAGGGAGCCAGGCCAGAGCAGTATCGCATACAGAGGTGCAATGGGCACCCTCACCTGAGGCCAGTCCGTTCAGCTATGTCTCAACTGCAGCCAGAGAAAAAGAGAGACGTTTGAGTTGCCAAAGTGGAGGGGCAATCAGAGGCTTAGGAGAGATGCTGTTGTTGACATTTATTAACGTTTAATTTTCTGCCGCTTTCAGCCTGGGTTGCAAGGGGACTGCTGTTGCTTCAGGGTGAGTGTGTGGTCTGAAGCTGTCAAAAAGAGTGTCCTGTCTCCTGAAACGTTCCTTCCCCGCTTCATTCCAAATCAGATATTTGCAGAGGCAGGTGATATCACAAAAACACCTTTTACCCTCTTTCCTCAGCAGGAAACTGATCCTTTTTTCAAAGCTCTCCTGAAACTTCCCACCGCTGAGGGAAAATCTTGAGGGCGGCACAACATAAGGGAAATACAATTCAAGGTGTTGTCATAGTAATTATCAAGACGGCTGTTGTTTTTAATTTGACATTTTATTCAATAAAGAAAGAAAGAAATCAAATGTTCATATCTGTCACAGGGATGGAGGACGAAATCCACCCCTTTCTGTCTGGGTCTCAGGACTCTCCTCAGGAGCCTTACCTGCCTGAGGCTGCGCAAACATCGCCCATCCTTTCGAGACCCAGCTGCCCCCTTGCCAAACTCTCTCATTCGCAGCCCTTGCTTGCACGACAGCTACCGAAATAAATGGCTCTGCTGTTTGCAAAATAAATAACATGCCTCCATTTCCTTGCCTTGTCTGGGGACTCACTTAGTGCGCTGGGAAGGCCGCAGAACTTGTTTATGGTCCGGCTATAAACCCTCACTCCGGCGAGGTCGGTAATGTTGACAGAGCTTTCTGCAGAGAGCGCCTTTAATGCCACAGATCCGGAAGCTAAGGAGCCCCACTCAGAGGTGAGAGTGGGGCATGGGTATACGCATGCACATGATCTGAAATGCAGAGATGGTATGGGAATTGATGCAAAGGATGGATGCCTCTAACTCCACCCCCTCCTGTTCTCCCATAACTGCCTGCTGAGGGCCTGAAGAGCCCTGCCCTTTTCCACCTGGCTTGGGGTGGGGCCTGACAGGCTTCACAAGGACTGTGGCTGCTGCTCAGCAGTGAGGGCTCCTCTTTTAAACTTTAATTTTTATCTGTGTTGTTTCAAATGAGACCATCTTGGCTGTGATCCCTGGAAGACCAGCACCCTGCCTTGCTGGCCTTTTCCCATCTGGCCTGGGAGAGTGGAGTGCTGACTGACTCCTGCTACAAAAACTGAGGCTGTTGAACAGATTCTTGGGCTGGGGCATGGGTAAGCAAACTAAGGCCCAGGAGCCAGATCCGGCCCAATCGCCTTCTAAATCCGGCCCGTGGACAGTCTGGGAATCAGCGTGTTTTTACATGAGTAGGATGTGTCCTTTTATCTAAAATGCATCTCTGGGTTATTTGCGGGGCATAGGAATTCGTTCATTATTTTTTTCTTCAAAATATAGTCCGGCCCCCCACAAGGTCTGAGGGACAGTGGACCGGCCCTCAGCTGAAAAAGTTTGCTGACCCCTGGGCTGGAGTATTGTTTATGGGGAGGTTGAGAGAGCTTATTGATATTATTATTGTATCTTTAGTCTTAGATCTTATGATTTACGTGGAAATTGTTTCCATTTGGTTGTGTACGTTTTGATGTGTTTTATTTATTGTTTATGACTTCTGCTATGTTTGTAAGTATGTAAATCTTGTCATGTTGTAAGCCGCTTTGAGCATAGTTTCAACTATGGAAAGACGGCATACAAATAAAATGATGATGATGATGATCTAGGCTCCATATACCGCCACCTCCCATGTCATCCTTTTCCTCAGTTTCCCAGGGGGGATTCTCCCCTGGGCTCTCCCACTTCTCCTCACATAAAGGCTGCCATCACAGAACACAGAAAGCTGCCTTATACTGAGGAAGATCATTGGTCCATCTCATTCAGTGTTGTCAGCACTGACTGGCAACAGCTTTCCAGGGTTTGGGGCAGAGGTCTCTCTCAGCCCTAGCCGGAGAGGCAGGGAATATTTCAGGACACTCCAAAAATTGTTGAGCTTTTTTGGGGAAGACACAAAAAATTGTGAGCTTTTTTTTTTTTAGGAACCCCAAAAGTTGTTTTAGACAACGCAAAAGGTTTTAGACAGACCCCCAAATTGATTTCCTATTTCCTGCATGCAGAGCAGAAGCTCTCTAACCACTGAGCTACACAGCTGTTCCCTGTCCTTTCTACTGGCTGGACAATGAATGGGTAGATGGGACCGCTGTTAGGTTACATTTGACTAGGTAGAGCAAGGTTCACCAATGTGATGCCCATGGGCACCAGAGTGCCCACCAGTATCTCTTATGGCACCAATGAAAGGCTTCAGTAAAAATATCCAAGCAAAAAATCCACAATACGCAGGAGGCTGGTATCTCCTGCTTGTATTGGTTGGGCCTCTCCTGCATTAGACAAGCTCCCTTAAGCAGTGCTATTTGTCTAGAAAAAGAGGCGCCAGAACTCACCATTAACGTGGCATCCCTTATTAAGACTCTGTGGGTGGGCTTCATTTTTGGAACATCAGTGCCTCATTACAGAGGTACCCATTTCTCTGCCTTGCCCTTCCTTGTGACTGTTCAGCCAGTAGTGACAGACGCTTTTTGTCTTACAGCCTTGCAGCTTGACTCTAACAGTCACGGCTTCCCTCCAAAGAATCCTGGGAACTATAGTTCTTTAAGGGTGCTGAGAGGAGTTTGACAATCAATCCCTCTTTATTGTAGCTTTAGGAGGGGAAAATGGACAATTCTCAGCACCCTCAACAAGCTACACTTCCCAGAATAAGAATACCAGAATAAGAAGCCATATTTGTTTAAAGTGGTACAATAAATATTTAGTGCAGGTGGGGCTGCCCCTTTTGTCTCTTAGGCTTCGTTCTTCGCCAAACCTTCCTGGAGTCCCGTTTTCCACAAAATAACGATGCCTCTGCTTACCTTGGGCTCTCCTTGTTTTCAGCAAGAGTGTTTGGCTCCCTCTTTATCATAAATCTAGCAGGATTTAACTTCTAGCTACTGATCCTTCTGACAGTAATGGGCCATTAACCAACTAGACATAAAACTGAAAGTGTAAATCTTGCTCCTGTGGGGAATTAGAACGCAGGTTTTTAGGATGCAGGCCATGAAACGCGAGAGTTCACCGCCATCGCAAATGAGGCCTGATTAACAGTCCCTTCCCACAATCCTCTCCTTCGCAATCCTCCGGGAGCAGGAGGAGGGTTGGCAGGAGCTGCGTGAGGAGAAGGGAGAGCAACGCCCTTGGGGAAGAATGAGAGAGGCCCTAATCACATCCCAGAGGATTTGGCCCCCTCATCAGCCAAAAGGCACAGGTCTTTGCCCTATTCATTTTGTAAAGTTGTTTGTTTGCTGACAGTGCATTGGAATGCTTCCTAAGATGCCCAACACCACATTGGGCACAGTGGGAGATCAAGAAGCAGTTTTTCAGCCTTGTTTGGATAGCATTGGATTAACCCTTTGGATTAAGATGCCAACGCGAACCTTTCCAAACTGCACAGACTTTTTGGTTTCATGGAATTCCCGCACAACGTCGGGTACGAGGCCGCTAGCCTACCATATATTTTGGAAAGTTGTTTGCATGTTCGCTGTGCCTTTGAACATCTCTTTAAGATAGCACAATTCAAAGTGTTGGTGTTGACCTTTAAAGCCCTAAACGGCCTCGGCCCAGTATACCTGAAGGAGCGTCTCCACCTCCATTGTTCTGCCCGGACACTGAGGTCCAGCGCCGAGGGCCTTCTGGCGGTTCCCTCACTGCGAGAAGCCAAATTACAGGGAACCAGGCAGAGGGCCTTCTCGGTAGTGGCACCTGCCCTGTGGAACACCCTCCCACCAGATGTCAAAGAGAAAAATAACTACCAAACTTTTAGAAGACATCTGATGGCAGCCCTGTTTAGGGAAGCTTTTAATGTTTAATAGGTTATTGTAGCTTAGTGTTTTGCTGGAAGCCGCCCAGAGTGGCTGGGGAAACCCAGCCAGATGGGTGGGGTATAAATAATAAATTACTACTACTACTACTACTACTACTACTACTACTACTACTATTATCAGGATCACCTTGTCCTTGGTGGCCCCTGAGAGCAGGTTTTCGTCTATGTTTTGGATGCCATTGGCCCAGGGGTCCATTTCGTTCTGTACCTTGAAGTCAGCAGCTATCCTAGGATTTAGATGAGATTCCACCCCCTGCCCCCTCAATCTGCAACTGGAAATGCCAGAGAAGTTCTACCTGGTATATATGGTATATATGGAGAAGGGGCTGTGGCTCATTGGCAGGGCAACTGCTTTCCCAGGTTCAATCGAATCGCCAACGTCCTTGGGAAGAAATGAGAATATCCCCTGTCCTGTCTGAAATCCTAGAGAGCCACTGCCAGTCAGTGCCGACGATACTGAGCTAGATGGGCCAAAGTTCTGGCTCCGTATGGGCAGCGTAACCCTAAATCTTGCTATTGTTTGGAAGGAAACACCATAGCTCAGTGGCAGAGCATTGCAGCCTGGCCACAGTGACCCGGGAACGTTGCTGATTCCAGCCTGCCTGCCACTTGGCCAATGGTGGGCCGGCATGGGCAGGATTTCCCGAGGGGGGGGCGGACCCAGCTGACCCATAAGCGTCGCTTGGGTCCACTCCCAGGGGGGATAAATTGAGACCTGCCCAGGCCTCCTTTCCAGTTCACTGGCGTCAGACCTCCCACCCTCCCTTTCCTTTTCCCTCAGTTTCTCAATGGAGATTAGACCTTGCTATATGGACGCAGGTGGCTCTGTGGGTTAAACCACAGAGCCTAGGACTTGCTGATCAGAAGGTCGCCGGTTCGAATCCCCGCAACGGGATGAGCTCCCGTTGCTCAGTCCCAGCTCCTGCCAACCTAGCAGTTCGAAAGTACGTCAAAAGTGCAAGTAGATAAATAGGTACTGCTCCGGCGGGAAGGTAAACGGCGTTTCTGTGCGCTGCTCTGGTTCGCCAGAAGCGGCTTAGTCCGGTTTTTGAACTTTGCATCGGAAGCCGAATGTGATCCTGAGCTTCCGTTTTCACTGTTGCGCAGCTAAATTGAGTCCCCCGCAAAGTAATTAAGGCTTTCTTCCTTCCTTTTTTACTGTTGTGCAGCTTATTTGAGTTGTCCCCCCCATGGTAATTAAGGCTTTTTTCCTCCTGCTTTTACCCTTGTGCAGCTCATTTGAGCTCCCCCTCCCCGCATCATAATTAAAGCCTTCCGTTTCTGATTGCAATGTTCTGAGATGATATTTGGTGCTTTTGTTTTTGCTATTTTTTGTGTTTTTGTTTGTGTGGCTTTTTCATTTTTGTGACTGTGGCTTGTTTTTCGCTTTATGATTGATTGATTGATTGATTGATTGTGTGACTGCGGTAATGGATAAAAGCCCCTCCATCCAAACAATGACTATCATGAGTGCAGGTAAGAAAATAATTTAATTTTAATTTTGATCATCTACAATACTGTCTTATTTATTTTATAGTACAGAACATTGATTAATGCTGTCATCTTATGGATCAATGGTCTCGTTAGATAGTAAAATTCATGTTAAGTTGCTGCTTTAGGGGTTGTTTTTAAGAGTCTGGAACGGATTAATCTATTTTGCATTACTTTCTATGAGAAAGCACGCCTTGCTTTTGGAACGTTTTGGTTTTGGAACAGACTTCCGGAACGGATTAAGTTTGAGAACCAAGGTACCACTGTATCTGCTGCCTTGCCTGGTTATTTCATAATTAGGGAGCATCAGGATTATGGGGCCTTGTCATGCAATGTCCCCTGCCTGAAAATGATGAGGAGCCTCTGCCAGTCAGTGTTGGCAATATAGCCCAATGATGTGACTTGGGGTAAGGCAGTTTCCCTTAGATTCAACCTTGGACCTTGTGCATGCATTTGTGTGCTCTGCCCCTGGGTTACAATGCTTTAAACCTCCATTAGATGCCCCCCCAGCTCTACAGGGCCCCCTAGACCAGACTCTGCAGCTCCATCACATCTCCCTATTTCTGCAACAGACCCCTTCCTCTTTCCCGGCCCAGTGGTCTCCGACTGCATATGTTTCAACACAGGGCAACAGCACCCTCTGCTGGTTGTTGGCAGGAGGACGGCAACCCTCAATAGAAGCCGCTCCATCAGCTATAATATATTTCTTCACACCTACAAGCCTGTCTAGGACAGACCTTTTGACCAGCGCTCCAAGCTGACACCGCAGCACCGCCAAAGGCACTGTTCCCATAAAACACTCGCGAGGGCATCACTCTGTTCGCATCAGCAGCTCGGCGTGAACCTGAATGCACTGCAGAAGTTTGCAGAACGCTTGAGTTTTAACAACATTCCTGGCGATGCTTGGTTTGCCCCAGGCTGGATCAACACGACTGGCGATCTAATGTGTCAGGCTCGGCCGACTCTGGGGTTGCGGCGCTCATCTCGCTTTACTGGCCGAGGGAGCTGGCATACAACTTCCAGGTCATGTGGCCAGCATGACTAAGCCGCTTCTGGCGAACCAGAGCAGCGCACAGAAACGCCGTTTACCTTCCCGCCGGAGCGGTACCTATTTATCTACTTGCACTTTGACGTGCTTTCAAACTGCTAGGTTGGCAGGAGCAGGGACCGAGCAACGGGAGCTCACACCATCGCGGGGATTCGAACCGCCGACCTTCTGATCGGCAAGTCCTAGGCTCTGTGGTTTAACCCACAGCGCCACCCATGTCCCATTTCTAGGAATCTACTTTATACTTAAGTCAGATCCTTGGCCTATCCAGATCAGTATGACCTATGCTGACCGGCAGCAGTTTCAGACAGAGGACGTTCCCAGCCCTATGTGGAGATGTCAGCGGTTGAACTTGTCTCATACGGGGATCGAACCTGCAACCTTGGCATTATCAGCACCACGCTCTAACCCACTGAGCTATCAAGAAGAGAGTATCTAGCTTTGCACACACACATACTAGGGGCTGCCACCCCTGCTCGCTCCACCGTATTTTAGACCTCCCACCCTCAGGCAACTTGGGGCTAGTTTATTTTATTTGCTGCATTTGTGACCCAACTTTTCTATAGGGAGCTCTAGTTCTCCTCCTCTCCCATTTTAGCCTCAAAACAACCCTGCGAGGTGGGTGAGCCTGTGAAACGGCGGCTGTCAAAAGGTCCCATGGAGGAAACGGTTTATTGGATATTTGCAAGCAAACTGTAAACAGGATAAGAACATTGGCAGGATTGTTGTAATAACCTGCAGCTTTAAAAGAGTATATATTTAAAGTAGATGAAGAAATGATTAAGTTCAGTTAATTTGGAATACGCAGAAAATGTAAAGGACAAATTTAAGGAACTGCAGGAAGAAGGGGAAGGAAGTCGAGTTTTGAGATGTTAAAAGGATTGTAAAATTATTGAAATGAAAATTATATACAGTGGTACCTCGAGTTACAAAGACCTTGGGTTACAAACACTTCGGGTTACCGACTCCGCTAACCCGGAAGTAGTACCTCAGGTTACGAACTTTACCTCAGGATGAGACCAGAAATCGTGCTCTGGCGGCATGGCAGCAGAAGGAGGCCCCATTAGTGAAAGTGGTGCCTCAGGTTAAGAACGGTTTCAGGTTAAGAATGGACCTCTGGAACGAATTAAGTTCGTAACCAGAGGTACCACTGTATACACACACACACACACGTGTGGTCACGTGGTAAGCTTCATGGCAGAGTGAGGATTTGACCCGTGATCCCCCCAGGTCCTAGTCTCTAACCACTACACTGCACTGCCTCTCCTTAAAATCCCATCTCAACCATGAGATAGGCCTGTGCATCGTTCCGTTGTCCTGTCTTCTTGCACCCACCTCTCTCCCCATGACTGACTTGTCCACCGTTCTGCATAATGACGCTGCACTGGGACATTCTGCACAGCCCTGTGTTGCCTTTTCCTGAGCGCTTTCCTGCCCTGCCGCAACGCCCTTATGAAGTGCAGCGAGGTGCCGGCACGTTGGGCCGCGACATCTGATTCCCGTCCTGTTTTTGCTTCGTGCAGCAGACGAGAGATGTGGCCTGCGCTCCTCACTCCTCCGAGCCCAGCCGGGTGACTTCACCTCCTCTGATATTATGCGCGTGTGATTCTCAGCTTACACACCCGGGCGAAAGCAATTAAAATAGCTTTCGGTGCAGTGGAGGTCATTCTGCAGCTTTCCCCCACCCAGAGACTGCGGTGCATGAAAGTTCAGGATGGGCTTGAAGTATTTACAGCGGTTTCGCACTTGATTTAATTCCTGTTTACAGATCTCGGCAAGCCTTTAATGCTTCCCCTTCCTTGATTTATCTCAAATGTATTTTTTTGCAAATGTAGCTGTGGCAGCAGGGAATCATTGCATTTAAATTGTCCATAGCTGTGTTGGTTAAGTATTAGCGCTGCAAAAGGCAGATTACATTCCTCCAAATATTTAATAAATCTCCTTTTCATTAAGTTGCAGCCATGGTGTGTGTGTGTGTGTGTGTGCGCGTGTGTGTGTGTGTGTGTCCTCCTTTTTTACCTTTGCTTTCCCTCTGTGGCAATTTTCTATTCCTCTGAAACCACGGGATAGTCTGAGAAGTGATCTTAAAGTCATTCAGGGTTTTCACTTCCAAAATAATGGAATATCGGAGCCTTGTGGGTCAGTGATTAGAGATCTCTAACCATGGATTTACACAGTGGCGTAGCGTGGGGGGTGCAGGGGGGGCCAGCCGCACCGGGCGCAACATCTGGGGGGGGGCGCGGAAGAGACTCGAGTGCTAAAATCCACGGGTTAGGGGGCGCAAATTACTTGCCTTGCCCCGGATGCTGACAACCCACGCTACGCCACTGAATTTACAAGCCCCATATTCCATAGTTTGGCAAGTGTAGTGCAATCTGTATTTACAGCAAAATGTCACCAGCAGGTGAGATATTATTTTCTTGTCATGTTTTTTTAAAACAGGGCTGTGTACAGTACTGTATTCTAACACACATTGCCCCCTTGTGGCGAAATGGAGAAACAGCTGCAAGAAATTCGGAAGCTGAAAATGTTAAGTGCTGTAAGACCGCTACTTAGAAGGAGATTACGTTCTGGGGATTGAGCCTAAAGTCAAAATTGTGCATAGTTAAAACACATTGGGTTCAATGGTGGGTGGAGTGTTTCTCCCCAGACCTCCCAAGTGTCCCTGTTTTCCAGGGACAGTCCTGGATTTACTGACACCATCCCGGTTTCTGATTTGATCCCAAAATGTCCAGCTTTTCCTTAGGAAGTCCCTATTTTCATGTGAAAATGTTGGAAGGTTTGGCGTTATACAACCCCCGAGCCAAGGAGATAAGTAACTATACAACATTTAGAAGATACTGGAAGGCAGCCCTGTATAGGGACGTTTTTGTAATGTTGAATGTTTCATTATTATTTTATATGTGTTGGAAGCCGCCCATAGTGTCTAGGGAAACCCAGTCAGATTTATTATTATTATTATTATTATTATTATTATTATTATTATTATTATTATTATTATTGCTGCCATATGTCCAGGTGTACATTTAAATCTGAATCCATCAAATATGCAATTTCCAAAGCAAAATGCGAACTGTCATCCTTCCATCCATCTGTTGCCGAAACCATTATTCAAAATTTGCGCTCACCCAAAATTTGCGATGCAGTTCTTCAGCCGAACAATGTTTACAAAAATGCATATAATAAAGGCACCTGTTTATAAAAAAAAAACCAACAACGAAGATATCAGTGAAAATAACATGCAAAAATGTATTATATTAGGGGAAATATTTCTCTTGGCGGAACACACCTCACAAGGTTGTTGTGAGAATAAAACAGGGGGACGGGCGCGCCTTGTATTGTGCCCTGAGGTCCTTGGAGGAAAGTTAGGATAATAATATAAGACTATAATGATTTTCCTTTTCTTCCTCTTGCCCACACCTCTGCAGTGTCACCCTTGGGATGCCCCTGATTTGAATCTAATTTTAAGCACTTTCTCGTTGTCCTGGCAACGGCCTCAATTTTCACAATGGGAACAATCCGGAGAAAGTTTAAGGGTGCCTTTGTTAAGTGCTTAAGACCCGTCAGTTATTTCCCGCCCCCCCAAAAGGCATCTTGTTCTTTTGCACTGGCTCTGTACTCAAGGATGAAAGTATCGCAGGCGCTGGTAAACAGATTAATGGAGGACATCCTCTGAAGCAGGGATGGATCCAGACCTGGCCAACCCTCCATGGACCCCTTTGACAGGTGGCTGCCCACCTGCCCATCACCTGTGGTTTAAGGACACAGAAAGCTGCTCCAAAGCACTGGTCCCTCTAGCTCAGGACTGGCAGGGGCTGTCCAGAATTTCAAGCAGGGAGACGTCTTTCCCAGTCCTATCCAGGCTGAATCTCAGATAAAATGCTAATTGACAGAGCATGTCAGCCCTTACAAACCAGCAAACTTTCTTTATTTGCTCCCTATTCAAAAGCAGCATAGAGCCTTTTTGCCTGGCATGCTTGTGTTCTTCCATCAACAGTTCTAGAGTGGAGGTTCAGGAAAAATCCCCCATTGTCAACATAAATGCCCCAGTGAATCTGGAGAAGTAGAATGACTGAATATTGTCTCTCTTTTGCTTGGTACTATTGTATACAGTACAATGCTTCTTTTTGGAATGCTAGTAACTGACCATAATAAAGAGATGTATTGATTGACTGGCTGACCTTCCATCTATAGGGGCAGTCTACCTGTGGATACCAGAGCCAAAGGCAAGAGGGATGGACTGCTGCTTTCATCCCCAGCTTAAAGGCTTTTCACAGGCATCTTGCTGGCTGCTGTTGCAGGCAGAACGCTTGGCTGATCCGACAAAGCAATTCACAAAGTCCTATCTGGGGCCTATAAATATCCATTCCCCGCGCTCTCTCTTTTTTTGCAGGAGCTGCAGAGACCAAGTTGCATTTATCTTCCTAATAGCCCCCACATCTGTGGACGACCATCAAATTCCCTGCCTGCTTTGCTGGATTCACAAACGCAACGGCAATTGAGACTGGCTGCAGGGGCGAGTTTTGCACCGCACCAGCTATTTCTTTGGGCTGCGCTATCCATTCTGGCCATTCTGGGACTGAATGTGGAAAGTCATTTCCAACGCCTCTCCTAGGAATGTAAAGAGATCCTGCCGCATCAGTAGAATGGCCCATCTAATCTAGCACCCTGTTCTCACTGCCTGTAGGGAAACCTGGAAGCAGAGGCGTCGCAAGGTGGGTGCGGTGCGAGGAGGGTGACAAAATGCTGGGCAGCAGTCAACTGCTGTGAGAGACACTGTTCCTTTGGTATGCGCAGGCTTCCCAGTGCCAAAATGGTCCATCCACCGGCTCTCCCTCAGCTATATGGCCGCCAGCAGGTTCCTCGTCGCAAGGCACGCGATATCCCCAAAAGGAGATGAGGGAGGCAGATGATGAGCGAAGGGGTGGTATTGTGCTGGTCCTGTGGGATAACTGTGAGGCGAGGTCCGAGTCCAGTCCGAGGTCGAGGGTGCAGTATGGAGGCTGTCCGTCAAAGCTGAAGCGGGGTCCAAGGCAGGGAGTCAGGTGAGGTCAGGAGCTCAGGCAGGAAAGCAGGACAGGGTTCAGGCAGGAACTGGCTACCAACAATGTTGCTCCCGCAACTTGGGACCGGGGCTGGCCGGCTTTTATCTGCCCTGAGGCATAGGGCGGCCCCGATCCTCAGGTGACTCACCTCACCTGGCCTGGAGGCGAGCACTCCTCCTGCGGGAACTTATTTCCCTCCACCTCTCTGCCCTGAGCCTCTGCAGCTCAGGAGAGGCTGGAGGGTTACCGGACCCAGAGGCAACCTCAGCTTCGCCTGACGGGGCTGAGAGTGGAGCACCTGCAGGCAATGGGTCCTCCATCACCTCAGGAGCCAGAGCAAACTCAGCTGGTGCCTGCACCTGAGGACCCAGCACAGGTGAGGACCCTTCAGGCTCAAGCCCCAGCCCCGGCTCAGCTGGTTCTAGAGGCGGGGGATCCTGTGCAGGCTGGGATTCCTCAGGGAATTCCTCGGGGAATCCCAGGCCATCACAGGTATGCAGATTAGAGCCCAACATTGCCAAGCATTTTATTCTCTCTCTTTTTGGTGTGGGTGGGTGGGTGGGTGTGTAGATCTCAATTGCTGCCCCCTTTCTCCCCCACCCTGGCTGACATGCACCGGGATCATGCCACCCACCTCCTCTGGCCTCCACCGTGCTGGAGAGAGAGAGGTATGCCCGGGATCCGTGGCAAGGCACTTTCATAAAGCTTTGCAGCTCCGTTTAGGCTGCCTTCCCAGCCTCTCTGCAAATGGTCAGGGGTGATGGGAAGTGCTGCCCAACACCACCTGGGGGCAATGGCGGACCTATATTTTGGGGGCCCTGAAACTGTCACGAGGACCCCTTCACAACTAGCAACAAGGTCTGGGTAACCACTGCGATCTTCTTCGGTGGGGTTGTTCCATGACAGATCACCACACCTTTACAGCATCTGTGCTATCGACTGTCAAACTTCAGAATTGTTGAAACATATACAACAAAGCTACATATACAAGAAGCTACAGTTAGAACTGGATATGGAACAACTGATTGGTTCAAAATTGGGAAAGGAGTACGGCAAGGCTGTATATTGTCTCCCTGCTTATTTAACTTATATGCAAAATTCATCATGCGAAAGGCTGGGCTGGATGAATCCCAAGCCGGAATTAAGATTGCCGGAAGAAATATCAACAACCTCAGATATGAAGATGACACAACCTTGATGGCAGAAAGTGAGGAGGAATTAAAGAACCTTTTATTGAGGGTGAAAGAGGAGAGTGCAAAATATGGTCTGAAGCTCAACATCAAAAAAACGAAGATCATGGCCATGGGCCCATCACCTCCTGGCAAATAGAAGGGGAAGAAATGGAGGCAGTGAGAGATTTTACTTTCTTGGGCTCCATGATCACTGCAGATGGTGACAGCAGTCATGAAATTAAAAGACGCCTGCTCCTTGGGAGAAAGGCGATGGCAAACCTAGACAGCATCTTAAAAAGCATAGACATTACCTTGCCAACAAAGGTCCGTATAGTTAAAGCCATGGTTTTCCCAGTAGTGATGTATGGAAGTGAGAGCTGGACCATAAAGAAGGCTGATCGCCGAAGAATTGATGCTTTTGAATTATTGTGCTGGAGGAGACTCTTGAGAGTCCCATGGACTGCAAGAAGATCAAACCTATCCATTCTGAAGGAAATCAGTCCTGAGTGCTCACTGGAAGGACAGATCCTGAAGCTGAGGCTCCAGTACTTTGGCCACCTCATGAGAAGAGAAGACTCCCTGGAAAAGACCCTGATGTTGGGAAAGATGGAGGGCACAAGGAGAAGGGGATGAGATGGTTGGACAGTGTTCTCGAAGCTACCAGCATGAGTTTGACCAAACTGTGGGAGGCAGTGGAAGGCAGGAGTGCCTGGCGTGCTCTGGTCCATGGGGTCACGAAGAGTTGGACACGACTAAACAACAACAAAATACAACAAAAAATTAATCCATCTGAGTCATGCCACTCAAATTGGGTCTGTTAGACCCCAATATTTTAAGCAATGTGAACTAAACTTGCTTCTGGGAGCCCTCTGGGATTAGGGGCCCTGAAATGTAAGCTTCATTGGTTTCTTAATACAGTTGTACCTCAGGTTAAGTACTTAATTTGTTCCGGAGCTCCGTTCTTAACCTGAAACTGTTCTTAACCTGAAGCACCACTTTAGCTAATGGGGCCTCCTTCTGCTGCCGCACTGCCGGAGCACGATTTCTGTTCTCATCCTGAAGCAAAGTTCTTAACCTGAAGCACTATTTCTGGGTTAGCGGAGTCTGTAATCTGAAGCGTATGTAACCTGAAGTGTATGTAACCTGAGGTACCACTGTAGATCCATCCGTGTCTGGGGGACACAGACTGCCACCCCTCCATACCTAGAGCAGAGGGAGCGCTTGCAATGTATAAAGATCCTAGGATGCAGGCGTGAGATTCACAATTTCATTTCCCCACCCCTCACTTTGGAATCATCATCAAGTTAATTGGACCTCCTGTGCCACAGAGGCATCAGGCAAATGGTGCCCTCACAGCCCCGCTGTTTGTTTGTTTGTTCCAACAATTTATTTGTGTGTTTATTATGTTTCTGATGTATTCTATTTATTATCCCACCCTTCCTCCGAAAGTAGCCCAGGCCAGCAAGCACCAAGCGATAAGACGTTTTAAAATAACAATCCCAAGACAGATACAAATCTCTGCTTAAAAGGCTTGTTGGAAGAGGAAGGTAAAGTACGACAGCTAAAGAGGCCAGCAGCCCCACACTTCCACTGCATTGTGGCAGGGGGTGTGGAGGTCAATCTAGTCTCTGCAATTAGCTCTCTCCCCAAAGGGTATCTGATTTCTGTATCCTTTGGGAGAGTTCTCAACGGGTGTGGGGTGGCCAGCCTGCACCTCAAAGAACTGACCACTAGGTGTCAGGCTTGCACTGCTAACTACCTCTCCAGTACTGTAGTGGAAAATTCACAACACAGAGAACTAAATAACCTAGTCTGGTGAATTAATAATTCCATTATGTTTGGGAACTCGTAGAATTGTGGAGCTGAAGGTGTGGAGCAGGAATGCTTTCTTCCTTTGTTTTCCTTTTCTCTTCTTTCCTCCTCTGTCCTTCTTAGGTCAGATTTTAGAAACGTTTCTTTTATTTTGGTGCATTATTTTAAAAAAAGATACTTTGCATTGGGTTTGAACTTTTGTATATCTTTGAATAAGTATTAATAAATAAAAAATAAAAAGAAGACCATGGAGTCTTTAGGATATCTCGTTTTATTTACAGCCTGTTCATAGGACAGAGGGGTTCACTGCCTTGACATTCCAATAGACCTTGCCTCTCCATTAGGTTTTTGGAGAACCTAAAAAGTAGAGACATCACCTTGCCAACAAAGGTCCGTATAGTTAAAGCTATGGTTTTCCCAGTAGTGATGTATGGAAATGTGAGCTGGACCATAAAGAAGGCTGATCGCCAAAGAATTGATGCTTTTGAATTATGGTGCTGGAGGAGACTCTTGAGAGTCCCATGGACTGCAAGAAGATCAAACCTCTCCATTCTTAAGGAAATCAGCCCTGAGTGCTCACTGGAAGGACAGATCCTGAAGCTGAGGCTCCAATACTTTGGCCACCTCATGAGAAGAGAAGACTCCCTGGAAAAGACCCTGATGTTGGGAAAGATGGAGGGCACAAGGAGAAGGGGACGACAGAGGACGAGATGGTTGGACAGTGTTCTTGAAGCTACAAACATGAGTCTAACCAAACCGCGGGAGGCAGTGAAAGACAGGAGTGCCTGGCGTGCTCTGGTCCATGGGGTAATGAAGAGTCGGACACGACTAAATGACTAAACAACAAGTCACAGCTCTGGATCTAGCACAGAGCAAGACAAGCCTCTGTATTCTCCAGCTTCCAACACCAGCAAAATCTCACAAACCAAAACTTGCTTCCCTGGCATATGGCTCTGGGTGAGCTGGGGAGAGGCCCTTAGAAAGTGTCTCAAAAACCCTGTGACATTTCAGGGGAAACACTTCTGCGGTGGAGGTGGTTTTGAGAATGATGAGTCTGCTTCTCTCTCTCAAAGAAAATGTGTGTTTGTGCCAGATGGTTTGGGGGAGGAAAGAAATCCAGGATGCAAAGAGGAACCTGGAAGGGAGGAGGTTTTAATTTTATTTTTATTTTTTGCCAAGGAACTCACAGTGCAAATAATAAACGTCTGCTCAAGCATCCTGAGCGAAAGGGATCAAACTGAAATATTGTGAGCCCTCTAGGGCAAATCCTCCCCTCCCAGCCTAAGATTTGGGGTAAGGGTGGGGTTCCCCTCAAACTGCCGCACTTGGCAGAGGACAGCTAGAGTCAGCATTCCTCAAATCAGATGCACAGTTTTGCAGCTGGAAGCAAAACCTGATAGCCATTTCCAGGCCTGCCTTGTGGGCTTCCAAAGGGAAATTGCAGAGAATATCTAAAAGCACAGACTGTGGAATTAATGGACTGGGATACCGCGGTTCTAATGGGGTAAAGAACTTCCTAGAAATAAAGGCGTTTTGTGTCAGTTTTGTGGCTTGGCTCACGCACCCGAGTCATCTAGATCTCAATCTCTCTCCCGTTTCGTTTTTCAGGATCTTTTCAAGGCACCTCTTCAAGCCTGCACTGCAAGACTCTTTACAGAAGGGCAATGGTCAAGCTTGGAATCTGAGAAGCGTTTGCAAAGTTCGGGTTGGCCAATTGGTGCCAAAGAAGGATAGAACTTTTTTTATGTATGCAACAACATACAGCAGCAAGAATACTTATCACAAAGTATTGGGAGACACAAGATCTACCCACTTTGGAAGAATGGCAGATGAAGCTGATTGACTATATGGGACTGGCAGAAATGACTGGCAGAATTCGTGACCAGGGAGAAGAGTCGGCAGAAGAAGACTGGAAAAAATTTAAGGACTATTTACAAAAATATTGTAAAATTAAGGAATGTTGAATGATGTTGGATTGAAATTAAGCGGTTTAAAGCTGTAATTATGACAAAAGACTCTTTTTTTTCGTAAGCAAGATGTTGGAGAGAAAATAAGGTGTTTCTCTTTTTTTTCTTTTTTCTTTTTTAAGCTGTAATGCTTTGAGATAAGGATTTGCTGTATAAATAACTTAAACTGGGAATACAAGAAGGGGAGGTACGAGGAGGTCGGGGAAATAAGTTATGAGGAAATAAGTTATGAAATTTATGTGTTTTTAATATTTTTATGTTTGTTTTTTCTTATTGTTTGTAAAAATTGGAAACTTTAATAAATATCTATTTTTTAAAAAAACCACAAAGTTCGGGTATGACTGTTCTGGCAGTATTGATTTGAGGTTGCATTTTCTGCTATGGGCCCTATTTGGCTGGAGATGCATCTTGCTTACCACCAGGGAGAGATCTGTGTCACAGCCGGCACCCGTGGCATAGCGTGGTGGGGGGCACAGGGGAAGTTGCCCCAGGTGCAAATTTGTTAGGGGGCTCAAAAGTTTGGCACTGGGTGCACTTTCGTTACTGGGCTCTGTTAAAAACAGCTTCTCTGTTATAACCAGGAAGTGACCTCTCCAGACAACGGAACGACTCTTCTTTGCCCTGGGCCACTGGTTACACCACTGGTTGGCACTGTGGGAGCACCATTTGACACGAACGAGGTTTACTGCTGATTGCCTGGTGACAGTGAAGTCCATCTGATGCCAGTGGCGTGACCATGGGTGTCTCCAGGACACTTGGTGTTTTGCCTTGGGAGAGAAGAATGTTTTTGTGATGCAGAGCCTGTGATACGAGCACAGCTCAAGTAGCCTTTGCCCATTCATTCTGCAAATACCAAAGTGCCCTGTACAGTTGTGTGATTACAGTCTCCAACTCTGGCTTTTTGTCACTAAACCCCAACTTTTGCTTGTCACCAGGGCCAGATTCACGTCTGATGAGGCCCTAAGCTACTGAAGCTAATGGGGCCCTTTATATGTCCAGCTGTCCTTTGTCAACAACAAATTGACGCTGGTTTTGGGGTTGAATATATGCTATATGGTAATTTGTGGACCTAATAAGTATCTAAAGCCTTTTGCACATAAAAAAACATGCAAATTTTTTCCTTTATTTATTTTTGGTGGGTGCCCCAAAAAAGTGGGGCCCTAAGCTATAGCTTGTTTAGCTTATATGTAAATCCGGCACTGCTTGTCACAGTCTTTGATGGTGGGTGGGAAGCATAATTTTCTTAGCCCATGCATGAATGTCATACCAGGAACCATCTTAGAAGGAGTATATTCCTCCTTCGTTTTCATAAAGGAGGAAATGCCTTTTCCTTGCCATCTATAGTTTTAATAAGGGTTAACATTAAAATAATTTAAGCAATTATTTATTTATTTTAAGTATCGTGCCCAAATAATCACTGGTGCCTTTTTCACCAGTTCAAAAGGTTTTATTTTAATTCACACATCTGTGCAGTTCAAGGCAGAAGCCCTACTAAACAGCAAATCAAATCTGGCTTTTTTGATTATGTCACTGGGGAGCAAATGAAGGCTACTGCAAGTGAGAACGAGTGAGGGCAACATAAATGAACGAAAACACCAGCATTCATAAAAATGCACACATCCAAATAGCCACTGGAAAAAGAAGTGCCATTGTAAAACTGTTGAAACTTCACAAAAAGAAAAGTGAGTAGGTTTGTCTCAGCCTTATTGATAATGTTCTTATCCCTTCTTTTTTTTAAAAAAAACTACATAATGAACTACATAAATATAGAGGCACCACCTGGTGAAAGCAGCTGGCAGGAAGACGTTTTTTGTAGATATAGCAAAACTCGTAGTTTTGAGACAAAAAACCAAAAACAAAAAACCTCACCACGTGAATGTCATTGAAGGACTCATGAAACAGATCTAATATTAGGTTATTTTCACACCGACCTTCAACAAAAGCTGCAGCTTTTTCAGCGTTACAAAGGGCTCAGAAACCTTTGAAAAGCTGCTTCCCAAGCACTGTAGGCTCAAGGATATAAATCAAAGCCCAAATCCTGTCTGTTGCTCAGCTGTTGCATAGCGCCAGCTGTATAATAGGTGCTGTGCAGAGTGCTAAAATGGTATGGTCCTTGCCTAGGCAGCTTATAAATACTGAATATGGAAAAGGAGGGGTGGGGTGAAGGATTGGCATGGCAGAGACCGGGCTGAGGATGCACAAGGACTGGGGTGTTGCTTTTGTCAATATTTGGAATGATGTGAAACAGAATCCAAATAATTTTGGTGCATCGCGCGCGCGCGCGTGTGTCCATCGAACCCACAATTGGCATAACTGCAAATCAGATTCCTCACTCAGAAGTCCAGCCCCCTCTCAGATCATTATGGCCCAGATATAAAGCATTTGCCTCTACAGGGGTCTCTATTATACACATCAGGGTAGCACACTTTTCTCCTGAAGACTCTTTCAAGCTGGTCACAGAGAAACACGAGAGCTCGTGAGCTGCATCTTGCCAAAGATGGGGCACGAGAAGCCATTACATTCCTTCTTCTTGGGCAGATGCAGTGGTAAGGATCTCTCAACCTGCTCTGTGTATAGAATACTTCTCCATGACCACACTGTTCTTCTGTTTTCTGAAAATAATGCAGATTTGCAGCAACCCAGATGAAAGCACTGCCTTTTCTGCCTTGCATCTGCAAGGGTGGCAAATCACAGATTAAAATGGCCAGTGTGGTCAAGAGCAGTGGACTCGTAATCTGGTGAACCGGGTTTGCTTCCCCGCTCCTCCACATGCAGCTGCTGGGTGACTTTGGGCTAGTCACACTTCTCTGAAGTTTCTCAGCCCCACTCACCTCACAGAGTGTTTGTTGTGGGGGAGGAAGGGAAAGAAGAATGTTAGCTGCTTTGAGACTCCTTAGGGTAGTGATAAAGCGGGATATCAAATCTAAACTCTATGGGGAAACATTTGCAAGTCTGAAGTTTGTGGTGGACTTGCCCCAATGAGGCAGTGGCGAAGACTGAAGGTCCCCACCATCCCACCACTCTCAGTTTCCTCCTTCCCGGCTTCCTTCCCCAGCAGCCCAAGGCTGCTTCATCTTTACTCTCTTTGCTCCATTCTCTTCATTCTTCTGGGTGTTCTGGAAGACCAGGGAGGAGGGGAGCTGCTTGCAGCAGGAGGGGGAGACTCCCTGGAGCAGCCAGTCTCCACTCTGCTTCTTGACCCCACCCCCTCTCCAGCCTCCACTTCTGCCTCTGGTTCTGAACTGTTCTCTGCCACAGACCTACCCTGCTCACTAAAGCCTGTTGCCTCTTCAGATTCTGACACCTCTCCCTCCGACCACTCAGTGTCGTCCCACCACCAATCCCCTGGCTCTTAGCCTTCTTCCTTTGGGGGTTCCCTTGGGGGTTCTCCAGCTGGTGCCTCCCACCACTCTTCTGCATCCAGCCAGTCCAGAATACAGCTTCTCCCCACCCCACCCCCATGCACTCGCTTGCCTTCTTACTTACAACCAGTCCAAGAGATGGCACTGCCTGCCAGCCCCTTTCCCCTCAATCCCAGTCTTGTAGAACTCAGCAGAGAAGTGGACGGAGAGGATAGGGAGCAAATGAGGATTAGTTGGCTCTGCCTCTCATCCGCTCTGGCTCCCCCTGCTGTTGGCCTCCCTGGCTTCTGACCTGTCAGTCCCAATGGGCTCCAGACACCAATGAGCAGAATTGTTGGGTTGTTGGGGAAACAGCGTTGGTTTTGGGATGGTGCAGTCGGTTCCTCCACACAGGGAGCCAAGTCAAGGGGGCACAAAATTGAGAAGATACGTAATTGAGAAGATCCATTTGGGAGCACCAAATTTTGGCCTTGCTCAAGGGGCCATATTACCAAATATTATTTTTTTAAAAAATCTGCCCCTGGGAGAGGCAGGTGCTAGACAAAGCGGTGACAGAACAGAGCAGTGTGCTGCAGCCTAAGGGGAAGAGAAGAGAGAAATGGAAAGAGCCAGCCAGGTTTTGTCAACCTGGTGCTATCCAGATGTTTGGGACAGCCACCCATCCTGTCAGCAATGTATATGGAGGGGATGCATGTGGAATGAAGTAACACAGGGCAGGAACCTGTCCAAAGGCACAGACCCCATTTCCGAGAGGACTTGTGAATACCACCTGCCCTCCCTCTCATTTTATACTTGTTTGTGTTCCCCACCCCCATTTTGCAAGATGCACAAGATATCTCAAGCTCTCTAAGCCTGTGACATTTCTGCAAAGACTGCTGCTTCCATGGTGATGAGGAGGCTGAGTCTGCTTCTTGCTAGTGAGAAATATCTGTTTTTGCCAAACATCTCAGGGGTTGTTAGCTAGAACAGGAAGATGAATCAGGAAGGGACAAGACTCTGGCAAAGCAATTTTCAGCACAGAATTAAAAGCGTGTGATCTGGGGCTTGTCAAAAAGGCCTTGGGGAATGAAGGAGGGAAGAAGAAAGCTGAAAGGGCAATGCACACACACACACACACACACACTTACTTTGCAGGATCATTTCAACAATGAAGGGAAAAACCTCCTACTTTTGGCATCCTTCAGAAGTGGAGCCAGATTCTGGTGGTGCAAAACGCAAGGCCAGCCGTGTGCATCATCAGTTCCTCCCCTCCTCCCTAGTGTGATCACTCTCCAGAAGGAAAGGGCTGTTTTTGCCAAACTTCTCATGCAGCAAGAAAGAAGGCCAGTGTCCTGGATGGAGAGAGAGATGAATCAGGGATGGGCAGGAATCTTTTTTCCAGGGAACTGAGGCCCCTTCTATCTTGAATTCCTAAAATTGCTGGAGGACCCAGAAAAGAAGAGTCCAAGGAGAAGAGAAGGGCTTGAATTCCTGTGGCTGCCAGAAGCATCTGTTTGCCACATGGTGACAGCCACCCACATCTCTCTCTCTTTATCTATCTCTCTCCCCCTCCAAATCTCTTTTTAAAATATATATACATTTTTATTAATTTTTTAACATATTATTTCCAACATTCATACAACATACTTCTCCTCCTATACAATGTTTTTGGACTTCCATCAACGCCTCTGGTGATTTTCCATTATTTATCACATATTATGCATTTCTTAATTTCATATTACATTTAATACCCTTAACTAATAATTCTCCTCATTGTCTTTTTTGCAATATTTCAGATAATTCACCTTACAAAACTTCTTGCAAACCTACTAGCGTAATCTGTCCATCACAATTATTTTTCAAATAGTCTGTAAATTTATTCCAATCTTCTGAGAATCTCTGGTCCCGCAAGTTTTGAATTCTTCCTGTTAATTTATCTAATTCTGCATCAATTTCATTCTCCATTCTTCTTTCGTCGGTAGTTTCCATTTTTGTGCCAGTAATATTCTTGCTGCCGTCATTGCATATAAAAACAACTTACAGTCCTTTCTGTTTATATCATCTCCTACAAGTAAAAGTGCTTCTGGTTTCTTAATAAATGTATACTTCAACATCTTTTTCATCTCATTATAAATCATTTCCCAGAAGTTTTTCAGTTTTTTACATTCCCACCACATGTGATAAAATATTCCTTCTTTTTCTTTAGATTCCCAACATTTGTTACTAACTTTATACATTTAAGCTAATTTCACAGGCATAATATACCTCCTATACATCATTTTCATCACATTTTCTTTTAAGGCATTGCATGCAGTAAATTTTAATCCATCTTTCCACAGTTTTTCCCAATCCTCTAACTGTACATTATACCCAAAGTCTTTGGCCCAATGTATCATAACCAACTTTACCTCCTCATCTTTCAAATGCCATTCAAGCAGCAGCTTATACATTTTAGACAAAATTTTAATTTATTACTCTCCCCCTCCAAATCTCATCACTCCATCCACCCACATCTTTCATACTTTTGAAGTTCACCATGTTAAGATTCTAGGAACATCAGAAGAGCCCTGCTGGATCAGGCCTATGTCCCATCAGTTCCACCTCCTGCTTCCTACAGTGGTGGACCATCAGATAATAATAATAATAATAATAATAATAATAATAATAATAATAATAATAATTTACTATTTATACCCCGCCCATCTGGCTGGGCTTCCCCAGCCACTCTGGGCGGCTTCCAAAAGAATATTAAAATACTATAATACATCAAACATTAAAAGCTTCCCAAAACAGGGCTGCCTTCAGATGTCTTCTAAAAGCCTGGTAGTTGTTGTTCTCTTTGACATCTGGTGGGAGGGTGTTCCACAGGGAAGGCGCCACTACCGAGAAGGCCCTCTGCCTGGTTCCCTGTAACTTGGCTTCTCGCAATGAGGGAACTGCCAGAAGGCCCTCGGTGCTGGACCTCAGTGTTCGGGTAGAACGATGGGGGTGGAGACGCTCCTTCAGATGGCTCCACTCTCTCTCTCCCAGCTCCCACTCTCTCTCTCTCCACTTCTGACTCCAGGCTAGCTGGCATTAAGAGACATACTGCCTGCAGCAGAGGAAAGAAAACAAAGCCCTTGTGGCCAGTAGCCATTGGTAGCCTCACCCCTCTGCACATGTGTCTATTCCTCTTTTAAAGCCATCCAAGTTAGTAGCCACCACTGCATCTTGTGGCAGTGAGTTCCATAGTTTAACTCTGCACCAGGGCCTTGCAGCACCAGGCAGAGGCCCGGGCCAGGTAGATAATGGTCCCCCCCTTTTTTTACCCTGGGGATAACTGAAGTCTTATAAATAAGTAAGTATATAAACAATTTTCACAAGAGTTATGCTGACAAATAATTTTATTTCAAGGCTTGAACCGTATCTGCATATAAAGACAAAATGGAAAATATAGATATACAATAGTGCTTTTTAAAAATACATAGGGAATAGCCTAGGACTTGCCGATCAGAAGGTCAGCGGTTCAAATCCCCGCGACGGGGTGAGCTCCTGTTGCTCGGTCCCAGCTCCTGCCAACCTAGCAGTTCGAAAGTATGTCAAAGTGCAAGTAGATAAATAGGTACTGCTCAGGCGGGATGGTAAATGGTGTTTCCGTGAGCTGCTCTGGTTCACCAGAAGCTTAGTCATGCTGGCCACATGACCCGGAAGCTGTACACCGGCTCCCTCAGCCAATAAAGTGAGATGAGCGCCGCAACCCCAGAGTCGGCCATGACTGGACCTAATGGTCAGGGGTCCCTTTACCTTTATGGCTGGGAGTCAGAGGTGGGTGCTGGGTCTCAAACAGCTGAAGATCTTCATGATGGCACACAGCAGTTCTTCGGGGTTCCCAGCAGAGGTCTGAGCCCCACCCCACCCCAAACTCCTTGGTGATGTCTCATATGAGGTGCTGCACATCCAGTTTGGTGCTCATCCACAGAAATGTGCCAATGCTATGGTTGCCAACTTTTCAAACGGCCCCCATGGCTGTGCCTTTCTCAGGAGTTTTGATTTTCAAACGTTAGCAGGGTTATCTGCACCCCTTCTGAGATCTGTGGACCACGTTTCTCTTGAAGGAACAGTGAGCAGAGCTGTTTGTGTCTTTTTTCCAGTTAGCAAGCCTGGCTGGGCTTGGTTGGCAGGTGCCGGCAATGTATGCTGACTCAGTCCTTAAGCTTTCCCAGAGACACACACAGAACTGGAAAGCACCATACGGTCTCCTTTTGAACGACTTCTGCAGATTTGCCGAAACAGCCAGGCTCATTGTGCTTAACTAACACACAGCTTCCAGGAAAAGACTTGCATCAGATGAGGAATTCAATAAGGTTTTATTGGAATTCTAAGGTTTTATTGTGTGCAGACAAGATTCCTTTTTTGGTCTTTGACATGATTTTCTTTGACAATAAGCTGTGGGAAACACTCTATAAAGGTTCACAAAACAAGACTAGGACACTGAGCAGCGTTGGGCTCTGCCTCCCCCCTCCCCCTTGCCAGATTTCCAATCCTCAGCTGATGAGTTGCAGTTACAAACCAAGTCTGGCTGGGCCAAAAACTGGTCACAGAGAAGCTTGTTGTTGTTTAGTCGTTATTTGTGTCCAACTCTTTGTGACCCCATGGACCAGAGCACGCCAGGCACTCCTGTCTTCCACTGCCTCCCGCAGTTTGGTCAAACTCATGCTGGTAGCTTCGAGAACACTGTCCAACCATCTCGTCCTCTGTCGTCCCCTTCTCCTTGTGCCCTCCATCTTTCCCAACATCAGGGTCTTTTCCAGGGAGTCTTCTCTTCTCATGAGGTGGCCAAAGTACTGGAGCCTCAGCTTCAGGATCTGTCCTTCCAGTGAGCACTCAGGGCTGATTTCCTTCAGAATGGATAGGTTTGATCTTCTTGCAGTCCATGGGACTCTCAAGTCTCCTCCAACACCATAATTCAAAAGCATCAATTCTTCGGCGATCAGCCTTCTTCATGGTCCAGCTCTCAGAGAAGCTACCTGAGCAGTAAAACTGGGGAGACAAGCCAAAGGCATCAGCTTGGGTTCTTGGGAGGCTCAAGGGTGATGGAGCAGGCCTTAGCCTAGCACAATGGCAGGGGCTGATGAGGAATGGGCACTGGCTGGGCCTGGTAAGAGCTGAGGAAGGCAGGATGGGGCACCAGGTTTGTGAGAGAAAGGCAAGAGATAAGGGTTGCCTCATAACCACCCATGGAATCTGTATTTGTGGAGATCAGCCTAACCAAATGTCTTCTGTGAAGCCCTCAAGTAGAACCTGCGCCCACCAACCAACCTGATCCCTCTCCCCAACTGCGAGTCCCTAAAACTGAGGCACACCTGAGAGACGCAGCCCAGCCACCACGGCTGTCACTTCCGCCTCTCCTTCCCGGCCGTGTACCACGTGGCGTGGAAGGGGGCTCCAGAAGCTGCTGAAGGCGCTCGCCCCACCCCTGCAGAGAAGTCCGCTTTGTACCGCAGGGGGTGGGGCTGCGTGGGCGGGGCGTGTCCCGAAGCCCCGCCCCTCCTCCCTGTCGCCTCGTGCAGCAGTCTCTCGCCTTGCCCCAGACTGCAGGAGCCAGAGACGCGCAGCATCCTCGCTCCGGACGCAGGTAACGGGGCTCGCTTTTCGCCAGGGGACCGTCGGAGGAGCCCATCTCCAGGGTGGGGCGGCTGCAGGAGGAGGGCAGGGAGGAAAGGGGCTTCGGCGGGAAGCGGAGACCGCTGTCTCCTGTTCATATTTTCTTGCCCCCACCCCCGGGAAATTTTGGAGACGTGAGGCCGCAGAACCGGAGGCGGAGGGTGGGGTGGGCGATGAAGAGAGGTGGAAGAAGATGGAGTAGGAAAGGTGGGGTGGAGGAAAGGAGCGGCTAACCGCCCGGGGGGAAATGAACACACGAATAAAAAAAGACTGCATTCCTTTGCGCAAAGGTACAAGCACAGCGCTTACTCGTGAGCAAACGTGCCCAAGATTGCTCTGTTAGGGAGAGACAGAGCCGAGGAAGAAAGAGATGAGCAGGAAGGAGGAAAGAGGCGAGTGGAGGAGCCACGGAGGTGGAGGAGAATAGATCTGGAATGCAGGCAAGGGCATGGAAAGAGGGATGGAGATCTCGCTTGAAGCGGGGAGCGATGCCCTGCAAGGGAGCAGGATTTCCAGAGGGACGTAGTCGACGGGTGGGACTCTTGCAGCAAAAACATCAAGGAGTCTCCTGTCACCTTAGAGACTAACCCTTTTATTGCGCTTTTGTGGGCCAGACTCCGCTTCCCCAGAGAAAAGGACGGCAAAGGGGGCAAGGTTGGGTCTCTTACGCTTTTGCTTCCTCTGCCTTAGTGACCCTCTCGGGTCCCCTCTGACGCAGCAGCAGCCCCGGAGGGCGACACCATTGGGCGCTGCCATCTTTCTCAGCACCCTAGAGCTTTTCTTGGTATTCTTAGGAGGGTCTCCCTGTGGGAGGGGGCTGCCACCCCGCCCTTCCTCTTGCAGATTTGCCCGTTCTTCCGCCTTACAGACCCCACCGCCACATGTAGAAAGTGTTGGGAGGGAGGGGGAGAAATTCGTCGCCTGCCCAGAAATGCGTGTGTGTGAAAGAGAGGCTGTATTGATGGAACGGATCCGGCATCCGATTTCCAAGACTGCCTAACGCAGGCATACTTGCTGTATCAGCGCCACATGGCTTCGGGGACGGGGGGGGGGGAATTGCTGCAGTATCGCCCACAGGGTAGAGAGCCGTTGCCCTCGAACCAGTAACCTGATCTCCTTGGGTGGAAGAGTCCAGCTGGGTGTCAGGAGCGCTGCGGTCACCGCGCCAAGGTCTAGGAATGTGGAAAACGCAGGTGCAGTCTGGGAAGGCTGGGTGCGGGACATGGCGGTGCCGCAGACCCTGTGCCAAGCGCTCTGCTGGCGAGGCTTTTTCTGCAGATGCCTGTTCTGCAAGGGCAGCACCTTAGCCAGCCCTGCAGCAGCAGTATGGTGGACTGCAATGCTGGTGCAGTCTAGACCGGTCCTTCGATTTCCTGTGGGGTAGGCGTTAAAGTGGGGGGCAAGGATGCATCAGCACAGGCTGTTGTTGTTGTTGTTGTTCAGGCTGCAGATCTGCAGGCTGGCTGCAACTGACAGCAGTTTGGTCTGTCTCTTTAGCTGGTGACCAGGGAGGAACCTTCTCCATGTCAGCGCAGCTCCTTTATAGGAACATATAGCGGTCTTTATAATGAGCCATAGGTCTATGTAGCTCAGTACTGCCCACACTAAATGGCAGCAACTCTCGGGGGTTTCAGGCAGGAAATCCTGGAGAGCTGCTGCCAGTTGGTGTGGAATATAAAGAGCTACATGGACCAATGATCTGGCTCAGTATCAGCCAGACCATTGGTCCGTCTAGTTTCGTATCGTCTGTTCTGCAGGCAGAAAACCACGCATAGCATTAGTGTTTTGGCTACAGTCACTTGCAGTGGGTTTTCAGGTGGGACATTTCCAGCCCTGCTTGGAGATGCCAGGAAACTTTTGCATGCAAAGGAAACGTTCTGCCACTCAGCTGTGCCACTTCCCCAACAAACCCAGGACATCGCAAGCTCGAGAGAAATGGCCTAAACTAATTGCAGGGCTATGAATTCTCCTACTGTCTGCCTTGAAAGACTTTATTTGTTCCGAGTGTTCACTGGGCTGGTTCTGCATAAACAGTGCACTCAGGCTATGCCCAGTGGTGCTATTCTTACAACATGGGCACAGCTAACCAATCATGCCGGTTCTGCCAAATTTTGTCCTCGCTCAGGGCGCCATATTACCAAAGTCTGCTCCATATGGAGCGTGCCTATTGATGGGGGGGGAGAGGGAAGGATGCAGCAAGACAAAGGCAGGCTTGATATCAAATTAAGGCATGACCATTAGGAAAAGGGGAGGAGTTGGGGTGTGCAGTAGATGGAAGCGGTTCATAACAACAGATGCCCGTCTGACAAGCCCATGTCTGCCTCCTCCAAATTCCTATTTCTCTTATTTAGTTATGCCACCATTCCTCCAAGGAACTCATGCTTCTCTGCTTCCCTGTTTTATCCGCACAACAACCCTATGAGGTAGGCTAGGCTGAGAGACGATGACGAGCCCAAGGTCACACACCCTGTAAGCTTCATGGCATGGTGGGAATTTGATCCCAGGTCCTAGTCGGGCAAACTAACCAGAAATACCACACTGGCTCTTAAATATTCCTTCTCATCTCTCTCTTCTCCACCCTTCCTCTCTTACATCCCCTTTCAGGGACCTTGGAAAGCTACCTGATATTGAGTCCCACGATTTGTCCATCCAGCTCTGTATTATCTACCCGGACTGGCAGCAGCTCTCCAGGCTTTCAGGCAGGGCTGCCTCCCAGCCGTACCTGGAGAAGCAGGGATAGACCTGGGACCTTCTGCATGCAGATTAGAGGCTCTGCTGCTCAACTATGAGCATAGCTCAGTGGTAGAGCATCTGCTTTGCATGCAGAAGGACTCAGGTTCAATCCCCGGCATCTCCTGTCTTTTAAACTCTGGAGAGCTGCTGCCAGTCAGTGTAAACAGTACTGAGCTAAATGGACCAATGGTCCGACTCAGTATAAGGCAGCATCCTATATCCCCCTCCTTCCATGAGCTTTAGTTTTACTAATTAGCAACCCGGTGGGCCTGCTTTGAAAGGGGGGGGGGAGGTAGATGGTGCTCTTGGAGCAAGTTAAAACCTTCTGCGTCCTTTTCTGATGCAAATCACACACACACCTTTTAATATCTGTATTTTTACTCCACAGAGCTAATAGCAGTGGTGGAGGGGTGGGGAGGAATTGGCAAAAGGTCACCCGAGGGAAAGGGTTCAATTAAACCCCCCTTCCCCACAGCAGACCTTCCTGGGTTTTCAGAACAGCCGCTCACATACACAGCCCAACTGCTAATTAATTTTTAAAGAATAATGGGTTGTGTCCTAATCCTTACTCTCCAGCATTAAATCTGCTTTGTGCCTGTGAGTCATCTTGTAATATATCTTCCCACCGCGGAAGTCAGCATGGGCAGCAGCTACTCAAAACAACAGAAGGGATAGTTTTGGGGTACGGGGGGGGGGCTCTGCAGCTACAGAGGGGGTGGGGGGTCCCTTGCAAGCTGATGGGCCACATCGGCTCAATTTCAATTTATTTATTTGTTTGCTGCATTTATATCCCTCCTTCATCTTCCAAGGAACTCAAGGTGATGTGGACTGGTTCTCCTCTCCCCTGTTTCATCCTCACAAGAACTCTGTAAGGTGGGTTAGGCTAAGAGAGGATAGCTGTCCCAAGGTCACCCAGTGGAGCGTCATGGCTAAGTGGGGATTCAAATGCAAAATCCTAAAAATACAGTGGTACCTCAGGTTAAGTACTTAATTTGTTGCAGAGGTCCATTCTTAACCTGAAGCACCACTTTAGCTAATGGGGCCTCCTGCTGCCGCCGCACCGCCAGAGCACGATTTCTGTTCTCATCCTGAAGCAAGGTTCTTAACCCAAGGTACTTTTTCTGGGTTAGCGGAGTCTGTAACCTGAAACATCTGTAACCCAAGGTACCACTGTATGAAGTTAGCCCCTTGAGAAGGCTCTGGGTTGTGGAAGTGGCCGCTGTCACCCTCTGGATGTTACTGGTCTCCATCAGTCACAGAGGGCATGGCCAGTGATTAGTTCGGGAACAGAGGTGGGGAACCTCAGGCCTGGCATAAGGCACCTTCCTGTGTTCTTGTTATGCAAAATGGCTTTAGCTCAGTGGGAGAGCGTCTGCTTTGCATGCTGAAGGTCCCAGGTTCAGTCCCTCACCCTGGCTTCTCCTGGTAGGGCTGGGAGAGGCCCCTGCCTGAAACCCCCATAATTGCAGACAATACTGAAATAAATGGACCAGTGCTCTGACTCGGTGGGAGGTAACCTTTACTGCTTAGTAAAGGGTAAAGGGACTCCTGACCATTAGGTCCAGTCATGACCGACTCTGGGGTTGCGGCGCTCATCTCACTTTATTGGCCGAGGGAGCCGGCGTACAGCTTCCGGGTCATGTGGCCAGCATGACTAAGCCGCTTTTGGTGAACCAGAGCAGCGCACGGAAACGGCGTTTACCTTCCCACCAGAGCGGTACCTATTTATCTACTTGCAGTTTGACTGCTAGGTTGGCAGGAGCAGGGACTGAGCAACGGGAGCTCACCACGTCACGGGGATTTGAACCGCCGATCTTCTGATCGGCAAGTCCTAGGCTCTGTAGTTTAACCCACAGTGCCACCTGCGTCCCTTCTTACTGCTTAGTACTCTGGGTAAAAAAAAGAAAGAAAGACAATCAGAGTGGGAGACATCAGCACAGACCTTTTACAGAGAAAATTACCCCCGTTGCACTGCACATCCTCTCCTTGATCAGTTGGCAATGCATTCTGCCACTAGGGGTCCCCAGACTTTTGAGGGTTTCAAGGGAGGCATGTTTTGGCAGCATGAGAAACTGCCATGGGCACTGTTGCCATGTGGGCTTGACAAATCACGAAGACAAAAAAATATGGGTCACCTGGATGGAGGCACACGGAAAACAAAGCAAAAAGGCAAAACACGTGTTCACACCCTGTCTCCCCCCGCTCTCCGGAAATGCACAATGCGCTCTCTAAAAAACAATAAAACATTAAAAGCCAGGCAAGCCACACAAACACACACACTCCAGCCTGCCTGAAACAGCAAAACCCATATGCCAAAATCAAAACCCTGAAACAGGCAACACCCAAAGGACCTTGTCTTGTAAATCTGCCCCTCCCAAAGCAAAACTTCATACAGGTTTGAACGAGGAAACAAGTGAAATAAAAGTGTAGAAAGCTGCCTCCTTATCAGGTCCTTCTAGCCTAGCATTGTCTGCACTGACTGGCAGCTCTTCAGGATCTCCAACAGAGAAAGGCCTTCTGCACCACTAGCTACTCAATTCTCTTAACTAGAGTTGTGGCCTTTCAAGCCTGAGGCCTTGGTACAAGGCATGTGTGCAGTGAGTCAGGACCTCCTTCCCTCCGCTGGCAGCAGAGACCAGGAAGAAAGGTGTAGAAGGAGGCAAAAGACCCAAAACCCTTTGATTGCCACAGCAAAAGGGCATAGGCTTGAAATAACTGCATAGCTTTCTGCTTCTTTGCGCTGCCTCTATTTCCCTCCCGCTGCTGTTGTTTTCCCCTGTGTCTTATTGTAAGCCCCTTGAGTTCAGGGACCTGTCAGACCTGTGCCTTCTAAAGCAACCGAGCTGTAAAGCTCAGGGAGGTTTATTCAGGCACCTGCTTTCAGTGCTGCAGGGAGGGGACAGCATGAAGCAGAGAGCCCTTGTGCATGTGCAGAGTGCCGCTCCTTGCTCACTCCAGTCCTGATGTATCTGGGATTATGAGGAACTGTCTTTCAGACTGTGCAACTTTCTAAGAAAGGCTGGTGTCTCCAGAGAGTCTTTCTGAAGACAAAGTTGGGCAGGGGCGGGGTGTTTTGGAGGCCCAGACTGACTCCAGCTACAAAAGCTGAGGCTTTTGTTTTTGATCTCAATCTTTTGGTATCTTGATTTTTAGATCTTACGATTTGTGTGGAAATCTGGTTGTGTACTTTTGAATGTGTTTTGTTTATTGTTTATGAGTACTTTTATTACATTTGTAATTTTGTAAACCACTTTGTGAGCCACCTTGAGCATAGTTTTAACTATGGAAAAACAGCATACAAATAAGATGATGATGATGTTGATGATGATGAAGAAGAAGAAAGCGAACTGGGGTGGGGAGAGAACCAAGCTTTTTTGCCATCTTCCTGAAACGAGAAGAATAGGCAGGGGCTAGGAGCCAAGTGACAATAGGTTTTTCAAAGCCAGATGAAAGACTGGAGTTGAAATCGTTCTCCTTGCCAAAGGAGCAAGCCAACTGCTAGCAGCTGTGAAACCCTTGATGGATCTGTCAATACTGATGCAATGAAAAATACTGAGGCAATGAAATCTAAGTTTTATGTTTGTACAGCAGGCTGCAGACCCCTCTCTAACCTGCATCCAGGCAAGCAAGAGGCGTGCTCAGAGTTCAAGGACAAATTCCAGCCAGGCAAAAGCATTCACAGATTATGTGGAACAGGGCCGGCAAGAGGTGTGGCCTGGAGAGGGGAGTGGTTAGTGAAGAGATGGAGGTTGAATCATAGAATCAAAGAATTGTAGAGTTGGAAGGGACCCTGGAGGCTCATCTAGTCTAACCCTCTGAAGTGCAGGAATCTTTTGCCCAGCATGGGGCTCAAACCCTTGACTCTGATATTAAGAGACTCATGCTCTAGCAACTGACCCACTCTGAAGAGAACCCCAAGGCCTGATAGACATCCTGGAGGGCCTCATTCAGCTCCTAGGACTGAGGTTCCACTCCCCTCCTCTGTGCCGTCCTTCTGCCATGCCAGAAGGGGCAATAATATCCCACTGAGAGACGCTTTTGATGGCTGCCCCACGACTAGAGGCTTCCTACTTCTGGACGCTCTCCGAAGGCCAAGTAACCTCTAGGAACGTTGGGTCTGGGCTGGCAGAGAGAGAACGTATTTCTGAGTCAGTGTCCTTCCCTCTGTGGGCCAGAGGCAAGTGTGGAGCAGCCCAGTCTGGGGTTTTCTTGGTTCCAAACTGTGTTGTGTTGGAGACTTGGGAGGAAAGGTGGAAAAGACCTGAGGAGGGTGCAGGATTTTCACAAAGCCAACCGCATGGCACCAAAGGCTGCTGGGAGGCAGAACGTGCACAGCAGCGATTCCCTATAGCAGGAGCAGGAAACCGTTTTGACCTCTGAGGCCACATAACATGGGTGGGCAGGGCCAGCGGCAAAAGCAGATGGGGCAATGAATGCAAATGTTACTCGGTGAACACAGCAGGGCTTGCTTCTGAGCAGATATGCCTGAGATGGCACTGCTTTGCTCATGTGGTTTATTACTTAGGGATGGTGAGAGAGATTGTGCTGCTTTCTAAGGCATCGTGCTGTCGGCTAGAGCCTAGCTGAAGAGGTTGATGTGGGTGGGGACATAGAAAAGCAGGCTGGAGATTTCTGCTAAAATAATTTATAAGTTCCTTGTTCCCATGTACCCCAGAAGTGTCTGGAAGAGGCTATCTATCTATCTATCTATCTATCTATCTATCTATCTATCTATCTATCCAAAAGCACCTCTTTTGCCAAAAAGGCACACTCTCTCCATCTGCCTGTCTCACTCTCTGCTTCCTCACCCGTCTCTTTGGCGTCTTTCCCCACTGCAGGAGTCTTAGGATGACTCATCCCCAACTTAGCTCACCCAGCGCTGAGTCATGGTTTCCGCTGCAGGGGGAGAAGGGCCAGGTGGAGGGGAATCAAGGGCCTGAGGCGGGAAGCAAGGGGTGTGGGGCGTGTGTTGTCTAGGGAACTGCAGGCCCTCTCCGCCAAATCTAGCTCCTGCTTTCTAATAAGCTTCAGACCATGAGACCAGCTGTGTTCAGCCAGAATAATTTTTGACAATTCCCCTTTTGCCCTCCTGGTCCCATCTCTATATGATTGGGTGCCTTTTCTACTCCTAGATTCCTCCCACGCTCCACACCGTAGACCAAAAGGAAGATGAAGTCCACCATTGGTATTGCAGTCCTTGTGACAGGTAAAACTCATTCCTTGTACTGATGTCAAGGGTGCCACTTCCTTACATGAAAAGTATTTTTTTGAAAAAAATGCCTTGGTTCTCAAACACCTTGGTACTCAAACAACTTGGAACCCAAACACTGCAAACCCGGAAGTAAGTGTTTGCGAACTTTTTTCAGAAGCTGAACATGCTCCATTTTGAGTGTTACGCTTCCATTTTGAGCGTCACGCTTCTGTTTCGAGTTTCACACTGAGGTCTGCCTATTTTCGCAGTTTATTTTGCGTTTTTGCAGCTCTTTTTTGTTTTGTTTTTGTGACTGTGTGCAACCCAGTTCAGCTACTGATCAATCGATTGATTGTGTGACTGCAGTACATTGTTTATTGCTTTCATTTTATGGATCAGTGGTCTCGTTAGATAGTAAAATTCATGTTAAATTGCTGCTTTAGGGATTGTTTTTAAAAGTCTGGAACGGATTAATCCGTTTTGCATTACTTCCTATGGGAAAGAGCGCCTTGGTTTTGGAACGCTTTGATTTTGGAACAGACCTCTGGAACGGATTAAGTTTGAGAACCAAGGTACCACTGTAAATGAATCAAAACAATAGAAAACAGCCCGCCCCCCCCCAAAGGAGGTGGTGTCCTTGCAGTGACCCAGAAAGAGAGATCCGAAAGGGATTCTCCCCTTTGATGAGTTAATTAACCTAACTTGATGGATTAAAAATGCTCTTGTATTAATTTCACCTCCCAGCTGATGAGGCTGCAGGGATTGCAGCTCAGCTCTGCAGATCATTGTTTCTCCCTGTGTTGGTGAAAACCTCTTGCCTTCCTCAGTGCTCCACGTTGCCCGCTGCCAGAGGATTAGAAGCCTGACCGCTTGCATGAGCGACCAAAGCCTGCGCTTGGACTGTGCGTACGAAAAGAAGACTTCAAATGCCCTGAGCTACGACTTCCGCCTGAACAGGGATACCGGTGTGGGGGTTGTTGTTGCCAGCAACCAGAACGTCCCCAACGCCATGTACAAGAACCGGGCCAACGTCACTGTGTCCAACAACCTGGTGTGCCTTCACCTCGCGGGCTTCACCACCGCCGATGAGGGGACCTATGTGTGCAGGCTGAAGATCACCAACGACTATGAGGATAACCAGATGAAGAACATCTCCGTTTTCAAAGGTGAGGAGGCCTGGATGCGAGGCAGGAAAAGAACCCAGAGGAGCTGGTCTTGGTCCTGAAATGGGGTGGATGGGTGGGAGAGAAATTCAATCTCGTTTCCATCTTAACAAGAAACTTCCCAATTCAGACCAGAACACAGCTAACCTTCAAAATTCACACTTCTCCACATTTTGCAGTGCCGTTCTTTAGCCGAATAATGTGCACAGAAATGGAAATCCTGGGGATAACATGCAAAAAAGGCACCTATTTTAGTGAAAACGAGACCAAAATTATTGTATTGTGGGAAGTTGCTGGCGAAAATGTGTATATTTGTCAAAATGGTGTAGCAGGAGAAATTCACACTAAACTGCTGTCAAACTTTGATGAACTTTTCTTTTTTTAAGCGCAAATTGCTGCAGAATTGTGGAGAACTGATATTAAGGCTGGATAAGAATGAGAAATTTGCAGAACCAAAAATGGATGGGTCTGTGGTGGTGAAGTGTGAATGCAGGCAAAGATGTTTATTGGGTTAGATTTAAGACAGGAGGCAAAGTAGCCCACCCAAATTCACAGGGGGTGGAAGGGAGGGTAGAAATCAGGTAGGCACATTTTTGGTGATTTATTTTGGGTTCGTGACTTTATTTTATTATCATCCTTATTAAGAATGGCACGATGAGTTAAAGTAAATAGAAAAAAATAAAAAGGATACATAAAAAAACATTTTAAAGGGCAAAGGAAAACAACAGCAAGAATATGGCAAGGAAATATATTTATGGTTACAGAACTATATAATATGTATGTAAATGGATAAACTTATGGTTTCCCTCAAGTCTGCCTTGACTCATGGGTCACTATGGTTTTGATAAATACTTTCCAAATATTATTAGATTTGTCCATACATCGTCTTCGATCCGTTTGTGGGTTGCAAGAGTTGTCATATCTATCTATGACTTTATTGAATGATTCTGATAGACTGATTGCCATTCCCAAGGTGATTTCCCTTAAAAAAAATGCTTAAACAAGTAGACGGCATAAAAGAGAAGGTCGGGATCCCCAGGCCCTGTGTTTTCATCTGGAAAACTAATGCAGCCCTTTCCCCACGTCTGAATGCGCCCTTTGTTTCTTACAGACCGGCTGGAGAAATGTGCAGGAATCAGTCTCTTGATCCAAAACACCTCCTGGCTGCTGCTGCTGCTGCTCTCGTTGCCTCTCCTGCAAGCTGTGGATTTTGTGTCCCTGTAAAGAAGGAGAAGCGAGCAAAATGGGGAGAGGGAGGGAGGGAGGGAGGGAGGGAGGGAGGATGGGGAGAGCCGGCTCGGAGCGGACTTAAACCCAACAGAGCATCGTGGCCCTTTCCTTTTTTTCATTGTTGTTCTTGTTCCAGAAAGAGGCAGCCGATAAGGAGGACGGTTTGACGCCAAACCCCGATTGTATCTCTTAATATTATCTCTCTATATCTCTATATAGCCGCATAGCTGATGAAAGTGACTGATTTGCGCTAAAAGCCAGTATCATGCCGCTACATTCAAGCAATGGGTCACCAGTGGGGACGGACAGGAAAAGGAGGGGGGGAATCCTCAGCACCCCATCCGGAAATCAAGCATGGCAGAATTTATGTGCCACTGCCCTTTCTTTTTGTTTTGTCCCACCCCATGCCAACTTTGACTATTTCGGTTCCTCTCTTTTTTTGCCCAACTCCCCCAAATGTGCCCCGCGTTTTGAGGGCGCTGCTGGTTTTCCGCAGCTTTGTCTTAGAGACTCGAGGGAAGAAGGCAATGCCAGCGAGCTTCAGCATGCTTTTTAAATTTTAAACCAAAGAGGTGTGCAGCAAAACATAGAGGGGGCAGGCAGGAGGGTTCAGCCCCATGTGGGCATAGAGCAGGGGTAGCCAACGGGATCTTAGACTCCAACTCCCATCAGCGCCCAGCCTGCGTGGCTGTTGACCAGGCATCAAGGGAGTTGTGAGGGAGACAGCATGCATCGAGAGACTGCATATTTCTTGCAAACCACTTATAGGTTTAAGTACAATCAGTGTATGCATTTCGTTAAATGAAATAAATTAACTTTTGGAGGACAGCCACACTGCCTACACGCAGAGTGCCCTTTCCCCTCTGAAGTCCACAGCGGTCCTTATTGCAGCGTGGCCTCCTTATCTGCTGGGAATCCTCTGTGAGAGAATGGGAAATCTCTTGCACCCAGGGTTAAGTTGCAAAAGGAATAGCAGAAGCTTTCAAATTCACTACCGGGGGTGGGCGCTGGCTGCTGAACGAAGGAGTCATAGCTTTAGTGGCATGGAAGTCATGTGTTTGCATGCAAAAGGCTCCAGATTCAATCCCTGCCAACCTGTCACTGTTTGCCAGGGAGCAGCAGTGAGGGAGAGAGTTGTATGCTGTGACTTTCATTTGTTTGTTTTCATGCACGGCTTGTGGGCTTCCCAGTGTGGGCAAGTGAAGAGTTGGATGCTGAGCTCAGGTGCAACTGACCCAGCAGGGCTCTTCTTACATTTCGGAGAGCCTGGAGTGCAGCAGTGGGTAGGTGAGCTTCAGATTTGCCCATCATTTGCTCTGCATAACAAGATCCTCGAATTGGCTGGGTTCCGTGAAGGAGAATTAAAATCAATCCTAGCCCAAGCAACTGTTATGCTAACCCTTGTTTGTTTGTTTTTCAAGGAAGATTTTAAAATTATTATTGTTGCATGGCACCCCAGTCTCCAAGTGATGTGAGATTCCAGCGGCTCCAGCTGCTTACCCAGGGTTTGTGGAAATGAGGCATGGCAGAGACTGTGTTGTCTTTAATATATATGGTTTATTTACACATATATACAACCTGAGCCTATGAAGGAGGAGGTCACAGGATCAGCACCTCAAAGGGGTCTTGTTTCTCCCATAGTCTCAGCTTTGGATTCAGACATCAAATATTGCTTTCTAACATTGCTCTCCCTCTCTTCCTTCAGCTTGCTGCTTTCCTTCTAGGACACATCTCTCCTCACCTCTCAACCCTAAACTCTGGCTTTATCTGTTGAGGGAGGGGGACCCACCCATTCGCAATCTAGCAGAAGCCCTTAGGTCTTTTGTTCTCTTAATGGCCCATCACCCAGAAGGCTAGCCTGACTTTATTAGCTTTTGATCACTTGCTGAAACCAGAGATTAGACACTTCTAGCATTCCGTTTAACGTCCCAAGCCTTGGTTAAACACTTACTGGATCCAGGGATTAGAGTGGTCTGGCATCCACAAACTCATAACACTACCCCCCCCAAAAAAAAAAAATCAGACACCTGTCCACACATTTTCAACAAACAGCAAAATATCTCTTCCCTGTAGAAAATTCACAGACAAGTAAGCCAAGGCATTAGAACACACATCGCTAAAAACTGATGATAATAATACACAATGACACTTTTAACCCAACCCAGTACTGAGTACAGTAACAGCTTATTCCTTTCAAACAAGTCAGGCCTTCTCCTTTCTCCTTAGCACACACTCCGAGTCAGTTCTGCGTTCCACGCTTGGCATGTCCAAGATAGTGAGTTTTGACATGTTTAAGCCAGGATACAGCTCTCAGCACCCTTGTTCATTCTTTCCCTTGTGCTCTCGCTTCACAAGGCAGCTTTCAAACATACAGTTAGCTGAACAGTTCCTACAAATCATTCAACAGCCCCAAACATGCAAAAAACACAAATCAACAGCATTCAGAAAATAAATAAAACTTACTAAAACTTCCAGGATGGTCCCCGGCAGCAATTTGTCTGTCTTGGGATTTCACAGAGTTCTCAGTTCCAAGTAGATCAACAGTTACTTTGGGGCTCTAATCACACATTCAGGGTTTGTTTTTCAAATTTCTCTTTCCCCTCCCCTCTGGTTGTGGATCGGAGGCTCCAAACTCCAGTCCCCAAACAGTCTCTGCAGCGGCATGCAGGGCTTCAAGAAACAATAATAATAATTTATTATTTGTACCGTGCCCATCTGGCTGGGTTTCCCAGGAACACATCTGCTTCTGCACTGGCACACTGATGGTCCCCTTCATCTTTTTTCCTCTTGCTAACCCTGGGCCAGTCCACTTCATCCCCTGCCCCCAAACTGCAAATCAAAGTCTTTACCTGGGGATACCTTCATTAGGATCAGACCCCCTAAGTTGGTGGCCAGAAATTGCCCTCTGTTTCCTCCCAACAGCCAGGCATCCCCCTCTCTGCTTACTCCCAACATCTCCTGAATGCTTCATGGGCTGAAACAAAGGGAGGCAATCCTCCCAGTGGCTCTTTCCTCCAACACCCATGGGATCCTGGGTGAGTGTGGGTGCTGGGCTGCACCCAGTACAGTCATACCTCTTGTTACGTTCGGTTCAGGTTACATCTTTTCAGGTTGCAACCCTGAAGTACCGGAAAGGGTTACTTCCAGGTTTCGCTGCTTGCGCATGTGCAGATGCGCAAAATGACATCACGCGCATGCGCAGAAGCGGCAAATCGCCACACATGCATGCACAAACACGGGTAGCGTTCCTCTCAGGTTGCGAACGGGGGTCCGGAACAGATCCCGTTCTCAACCAGAGGTACCACTGTATAGTGATGGGTCCCGACTGTGCAAGTCCACAAGCGGCAAAATCATTGTGGGCGGTTATCGCATCCATTTCCTCAGACGCCAGCTGCTCTTCTTGCATGCTCTCTCACACCTCTCTCACACCTCCAATTTCTCCTGCTGCATCTCTTCTCTTTTTGGCACCTCGGCAGGCCACTTATGCCTCTAGCTTTTCCGGTGTCTTTTCCACCACTGAGAAAAACACCGCTGCTCTACTTGCGCACGAATATTCACACCTCTCTTTTTCTGGCTCCTCCGCAAGTGCCGATTCCCCTTGCTCACGCACGCGCACCTTGTGTCTCTCCCCTTGCACCGCTGGCACACATGGAGTGAAGAGATCTCTAGGCAGCAGCTCTTCACTTCCATCCTGCAGTGTGTCCTCTGCTGAGGCACCTGTCTCCTGCACTCTCCTTTTTCCACAGCAGGCTCCGAGGGAGTGGAGAAATCAGTCAGCAGCAGCTGCTCAGCTCCAGCCAGCTGGAGGTGTTGTCTTTCCCCTTGCCTTCAGCTACTAACTTTGTGGTCCAAGCCCCTCAGCTGCCCATCCACACAGTGGGTCTGTTTGGCCACCCTTCCATCTAGGCGTCTTGTAGCTGAGCTCCTGTGTCACTTCCAAACCCCTGTAGCATCTCATGAGGCAGGGCTCTCACCTCGCACCTAGTCATGCTTTCATCTCCACGGGGAATTCGGGGCCACTCTGCCAGCAGCTGACCCATTTTATCCAACCGCCTGCTTTGTTGCTGCTTCACTCTCTTAAGCCACTCAAGGAGAGTTGCTGTTGTTCCCTCCGATTCAGGCACACATCTCTCATAGGTCCTCCTCCAGGAAACCCGAATCCCAACTTCTGACACCAGTGTTGCACACCAATCCAATCTCTGAGCAATTCAAGATTCCGGGGTTCCAGGAGCTTACCCAGGGTTTGTGTTTCCTTTAGGAAATGAGGCCTGGCAGAGACTGTGTTGCCTTTAATATATATATGGTTTATTTATCTATGATATATTGTTTATTTATTAAACTACGATGGAGGGGTTCACAGCATCAGCACCCCAAAAGGGTCTTGTTTCTTCCATACCTACAGCCTTGGATTCAAACAGACATCAAACATGGCTTTCTAATGTTGCTCTCTCTCTCTCTCTCTCTCTCTCTCTCTCTCTCTCTCTCTCTCTCTCTCTCTCCAGCTTGCTGCTTTGCTTCTAGGGCACATTCCTTCTCACCTCTCTACTCTAAACTCTGGCTTTATCCATTGAAAAAGGCCCCCCACCCATTTTTCATCGAGGACAAGCCCTTTGGTCCTTTGTTTTCTTAATGGCCCATCACCCAGCAGCCTAACTTATCTCAATTATCTTTTAACACTTGCTGAATCCAGGGATTAGAAGTGTCTAGTACTCAGTTTAATACTCCAAGCCTTGATTAAATTCTAACACTTACTGGATCCAGGGAATAGAGAGGTTCTGGCACCCATAACTCATAACATTATCAAGTATCAGGGCAAAGCTTTCCGGTTAACCCAGCCCAAGGTGACCAGTTTTTAGTCTGTCAGCAGAACAGATCTTGGTCTTTTCTCTGAAGAAAAACCTAGTGTGTCAAAGAAACCCCCTTGTACAATTGGCCCACCTTGCCTAGTATTATGGGCACTGACTGGCAGCAGCTCTCAGGGGTTCCAGGCAACAGTTCCAGGAGGCAACAAGGATTGAACCTGGGACCTTTCCATGCACAGCAAGATGTTCTTCCACTAAGCCATAGCCCTCCATCTTTCAGCTGGGAAGCATAGCTGAGCAGCTTGCTTAGATGGGATAGCTCAGTCGGTAGAGCACGAGGCTCTTAATCTGAGGGTTGTGGGTTTGAGCCCCATGCTGGGCAAATGATTCCTGCATTGCTGAGGCTTGGACCTTGTGGTCCCTTCCAACCCTTCTTTGATTCTATGGTCTTCCCCCAGCCCTCAGGTGGAGGAAGGAAAGGGAGCACAGTTTTACCAGGGGCCAGGAGAAATGGCCCCTGGGCAACCAGGCTGGAAAGAACCATTAAGTGTGGTTGTCTACCCCAACTCCCCAGTTTGCAGCTGCAGATGTCTAACATAGGGGTATGAAGGCAGTAACGGGGTGGGTGAGTGTGCTAAATCAGCTGCAGAGTCTCCCTGCTCCCCTCTGCTCTGGAAGTTGCCACCTTCTTGTCATGTAGTGCTGTGACCAAATCCATGCATCTCCAAACCTAAATCTTCACCACCAGCAACAACCCCTAGCCAATCTGCACCCTGGTGGTCTCTTGGAACCTTGAACAGCCTTTGTAGGCGGAGCCAACCAGGGCCGCGCCCTCCCAGTCCAGATAGGAAAGGGCAAGACTGAGAGATGAGCCCATGATCTGGCTGGGTATAAAACAGCCGTACTGTAGATATTCCTCTGGTTGCACAATTCTTTGGGTGCCAAGAAGATGACTGCAGTCCTGCAGGGCAGTGGCGTAGCGTGGGTTGTCAGCACCCGGGGCAAGGCAAGTAATTTGCGCCCCCTAACCCGTGGAATAGCGCCCCCTAACCCTAACCCCCAGATGTTGCGGCCGGTGCGGCCGGGCCCCCCCCCCCTGCACCCCCCACGCTACGCCACTGCTGCAGGGCTTTACCAATGCTAGTCCTGCTTGGAGTAGACCCACTGAAGTTTAATGGGCATGCCCAAGTTGGTTTCATTCATTTCAATGGGTTTACTCTTAATAGAAGTGGAAGTGACCCTTAATCTGAGTGTCCTCATTGACCACAGAGTCTTACCACTGAGTAAGCAAGCAAAGTGTTCAGCTGTAAAGAGTGTGAAATGTTTTCCTTGGCCGCCAGTTGCCCACCTGCGGCTAGAAAGTCCTAGAGTTGGCTCAGTCCTAACTGGAGAGGCCGTCTTGGATTCTCAGCGCTACTGGAATTAAGGGCCAAAAGTAGGTGTTTGATGGGGGAACCGTGTGGACTTATTCAGTCAGAGCTAGCTGGCAGTGGGGAGGGGGGAATACCTTGGATTGCAACAGGCTAGGGAGAAATTATCTTGGAGTCATAGAGCATAAGGAGAGGACCTCTTGATCCTTAGCTCCATGAAAATCACCATGGGAATTAAATCGGCAAGGTTTTCCTCTCTGTTGCTTAGGTCTAAATTGCCTCAAAGCTGCATTCAGAATCCTCCCAACCTGCATTGATAAATAAGCTTAAAACAGTTCCATTTCCCAGTTCTCAAAGATTTGGACAGATTGATGCAAAGACCACCTCCAAACGTTAAATGGCGTGAGATTACAGGCTGTGTTGCCCAGAAACAGGGCTTGTTTGACAAATGGTATCGTTACCTGACTCTCAAAAGGTCCAGTTTTTACATTCTCTTGCTGCATTGCAGCTGAGCAAAACAGGCCCTCCTAATTTCTGTCGTTCCAGCAAAATCTGCTTAATATAAAGTGCTTTTCATTATGCCTTCAAAGCAATTCTAGTCTGGATTCCTGGAGCACGTTTGGAGCAAGCCACCTTCCCTGGTCACTTCTTGGCAGCAGAAGGTTGCTTCCAGGAGATATTAGAGGAAAAGCAAATGTACCCATCCGACTATGCCAATTGCACATGAGAGAAAATAGATTATTTTACCAGTACTGGTAGAAAACTGTGGACTAGTACCTTGGGTAGACTTTGCAAGGTGCTATATCCTGTGGGTTCTCTCACAGCAGTAACACTCTTTGCTTTAGCCGTATCAGCAACTATTTCTTTCTAAGCTGCTTTCTGAGTAGCATGAAGGAAAGCAAAAGTTTTCTTTGAACTGCAAATGGCCAAAGTCAATTTGCTTTACTAGCCTACTAGAAAACTGCGGACTAGAACCTTTGGCTGACTTTGCAAAACACTGTGCACCTGCAATTTTCTCAATTTTCTCCCACCACCACCTCATTCACCAACTCATAGTGGCACTATTTTTAAAAAAAAACAAACCATAAATTTCCAGTATTTATGTGCCCAGAACTGAGGGTGCAAAATATAAGCTGCTCATGTGCTGTATTTTTGTTATGCCATTTGAAATGGGCAAGTGGATATCTGCACGTCACATGCACGTTTTGTGGGATTTCGAGTAAAATGTGTGCTTTTTAAAAAGGGGGGAGGACGGACCCCCCCTTTTTTAACCAGGCTTTGTAAACACAGAGAGTGAGTGGGATTGCAACTGAAAACAGAGCGATGCGCTTACAGCTGTTGCAATTCTTTGCTGGATAAGAAAGTGAGAAAGGGCGATAGAGAACTTGCATCTAGATACTGTAGATCCATTGTGAAAGAGCTACAGGCTGCCTGGACTGAATGTTGTTTGAGGCCTGAAACAAACAGGAAGCTGAGGTTTATTGGTGAGATGTTTGGTGAGGTGGATCTCCACAAATACAGATTCCATGGGTGGTTATGAGCTGGCCCCTTTCCTTGCTTCTGTCCTGCCCTCAGCAACCTGGTGCCCTATCCTGCCTCGCTCAGCACTTACCAGACCCAGCCAGTGCCCAGCCTCTCATCAGCCCCTGCCATTGTGCTCGGCTAAGGCTTGCTCCTTGACCCTTCCAAGCTGACGCCTTTGGCTTGTCTCCCCCGATTTTACTGCTCAGGTAGCTTCTCCGTAACCATCTTTTGCCCAGCCAGACTTGATTTTTAACTGCAATTCATCATCTGAAGATTGGAAATCTGGCGAGGGGAGGGGGGAGGAAGAACCCAACACTGCTCATTGTCCTAGTCTTGTTTTGTGAACATTTGTAGCGTGTTTTCCACAGCTTATTGTCAAAGAAAATTATGTCAAAGGAAAAAAAATCTGTCTGCACACAATAAATCCTTAGATTGTTGAATTCCTCATCTGATGCGAGTCGTTTCTTGCTCTGGGGCCAACAGACCTTGTCATTGCCTGGGTGTCTTCATCAGATACAAGTTACTTGTCTGCATGGGACATAATATCTCCTAGCTATCTGCCAACCTCTGTTGCAAGTAGGATTGACCTAAGGGACCCCACAATAGCAGTAATAATAATAATTTATTATTTATACCCCGCCCATCTGGCTGGGTTTCCCCAGCCACTCTGGGCGGCTTCCAACAGAACACTAAAATACAATAACCTATTAAACATTAAAAGCTTCCCTAAACAGGGCTGCCTTCAGATGCTTCTAAAAGTTTGGTAGTTATTTTTCTCTTTGACATCTGGTGGGAGGGCGTTCCACAGGGGGGTTGCCACTACTGAGAAAGCCCTCTGCCTGGTTCCCTGTAACTTGGCTTCTCGCAGTGAGGGAACCGCCAGAAGGCCCTCGGCGCTGGACCTCAGGGTCCGAGCAGAACGATGGTGGTGGAGACGCTCCTTCAGGTATACTGGACCGAGGCTGTTTAGGGCTTTAAAGGTCAGCACCAAGACTTTGAATTGTGCTCGGAAACGTACTGGGAGCCAGTGTAGGTCTTTCAAGACCGGTGTTATATGGTCTCGGCGGCCGCTCCCAGTCACCAGTGGATGTGGTGGCTGCCTGCAAACATATGCTGCCTCCATATTGGTGAGGTCCTGGGGTCCAGAAAAAATGTGCAGGGAGGGGTGGGCACTGGGCAAATCAATTGCCAAGATTTCAGCCACCCTTGCTCTAATGGAGGTGTGGAGAACTTGTGGCCCTCCAGAGGTTGCCGAACTACAACTCCCATCAGCCTCAACCATTGGCCATGCTGCCTCACACCGATGGGAGTTGTAGTTCAGTAACATCTGGAGGGCCAAAGTTTCCCCATGCCAACCTGACTGGTAGCCCTGATGACAAGAAAAACCAATAGGCACTGTCCCCTCAGTATTTAATCAACAGCCGTTTGCATTTTCTGCACTGGTGTTTCCAACGATGGTGTGGACCTGCGACACTTTGTGAGCTTCATTAACTACAAATCCCACAATTCTGGATCCACTCCAAACTGGTGCCAATGTTTCGCAGTTGCTTTGCAGCATTTTGCAATACGAAACCTGCATTTTTTAGTGCCTTGCCCAACAGTCATTGATACATCAAATAGGTGTCTGTAGGTAACACCCAAAAATCCAACATGGTCCAATTTTATCTCAACCAGTGCCAAAGTTTTGCAATAATTTTGCAGCAAAAAACCTCACATTCTGCAGTGCCCATTTAGGCCACACCCTTGCATACCTGAAGCTGGCCTTACTGATAATGGATTAGAATATACAGTTTCACCTGCTGACATCTGCAAATCAAACTACTGGTAGGCAAGCCAGGATTAGGGGGGCAGGGGTGGATTTAGGGGAGCACAACCCGTTCAGTTGCGCTGGGCGCCAAAACTCGGAGTGCCCTAGGGGATGCCACAATTATGATTCAGAATGGAGTATGCGAAGAGGGGTGGGAGTTTGCCTTTCACCTCCAGTGCCCTCTCCAGATGACCAGGTGCCTTTCCAATTCCTAGATTTCACCAAAGAGGAAGATGAGATCCACCTTTAGCACTTAAGTCCTCCCGACAGATAGAAAACATTACTGCAAAGGGCTGCCTTGCACTGCCATCTAGCGGTCTGAGAAGGGAATCATCTGGGCCAAACCAAATTACCATTTTACCAGTCTGAATTTGTCTACATTTTGCAGCAATTTCAAAAAGCAAAAATCCTCCTGGAAATCCTTCACCATTTTTAGCACGATATTTCTCCTTAAACAGCTTGGTTTTTTGCATGCAGTTTTGACTAACGTACACATTCTTGCAAGCAACTTACCCTAAAACAATGCATTTTTGTACGGCTTTTTTCACTAACGTAGGCATTTTCATAAACATGGTTTGGCTGGAAAACTGCGCTGCAATAGATCAGATAAGAGCCAATCTCAATGGCTGTGCCTCAGTTCTAAGGCTGTTTCTGAAAGTGTGACTTTGACAGATTTGTCTTTAAATGCAATCAGTCAAATTCCCCATCCCTAGGATACGGGTGCGCAAAATGCCCCTCCATCCCATGAAACTTGAACTGCACTTTAATGTAGACACTGCTCTAGCTAGGAGAGTTTTCTAACATCCCCATACACAGCAGCACTATATATAAAGGAGGGTTCCAATATTTACACCCCAGCAACTGAAAATGCAAAATGAGTTGTTAATGTGTTAAATTTTTGTTGTGCTGCTTCAAATGAACAAGTAGATTGTTGCGTGTTATGTGCACATCCCTTGGATGATCTGTCTGCACACAATAAATCCTTACGTTGTTGAATTCCGCATCTGGTATGGAGTCCGATTATTAGATCAGGGTTTGGCTTTCAGATGGGCCTGCCTTGAATGCGGTCGAGCTGCTATTGTCTTTTGAGGGTGAGCAGAAGGCAGCTTGGCAAACCTTCCTACCAGCCCCAATTTATCTCTGCATATCATGCATAGTTAACAGGAAGCTGTAGCTTCTCCCGCCATTTCATGTCCTGCCGGAAGATATAAACACCTGCACCCACTTAATTCATTTTTGCATGCTAGGCCACTGTGAAAAATGAATGCCAACCCTATAAAAACTGCAATAATAAATCTGGCACTTTTAGCGGGGTGTTGTTTTTTTAAGGGATTGCATTTCAAGATCTCCTTTTAAACAAGCAGCAGATGCGAGAGGCTGGATTCCAGTCCGGGCCTGAACTCCAGAAGCTCTCTGTCGACAAAGTTCACTCCAACAATCTGCTGCATCCCCCTGCGGCGTAGTTCGATCTTCCAAAGCTGATGCACCGATCTAAAGTTGAACACAGCGGCCTTTACTTCCGAGGAAACGCATATATAGGATGGAGCGGTAAGGGCGCTTTCCTCCACTCACGATCCGCACCCGACCCTTCCTGCACCATGGCTTATTTCCAGAGAACCGCCAACTTCGCCAAAGGCCAAGGAAGCTTTATATACGCGTGGCGAGCTCGACACGTGGCCAGGCGGAATCCCGGCTTAGTTTAATGCGGGTTTATTTACTTCCCCAGGAAAGCGTTCGCGCCAGCAGGTTGCGAGTCGTTGCCACTACGCGTGTGCGTAAACGGCCAGCAGCGCACCCGATCCATAAAAAAACAATGGGCCAGCAGGTTTGTTCGGAAGGAGGCGGGTCGCTTGCTATGCCGTTGTAAAAAGAAAACAAAAAAACCGCGAAAAGCTTAAGAGATTACTCGTTTCAAAAGCAAACAGCAAAACACTTCTTTGTGCTTTCAAGGGGGTGCCGCTCTTAAACAGGCTGACCTACATTTTCAATATATACCGGTATGTTCTGTGTGTTTTTTTAGTTTATTTACGCCATGAGCCGCTAGGGGTCCTGCACTGGGAGAAAGGCGTGCTATTAAAGCAATAAGGAGCTGCGCGTTTTCTGAGCGCGTGCAGAGTGCATTTCTAGCTCGCGTGCAGCTACCGCAGCCAGCTCCGGGGAAAAAACCCTAAGCTTGGGTCCCCCCTGCTCCGTTCCTTCCCTCTCTCCGGCTCCCGGTCCTGCCTTCTCCCTTCTCCGCGCGCGCCGCCCCGCGGCGCTCTCCGGGACGCGGGTGTCGCTTCTGGCCCCGCGGTGCGTCAGCTGCGCCCGGATTGTGACATCAGGTGCTGGCGGCTGGGAAAGCGGCTCCATGGAGCCGGCCGGGTTCGGCTCGTCCCCCCAGGAGAGAGCCAGGTGAGTACGGGGCGCGCCCCGATCCCCACCCCTAACCACGGGCAGGCGGGGCGGGGGAGGCGCTTCCCTTCGCCCGGGTTAGAGACGCCCGCCGCCCGCGGCAACTCCGGAGTTGGGCCCCTCCTCGCGATTGAAGGCGTGGCGAAGCATCGGGGCCCCGGTGTGTATATCCGTGGTTTGGAGAAGCTCTTGCGCCGTTACGGTAGCCTTCCCCGACGCGCGTTCGCCTTTTCCCAAGGTACTAGCTTCCATCTCACCCGGGAATACAGACCTATCCCAGGTTACGCTCTGGCGGATTAAATGAAAGTACGTGGGGAAGGGAGGTAGCCAACGGCAGGCAACCGGCATAGAGATTAAAAGCACTATCACCGTCATTATTATTAATAATAGTATCAAGTTCAGGGTCTAAGATAGCGTGTGGTGGGGTCCAGTCCCATATGTGAAAGGACCTTCCCCAGGATAAGGACTCTTGATTGAGTATGGCGACAGACTGCACCCACTGAGGTGGTCTGGAAAAGGCTCTCTGCACATGCTCAGAAGCATCACAGAACACTACTTTTCATTTCTCTCTTGCTAGTCGCTTCCAGGCAATTTTTTTTTTTAATTGAGCCTTCATTTTGATTTGCTTTTGCATTATGTCTGTGGAGAGGTGAAACTTAATCGTCTATTTATCCAGCTTCCTTTCAGATTCGTTGCATAGAATTGTAGAACTGGAAGAGGGCCCATGAGGACCATTTAGTCCAGCCCCTCCGCAATGCAGAAATCTTTTGCCCAGCGTGGGGCTCGAACCCACAACCTTGAGATTAAAGAGCTGCAGGGAGTCACTTAACAGAATGTCAGGCCAAGGCTTGGGGGAGACCGGGCTTCAAATCCCCACTGGGCTGTGATGCCCACCATCAACTCCTAGCCTTGCCTTACCTTTCATGTTTGTGAGGATGACAGGGAGATAACAGGGAGCCTAACCGTCCTGGACAAAAAGTGGAATATAAATGTAATAATAAAACAAGTGCATCAGGAGAAGGAACGAGTTTGTCCCCTTCCATCCAGTGTGTATACTCTTCCCCCCAACTTCTTGCATGCTGCAAGTTCTAGAAGTTGTCTTTAATGCATCCTAGGAGTTTAAATAGAACTCAGTTATGTCTTTTTTGAAGAAAAGTATTGTTGGTGGTATGGGACGCGGGTGGCGCTGTGGGTTAAGCCACAGAGCCTAGGACTTGCTGATCAGAAGGTCAGCGGTTCGAATCCCCGCCACGGGGTGAGCTCCCGTTGCTCGGTCCCTGCTCCTGCCAACCTAGCAGTTCGAAAGCACGTCAAAGTGCAAGTAGATAAATAGGTACCACTCCGGCGGGAAGGTAAACAGCGTTTCCATGCGCTGCTCTGGTTCGCCAGAAGCGGCTTAGTCATGCTGGCCACATGACCCGGAAGCTGTACGGTGGCTCCCTCGGCCAATAAAGCGAGATGGGCGCCGCAACCCCAGAGTCGGTCACGACTGGACCTAATGGCCAGGGGTCCCTTTACCTTTATTGTTGGTGGTTCCTGTACTCCTGAGAGCTGCGCATGGTCAGCCAGATGGTGAAAGACAGTTTGGCTTAACCTCCATCGCCAGACTCCAGCTCTGGGATATCAGGAAACATTGCAGATCCTCACCGGGCAAGGCAGCGTTCTCTATTAGCTGCTTGCTGGAGCTCTTGGGGCAAAATTTGGTTTCCCCTACGGAAATTCAGCAGCAGCCTCAAGCCCTTTTGAGCCCTGCCTGGGCTCTCTGTCTGCACTGCAGTGCATGTGACCGAGAAGCCAGAGCTGTTGTTAACACCAGGAATGATGAAGCTGGCGTTGAGGAATCTCTCCCTGTTATTGCAGGCTGAGTCAGTGCCTGGAATAAGCCCTGGGGCAGCCGGCCCAAGCAGTGGCTCCGCCTCCCAGAGTGTGACTCTCTTGTGTTGTGTTGCTATGTGGATTTGTTTGCATCTTAGGGCGTTCTCCAACTGCGGCCCTCTAAATAATGCTGCTGCGCTACATCAGCTGGGGCTGGTGGGAGTTGTAGTACCGCAGAATCTGGAAGGTGCCCCTGGCTGGCCCAGCCTGCCCTAAGTCCTTCTCTAAAGACTTTCCCAGGGGGTAGCCTCTCATCCCTCTGAAAAACGGTTCCAAGTGAGTTAAAAGCATCCTCCTTTTTCCTTCCTTTAACCTGTGACACCTTGCAGCTCCTTTACCCAATGGGAAGCGTGTTGGTTGATTGCCCTAGATTTCTGCTCCCAGAGTTCAGGACATTGTAACGCCCGTTTCTGTCTCCCCGTCTGTCATTGCGACAATGCCCGTCACGCTGCTAGGCAGGTTGTGCTAATGTTCCCATTTCACAGATGACGGAACTGAGGCTGAGAGATACTATCTGCGCCTAAGGGGGTCACGCCGGTTCATTAAGGCTCTGTGTGTGAGCTGCTCACTTCCTCATATGAACGTGGAGTTATTACAATAATAATTTCAATGATTGTTCTACAAGTGCTTTTAACAAAAACAAAACAGGCTGTGTGCGTACCAAAATAAAGCTTAAAATGAACAGCACGAGCTGCTCCAAAAACTGATATTGAGGGCAGTCTGCAGCACCCAGTGAATAACAGTTTTATTTTTTTTTAAAAAAAAAGGGGGGTGAGCTTCTTGTCCTTATAAATTAGCTTGACTTCAGATTGGGAAGAATCCCATTTCTCAGCCATTCCTCTCCAATCATATCCTTCTGTTCACCTTAGTTCTCTTTCTTGTAACATCTTACTCACTTCCTATGCCCAGTGCCCTCTTCCTACCTCTCACCACGAGTCGAGTCCTGTTGGCCCACCTGCCCCCCACCTTTCTATCATAGATGAGCCCCTGTCCCTGCCTGGCTGGCCCCCTCCTGCGCTGTCCCTTTAAAGTCTCCCCACGCTGGAATGTGAGAGTGCTCCAGCCATCCTGTGAGGTCAGATAAGACACTATATTTATCTGGCTGGTAACCTGAGCTGTGAATTTCTGCTGTGGACTACACCACTACTGAAAGGCATTCGAGTTCATTCTGTGCTGGAGAAGTTGAGCTGCCTGTTGAGATCTCCTCCCTCCCACCTCTCTTTAACTGCCAAAAAACACAACCAGAAATCCCCCACAAATCTGACTTTCACAAACAGGTTAGTACCTACTGGCTCTGTAACCTACCTTTTTTTCTCTCCACCCGATCCTGCCACAGAAAAAGCACCTTGCGGAGACAGAACTGAGCCCCATGCCACTACTCCTCAGGCCCGTTGTTCCATGCGCACAGGTGAGTACAAACCGGGGCGGAAGGAAGGCTGGAGGGCTGTTTAAAGAGGGACCCTTAAATAGCTCGACCAAGTCCAAAACAACTCTGTTTCTTCCTAGGCTGAGATGTTTTGCGGGGATGGGAGTTTTATGCGTTTACTCAAATTACTCTCCCAGTGTGCTTAATGCAGTTGTTAAGCAATCCAAAGTGTGGGGTTTATTATTATTATTAATTAATTAATTAAAAAACTTTAATAAACCTCTTTATTTCGGACCGGTTATAGGTGTTTGTAGGAATCGGCAAACTTTAGGGAAGTTTTTAATGTTTGTTGATTTATCATGTTTTTAATATTCTGTTGGGAGCTCCCCAGAGTGGCTGGGGAAACCCATCCAGATGGGTGGGGTATAAATAAATTATTATTATTATTATTATTATTATTAGCATGTGCAAAGTGCTTTATCTCAGGCAGAGCAGAAAGGTAGCAGGCAGCCAGCTGTGTCAAGAGCAGCGATCGCCAACGTGGTGCCCTCCAGATGATGTGGAACTCTATTGCTCACCAAGTCTGTGAGCTGGAGACCCAGGTTTGGGAAACCTGGTGGTCAGTGGGAGCCAGTGGTAGTGCAGAGAAAGCGAGGGGCTCTTGTGCTTTGGAGGTAGTGGTTGGGAGGAGCGGCTATGGCTTTAAATTTTTGCATAGGGGCCATTGTTCTGTAGGGAGAGTGCCTGCTTGGTGCCAGTTCCAGTCCCTGGCATCTCCAATTTAAAAAAAGGATCAAGTAGCAGTTGAATGAAAAGACAAAAGATGATGCTGCCAGTCAGAGTACACTGTACTGGACCAGATGGATAGGATAGGATAGGGGCCATAGTTCAGCACATAGAAGGTCCCGGGATCAGTCTCTCGTTTAAAAGGGATCACATGATGGGAGAGATTTCTCTCTCTGCTTGAGACCCCAGAGAAGCTCTGCCAGTCAGATGAGGCTATCATTCTTCTATTTTGGGTCCGAAATAGGGCTGGGTGATATCTGGTATATATATTGGATATATATATACTGATATATGTCTGAAATAAGGATGTATGTAGAGGCATTGGCTGTCTGCATGGTTTTTCCAACATTGTGATTTTTGCAAAGCACACAAACACACATCATGATCTGCAATGTACTGCCAGGTCAACAGTCATGAAACCGATATCACAATATGGGCTTCAAACCGGTTTTGGACGATATATCCCCCATCCCTAGTCCTCACACACTGTTGGGACTACATCTCCAATCATCCCCAGCCAGTTTAGTCAGTGGTGAGGGATGATGGGAGTTGTAGTCCAACAAATATCTGGGGACCCAGGGTTGAAAGTCACTGGATGGTTGCTGGTGCCTTGGCAGAAGGCAAGGAGGCCAAGAGAAGGTGAAGCTAGAGCCAATATTACCATTTACTCTGACTCCAGTAAGCTCTTGCCACTTGTGTTTGAAGCTGTGTACGCATAACTTTGGCCACAGTCCGCCTCATCCTGTAGTTTCTTGAGAAAGGCTGCTGACTGATGTGTTGCCTCTCAAACCAGCCTCCATCCAATCTGAAAACATAAGCTGCGGTTGAGATGAAGCATGTGCAGGTGAAATAGCCCTTGCGCATGAGCATCAGGGAGCTTCATTGAATCGGAGTTTGGGTGGGGTGGGGGATGTTTCATGGGAAATGATCGGGTCATGTGCTTCGAGTGAAGACACGCCCGCCTCCAGTGTATACAGTGATCTACAAATGCAATGTGAAACACAGCCTAGTTTTGTTCCCATCCTCCTCCTCCTCACTAGGAGAACATTGAGGCTCAGGTGGAGGAAGGTGACAGCCAGATTGGCTGTAAGGAAGCAGCTGAGGGCAAATAGGGCGAGTGCCCCATTTGCCCTAATGGACCAGCCAAGAATGCTGGTAAATGGCAGCAGTTGGGCAAATGCGGTATAAGGCATTTTCCTATGCCAGCTCTTCATCTCGTGTTGGGCAAACCATCTCTTTGTCCTTCTCCCTTCAGTTGATCCCAGCTCCAGTCTTAGCCACTTGGCCCTAGGCCCCTCTCCTAGTGCACAGAAACCTGTTTTTAATGCCAGCCCTAGAGTGTATGCCATGACCATAAAGGTCTGTAGCATGCTCTCCTTGGAGTGTACTCTAGGCATGTGCAGAGTGCTGTGTGCTGGCCCAAGTTGTCTTGAGCTTGGCGGCAAGGTTTTCCATTGCTGGGGTTTCATTGCCATCCTTTGCAAAGAGCTAGGCCTGATATCTGAGTCAGTTCTATAGCAGTTCAACTGTCATGGCTTCTCCCAGAGGATCCTGGGAACTGCGGTTTGCTGAGGGCACTGAGAATTCTATTAGCAATCCTTTGCTCCACAAACTTGCACACAGGCTGGAGGTTTTGTTTTGTTTTTGGACTACAACTCCCACGAGCCCCAGCCAGCACAGACATTTGTCAGTTGGGAGTCATAACATCTTCTGGAATATATATTCCTGCATCACCCTCCGAAACAGGGTTCTCCGTGCAGCTAAGAGTCAATATCACAATGGCAGTGAACAATATTAAACAAATAAATCAACATCGTTCCCGCTGCAACAGCACAAATGGTAAACAGCAGCAAAAGCAGGGTTTGTTTGAGAGTCTTCCCCTCACCTCATCCAGTTTCTATCCTGCAGGCCTCTAAAGTCTGTAATGACTTTTATCTGCGAGAGAGTCCAGTTGAACTTCAAACCCAGATGTGGGGAGCATTTGACTCTCTAGATTGTGCTGCACTACAACTCCCATCATCCCTGGGAAGACTGATGGGAGTTGTAGTCCAGCAACAACAGCTGGAGGACCAAAGGTCCCCTACACCTGTTCTAACCCCACTTACCTGAGAGTAAGGCTTGTTGAATTCAATAGGACTGAGTAGACGTGAAGTTAAAGCCAGAATCAGATTCGTCTGGGCGCCAGAGTTTGCAGAGCAGTTGAACAACCCAGTCCCTCTTCGCAAGGAACTCTGCGAACTGTAGCTCTACAAGGGAAATAGAAGCATCCTGACAACTCTAAGCACCCTTAAACAGTTTCCAGCGCCCTTTGGGGGAAGCCACAGCTGTTTAAAGTGGTATGATCCTGCTATAGTGCTGGTGAGGCCTCAGTTGCCAGCCTTGTGGGCTTTTGTACGTACATGGAATTGGGGAAGGAATCATCCTTTGGTCCTCAAGCAACAAAATGTCTTGGGTTGGCCCTGACTGTCTCTAGTGTACCTCAGGGAGTCCTGTGTCCCTGTTACCTGAGTGTAAGCCAATGTAGACAGGTGAAATGGCATAGCGGGAGTTAACTCTTAAATAGCAGCTTCAAGGTTAGAGGTGTAAATGTTTAGATCAGGGAAACTTCACTAGGGGGGAAAGGAATAAACTCCCTCCAGCCCCTATTGCTGCCCCATCCAAATCGGGGCCTGGCTCCGCAGCTGTTTTACACTAAAAATAGCCACTCGGGGAGATCCGATAGTGGATCTCCTGCTTCTTGTGGAGTTCGGCCCTAAATATCTGGTTCAAAACAGCAACAGGTCAAAACGTTGCGAGGGTTGTTGTTGTTGTTGCAAAGCAGCCATGTCAGTACAACAACAGTGCTCCTGACTGGAGGGCCTCCGAGAAAACCCTCCAGGCTGTTATGGAAAAGAGAAAGGGGGAAGAAAACAGCCTATTCTCTGATCACAGAGGACGGAAAACATCTTGAAGGTTTTCTTTCTCTCTTCATCCTTCTCCCTCACCCTCAGTGGCCTTTTCGACTATTGACCCCTTTGCTGGGACACTTAATTATAGGGGACAGCCACCAAGGCGTGATCTGTGACGCTTGAGTCACAGCTGAGGCGAAAACTCCCATCCAGAGGAATCAGGAAGAGTTGAAAGAGCCCGAAAGTAGCTAGCTTTGCATTTTCAGCAACTGGCTAGATTTTTTTTTCTTTTTCTTTATTTTTATTTTTTGTAGCATAATGACCACTTACTAACAACCCAAAGGTGCAGTAGCAGGGTATTCATTACACCCTACCCTATACAAAACAAGCCAAAAATAATAAGAGGAAGGAGTAGTAACACTCCATTATAATTCAAGACATCCATATTCCCCATCAGGTGTACTGTACCTGGTGAATGCTGGGCAACTTAAGTCTGAAGCATAAGAAATAAAATCCCACCAGGTGACTTAGAAGCATTCTGGATTCTTCATCCCTCTGGAGACCTGCAATTTATGTGTTATTTTCCTCCACAATAGCCAGAGTCCACAAGTTCTTTTAAGACAAATGCAGATTTTTCAAGGTTTTCCATTGCTGGGCTACTGAAATCCTAGCTGCGGCTAGCATCCATGTCAGAAGTTCTTGAGAGCAACCAAGCTTTCATGTTATCAGTCTACATATTCAGTAGTAACAGTTGTAGGGGGAAACAATGAGTTAAAAAGAAAAACAAATGCACACACATACCACGTTTCTGGTCCTTTTACTTGGGAGCCGTAGGAAAGGCAGGCTTCTGTTCAATAATAAGCAATAGTTTAGAGTTACTTTAAACCTGTAGTTGTGAACTGGTAGCCCATTGGTCTCAACCAGCATGGCCAAATAGTCAAGGATGATGGGAATTGTAGTTGAGCGACATTTAAGTAGAATAATAAATAGCTGCCGTTCATGATGGTTTCCAGGCTGGTTATGCCTCCCTCTCAAATAAAGCAAAGGAAGTTACTAGTCCTCAAGGGTTAACCTGCCCACAAGTACCTGTTTAAGTCAACAGTCTGTGTTGATGGTCCAAAGCATTCAAAAGATCACCCTCTTCCTGTTCACAGCAGTGTTTCCAAAAAAATAGATCCCTTCCCCCCTTTTTTTTCTAGAAAGCGTGGTAGCTGAAGATGATAGTTACTTAGCAGAGGCTAATGGTGTAATGCAGTGATGCTGAAACACTATTATTACTTATTTCATAGCAGGGCCAGTGATGCAATCTTCCATGTCGCTGTTTGCCACTCCTCTGCATGGCAAAAAAAAAGCCTTTCTCAGAGATACACCCATCAAAGAGGTTGTTAAGCAGAGGGACAGGGGGTTATATTAGCATGCATGGCTGAGGGGTTCAAGTACCACTTCCCTTAAAGAAGAAACACAAAAGCTCCCCAGGTCCTATTATTATTACCAATCAAAATGTCAGAATATAGCAAGCAAGCTTCTGAGTCCACCAGAACTCTTCATCAGGCTGTTAAACAAGGTTGGGACCAGGGGTGCAGTGGCAGCGTAAACATGCTGACCATACTGAAGCTCTGATGTCTGCACCTGCCAAAAACCTATTCTTCCTGCATAGTCTTAGAAGGTGGGCAGCTGTTTGTGGTTGTCAGTAAGAACGTCTGCACAGCAAAATGCACCATTACACAACTGGGAGAGGCGACCACGTGGGCCTATTCAAGTCTGGGTTAAGCTTAAAACCAATGGCTTAGTCTTGAAATCCTGAGTGAGTTGTTCAGAGGCATTGCTGAGAATCTTGTACGACAAAGAACGCTTTTACCCACTGCATTCTCCAAAGAGCTTTGGGTGGTGTGCATGGTTCTGCCACTCCTTACTTAACCCCAACAACAGCCCTGTGAGGTAGGTTAGGCTGGGAGGCAGCCGCTGGCCCCTTAAGGTCACCCCTTAAGCTTCATGGCTGTATGGGGATTTGAACCCTGGTCCCCCAGGTTCCAAGGGACGTGGCTGGCGCTGTGGGTTAAACCACAGAGCCTAGGACTTGCTGATGAGAAGGTCGGTGGTTTGAATCCCCGCGACGGGGTGAGCTCCTGTTGCTTAGTCCCTGCTCCTGCCAACCTAGCAGTTCGAAAGCACGTCAAAGTGCAAGTAGATAAATAGGTACCACTCTGGTGGGAAGGTAAACGGCGTTTCCATGCGCTGCTCTGGTTCGCCAGAAGCGGCTTAGTCATGCTGACTACATGACCTGGAAGCTGTACGCCGGCTCCCTCGGCCAATAAAGCGAGATGAGCGCCGCAACCCCAGAGTCGGCCACGACTGGACCTAATGGTCAGGGGTCCCTTTACCTTTACCCCCAGGTTCCAGTCCGACATTTTAACCACTACACCACATGTATTGGAGCCAGTGTGGTGTAGTGGATAAGAGCGGTAGTCTCGTAATCTGGGGAACCGGGTTCGCTTCCCCGCTCCTCCACATGCAGCTGCTGGGTGACCTTGGGCCAGTCACATTTCTTTGAAGTCTCTCAGCCCCACTCACCTCACAGAGTGTTTGTTGAGGGGGAGGAAGGGAAAGGAGAATGTTAGCCGCTTTGAGACTCCTTAAAGGGAGTGAAAGGCAGGATATCAAATCCAAACTCTTCTTCTTCTTCTTCACATGGGCTTTCATAAGAAGACGAACATAAGGGTAGCCGTCAAATCCAGCATCCTGTTAATGGTGGCCAACCAGATGGGAAACCTGCAAACAGGACCTGAGTACAACAGCTGTCCAGCTGAGGTCACCCAGTGCTGAGGACAAGGCCTTTCTAAGATTCTAGTCCTCATTGTAGTCATTGATTGAATAAGGAATGTAAGACGCTGCCATGGGCCAAGTCCACCTAGCTCAGTATTGTCTACAGCAACTGGCAGTAGCTGCCCGGAATTTAAACCAGGTTTGTTGTTTTCCTAGCCATGCCTGGAGATTCCAGAAGTTGAACCTTGTGTTGTACCACAGCACTTCCCCAAGAGTTACATAAACATGGTGCTGATAACACCGAGGTTGCGGGTTCGGTTCCCATATGGGACAGCTTCATTGCAGGGGGTTGGACTAAATGATTGCCAAGATCCCTTCCGAACTCTACAATTCTTTGATTTTAAAACAAGCCCTGCTGGGTCAGGCCAAAGGGAGCCAGTCTGGTCCAGCTCCCTGTTCTTACAGTGGCCAGGCAGATGCCCCCTAAGCACTCCTTTGGTTTCTAACAACTGGTCTTCAGAATCACATTGCCTCCAATGGTGGAAGGCAATGGAGTCTATACCTGTTGAGTCGCTCTTGGCTTCCCCTCCCTCCTAATGGGCTGCGGGAGTTGCAAGCCGGCCACTCCCCTTTGAGCGCCTCCCGAATCCTGGCCTCTGCAGTGTGGGAATGATGATTGCATACCTGGCCAGGGTGAACCGCAACACCTCCCAAGCCCTTTGAAGCCATTAGGTGAGGAGGCGCTCCAAAAATGTGGCAGGCATCCTTGATCCTGGTGACGCCTGGGAGAGAGAGAGAGAGAGAGAGAGAGAGAGAGAGAGAGAGAGAGAGAGGAAGGGAGGGAGAAGAAGCCACGCCAAGTCCAGGAAATGGCCCAAGTTCCCTCTTCCACCCTCAGGGACTTTCTCAGTATTGCCACGCTCTCCCTCCTGCCAGTTGCCTGCGCCTGAGTTCCCACGGGATGCAGGTGTGTGTGTGTGTGTGTGTGTGTGTGTGTGTGTGTGTGTCTCACCTGTTGTCTCCTTCCCTCCTTCCTGCAGCCGGAGCAGCCACAATGGTATGATGCTAAGTTGCTTCTAACATCACAGGGAACGAAGCTCTCATAGACGTGGCAGTCACAGACGGTAAGCGTCCCACGGGGAGGGTTTGGGGCCGGGAGCTGGCCTTTTTAAGATGGGCTTTCTCTGCTCTCGTGGGCGAAGGTTCTGTGCACCTGTAAAGCGTATTCAAAGCACATTGCTTCCGTCAAATAATTCCAGGCACTGTGGTTTGTTAAGGGCAGCTGGGAATCGGGACTCTATAAAGGGAACTACAAGGGCCCAGATTTCTTCGAGGGGTGTGTGTGCTTTAAATACAGTGGTACCTCGGGTTAAGTACTTAATTCGTTCCGGAGGTCTGTTCTTAACCTGAAACTGTTCTTAACCTGAAGCACCACTTTAGCTAATGGGGCCTCCCGCTGCTGCTGCGCCCCCGGAGCACGATTTCTGTTCTCATCCTGAAGCAAAGTTCTTAACCTGAAGTACTATTTCTGGGTTAGCAGAGTCTGTAACCTGAAGCGTATGTAACCTGAAGCGTATGTAACCCGAGGTACCACTGTATACTGGATATACAGCCATTGACTGCTGTGAGGGTGTCCTAGGGAGCACATAGACCAGGCATAGGCAAACTCAGCCCTGCAGATGTTTTGGGACTACAACTCCCATAATCCCCGACCACTGGTCCTGTTAGCTAGGGATGATGGGAGTTGTAGTCCCAAAACATCTGGAGGGCCGAGTTTGCCTATGCCTGACATAGACTGAGGCTGCGTATATATTAAAGCACATTCTTTCCCCTCAGAGAATCCTGGGAACTGCAGTTAATTAAGGGTGCTGAGAATCATAGCTCTGTGAGGTGAAAACTACAGTTCCCAGAATTCTTTTGAAGCTGCTTTAAAAGTATGGCATGTACTGAGGAATTTGAGGTGCTTCGGACCGTCACTTTTTTTGGAGGTGGGACTTAATCACATACTGGAAAACTGAAGTTTCACAGCTATACAGTAAGCTCACAACTTACGCAAGTTCAATTTGCACACTTTCAGCTCTATGCATGGGGCAACGTATTATAAAAAATTAAAGGGGCAGGGTTCTGAGGAAAAAGACTTCGGCAACCCCACCTGCCATTGCACGTAATGTATTTTGACTATACACGATTTTGGCTTTAGGCGTGATCCCCGGAATGTTACCCCCACATAAGTTGCAGGCTTCCTGTTGTTGTTGTTGTTGTTAAATTAATTTTAAAAATCCAAAAAGGAAACAAAAACAAATACAATGCAAACTAAATCACACTAAATCAAGATAATTATCCTAGGCATAGTTGTGCAGTTTTAGCTGCCTGCACAGCTGTTTTCCCAAAAGATTGGGCCTTTTTGTGATTTAGAAAGTAGTGGTGAGATGCACTAGAAAGTGTGAGGGGCCTGTTGCTTTGATGCAACATCATCTGACCTCCGTACAAAATGAGTGCTGGTTAAATAACTGAGGTCACCTAATCTCTCTGCAAGTAAATTGGAGTGAACTCTCAATAAATGGGGCCGTCGTGGAACATAGCGAGCCTGAAGTCACGCATTCAGACCACCTTGTTGTTGTTGTTGTTGTTTAGTCGTTTAGTCGTGTCCGACTCTTCATGACCCCATGGACCAGAGCACGCCAGGCACTTCTGTCTTCCACTGCCTCCCGCAGTTTGGTCAAATCAGACCACCTAGGGCTGCATAAACACCACCACCTCCACCCCAAGAACCCTGGGAACTGTAGGGTCCCGGAACTGTAGCTTTGTGGTTGCTAAACTAAAGTTACAGAATTATAGAGTTGGAAGGGACCCTGAGTGTCATCCAGTCCAACCCCTTTGCAATGCAGGAATCTCAACTAAAGCATCCATGACCAAAGACCATCCAACCTCTGTTTAAAAACCTTCAAGGAAGGAGAGTCCACAACCTCCCAAGGGAGTCTGTTCCACTGTACCACCGGAAAGTTCTTCTTGATGTTCAGCTGGAATCTCCTTTTTTGTAACTTGAAGCATTGGTTCAGGTCCTACCCTCCGGAGCAGGAGGAAACAAGCTTGTTCCATCTTCCATGTGACAGCCCTTTAGATATTTGAAGATAGCTATCATATCTCCTCTTAGTCTCCTCTTTTCCAAGGCTAAACGTACTCAACTCCCTCAACTGTTCCTCATAAGGCTTGGTTTCCAGACCTTTCTTCAGGATTCTTGTGGAGACCATGCTTTTGTAGAATCATAGAACGGTAGAGTTGGAAGGGATGCCAAGGGACATCCAGTCCAGCTGCCTGCAATGCAGGAACCACAACTTTAATACGGTCTGCCTTGGTTTTCAAATTTAATCCGTTCCAGGAGTCCGTTCGACTCCCGGTACAGTTCGAAAACCAAGGCGCGGCTTCCAATTGACTGCAGGAGCATCCTGCAGCCAATCGGAAGCCGTGCCAGACATTTGGTTTCCAAAAATGTTTCAAAAGCCAGAACAATCACTTCCGGTTTTCAATCATTCGGGAGTCGAAACATTCAAAGGCATTCAGCTTCCAAGGTTCCACTGTACGCTTTAAATGTTTGGTGTGGGTGCAGCCTAACTCAGTGCTGTCTGCACCAGCCTTTACCTATGTTTGCCCTCTGCATAGGCAAAGGCTGCTCCATGCTGACCACCGGTGACCTTCTGTCGTTTGAAACCGGGGTCATGGCTAGGATTTGCCAGGACTTTTTGCAAGCAGAACTTGCATGTATCCCTGAGCTCCAGCTCTTACTTGGGACACCTGTGTGTTTTTATTTTTGAGCACCTTCCTTTCTTTTCCATTTATTTATTTATTCATTCGTTTGTTTGTTTATTTATTTATTCAACCCTGTAAGAAAGAGCCACAGGGATGCTTTTCTGGCCACGTGTGGTCATGTGCGCGCACGCACAACCACGCGAAAGAGCTCTGGGCTTTCTCGTTGCACAAAACTAAGCATATGATTTCACTGGAATCACTTAAGATAGTGACGCGCCGGCGTTGAGCTCTGAGGTGTCGGCTGGGCTGCGCGTGCCAAATTCCACCCCACTTAATTATATCCTGCCTTGGCGATTCTCCTGGCAAAACCTGTTCTCATTCTACTGCTAACGATCGGTTAGAGCGTGTTCCACCCCAGAAGCAGCTGCCTTTCACAGCTAGGAAAGAAGACATGACCCCCAGCGACACAAACGGTAATTTATATCCTTGCAGGCCCTTTTTTTCCCCTTGCCAGGGCCAACCTGTTGACTGCAGGAGGGCAGTGGCAGGCGAGGGTGTGGATGTCTGTGTGTGGTTAAGACAAATTTATCTCTTTGAGAGTCGAGCGGGTGATGCTCCAGAGTGAGAGGTCCAAAAAGTTGCAGAGGTAAAAGGTCTCAAAATGTAGAGCACCACAATTTGGATTTTGGCGGGATAGTTGTGCTGAGCATTCTTTGGACCCACAAAGCATTTCGGTCCTTTGATGATGGCTGACGGCACCTGCCTGCATCACTGCAGCATCCACGGGTGGGTTGCATGATGCCGTTTCAGACGTGAGTTGTTCAGTCAAAACTCTGTGCAGTCCTCAGTTGGAGTTGCAGGACTTGAGGTAGCACGAGACTTTTTCAGGTTGGGCCTCTGGGGCCAAATGGGGCCTGCTTGGAGTGAACAGTGATTGGTAGCCTGGAGACGACTCTGCAAGATGAAGTGATGGTTGTCTTCTCTGGCATCTGTAGTGTTCTGGCCACGGCGTTGCGGTTTGTTCCTGTGATGGTTTTCCAGTGGCCCACAGAGTTTCTGGAACAATCCAGCACTAACTCCATTGGCAAAGGTCTTGTGTAGATATGCTGCCGTGCTAAAACTCGTTACGAAGCTTCAGCGTGGCAAGTGAACATGGGAATCCAACTTTGATGCACTTGGAGAGGAGATAATTTAGGCCCCGTCTGTGTTGCAGGTTCATAGCAGTATCATGCCACTTTACACAGGCAAAGAATCCTGGGAACTGCGGTTTGCCTCAGGTGCTGAGAGTTGTTGGGAGACCCCCTTCTCCCATCGCAGAACTATAGTTCCCAGAGTTCCCTGGGATTGTTCCCTGAGTAAGAGGGATTGACCATTAAAATGCTCCAGGAATTGTAGCTCTGTGAGAATTGAGGCCTCCTAACAACTATTAGGGCCCTTAGCAAACTGCAGTCCCCAGGACTTTTAGGGGGAAGCTGTGACTGTTTAAAGTGTCATGGTGCTGGTTTAAATGTATAGAGCAGATTAGGCCTTAGGTGAGCTTGGGAGGCTGTGGTGCCTTTGCTCCTGATTTCTCCCCATGTAGTTTCCCAGGTTGTCTTTCCAGTCTGTGGTGTTCCGCATACTTTCACTCAGGTGGCAAGCAACCCACTTAGATATTATTGATATACTGAATGGTATATAAATGCTTTAAAATACACACATAAGATCTAAGAAATCAGCAGAGACAGCAAACAGATCCCCCATTTTAAGGTGTTTTCAGAAAAGAGGGGCTGTAAAGGAGGAGGAGAATGGGACTTCTGTACCTTCTGTTTAAAGATACTTGTGTAGAAGATGGGATTCTGCGCAAAAGTGGGATGGAAAGAGCTGGAAAAGGTTTGTTAGGGGTGCTGAGAGTTGTTAAAATGCGCCTATTCCCCCCACCCACCCACAGAGCTACTGTTCCCGGTGTGGTTTAGCAATCAATCCCCCTTCCCATGGAATTCTGGGAGCTGTAGCTCTGTGAGGAGAATAGGGGCATCTTAACAACTCTTACCATAAAGTTCCCAGGATTCTTTGGGGGAAGCCATGGCTGTTTAAAGGTAGACAAATGCTAAGCAAACCAGTCTCTTAAGCTTAAGCCAAGAAAGAGCATAGCTGTCAACTGCCCCTTATTTGGCGGGAAACTTCCTTATCCCAGCGCCGTGTCCCATTGCTGTCCCCTATTGATGATGTCCCTTAAATTTCCTGGGTTTCAAAGGAAGCAGCTCCTCTCCCTCCCTCCCTCCCTGCCGGCCAGGGAGGAGGGAGGCTCCAACTGTGTTGCTTGGCTGCGTTGCTCACCCAATAAGGAGTCTAAGAACGACTGGGGGGTGGAGCTTGCATGCCTTGTGCCGATCAAATCGGCCGCGTTGCTTGGGGACTCACCTTTGCTCAGCGCTTCCCAGTGGAGAGGTGACGGTGGTTTTCCTTGCTGCATCCCCTTTGCCGGGTTGCTGCGCTGTGGGAACCACCGCTTGAGGCTTCATTTGGCTGCTGGCTGGGCTTTCTGCCTTTGGCTCGAAGGGGCTCAGAAGTTGAACATACCTGTTCCTGGAAAATCCCTTATTTTGGCTGCTGATCCCTTATTTTCGAGGCTGCTGGTCCCTTATTTTCAAATCTGTAAGTTGACAGCTATGAGAAAGAGCATTCTCTTTAAGATTGAATATCAATATATGTATCAAGACTTTGAGATTAGACCACTGAAGAAGCCCGGAAAACTATCTTGGGAGTGTGGCTACCTGCAAGCCCCAGTTAAAGGGCTCCATCAGGGGCGAACAGCGGCCTCTTGATTACTTGGACTGCCAGGGCAAAACAGGTGCAAAACGCCGGCATCCTGTCGTCTACAACTTCATTAACATCCATCTCCAACTCCACTAGCATCTCTCAGTATTGTGAATAACGCTGAACTTACCTTTTGTTGGTATCTTCATGAACTTACCTAAAAGACTGAGTTAAGCATTTGAACAATCTATTGAAACCAGACATTATAAGTTCATCTTAGGTTGGGTAGTTCTCAAGTCTCTGTGGCTTTGTTTACTGTTTTGTATTTTTATCAGAAGGTTGGTAAAGAATGTTTTATTTATTATTCTGTGTATATTAATCGCCAACGTGTTCCATGAGTCGCACTGTGGCTGTTTAAAGGGGCATGAGGCTACAGGTGAGGCCTGGGTAGAGACAGAGGCAATGATGGGCAGAGCCAACAAATCCTAGTTTTGTCCCCATCTTCCTCTCTGCTGAGTTCTGCAAGGGGAAACCCTGAGATTCAGGAGGGAGAGGAGGAAGGTGGAAGGCAGTACCAACCCCTGCATGGGTTGTAAGTAAAGAAGCAGGCAGATTGGGGGTCAGCCAAGGCCAGTTAGTGGGGCACTGCCCCATTTCCTCTAAGGGGCCGGCCTCCACTGCCCAGCAGTACCCTCTGGAAGGGAATTTGCAAGCCCCAAAGCCATGCGGCTGGTTCCTCTCCCCAGAGAGCATTTCCCTTGGCCGCCTGTTTCCCTGCTGCCTGGCTCCTAGCCATGGGCGGCCGGCCAAGCCCAGAGTTTACGCTGGGCATCTTGAAAGGCCTTTGGAAAAGAGGGCTGTTTCCTCAGCAACCAGCGACTCTCAGCCCTGCGAGAGCTGTCCAACTCGAAAGTAAAAAAGGAAGAAGTTAGGAGGGAGACACCAACAGGCGGCTAGCCTTGGAGAAACGCCAGGGCAAACCGTAAGGACCCCCCTCTGGCCACCCCAAAGTTTCCTGCTTCCCTCTGGAGGGGGGCGGTTGGCGTTTCTGGACTCAAGGGGTGTAGCAGAACAGCACCTGCCCCTCAAGTTGGCCAGACTATTTCCCTCCCCCCAAAGAAACCCTCTCAGCGTGTCTGTTTGGGACGACGACAGCTTCTTTCTCCTCCTCATTGGAGAGCCAAGCCCCACCAAGGTACGTAAGACTTGGGAAGTCTTTCTCCTCTGTGCAGCTGCAAGTTTTAGGCCATGGCTCCCACCTGTGGCTCTTAGTGGTGGGATCCAATGAAGCCACCATTTAAAGCCCCATTTGAGCACTTGCGCACCCGTTGCGGACGGATGTTTTTATTTTTTGTACACTTGCTGCTTTTATCCCTTTAGCTTCCGAAGGAAAGGGCTCCCGTCTGTTTGGACTTTATTCCCTTCAGCTCAAGAGAACTTCGGTTGTAACTCTAGAGGCAGCTTCGCCGTCAGGGCAAGACTTCGGGGCAGAAGGACAGGACCCCACTGAAAGGAATGAGCAGGAGAGCTCCCCCCAACCCAACCCCCCCCCCCAAACTGAGCCAGGCTGGCTTTGCCACGTTTTGAAATGAGTGAAGTAATCAGCATTGGCTGTGTACACATCGTACATTGAAAGTGCATTACCCCTTTCTCCTAAACAAACAAAAAAAAAGAATTCTGGCAACTTAAGTTTTCCCGTCACAGAACTGCAGTTCCCAGCACTCACTATGGTTCCCAGGGAGTTGAGGGATAGGAATGTGCTATAAGTATGTTTATGGTATGTACATAGCCTGTGTTGATTAATTCACTCATGTCACAATGTGGAAAGCTAGCTTTGCCAATTATCATCTTAACAAAACCCCTTTGGGTTGTATTCAGCATTTGTCATGTGTACTCATTGTAGGCCTATTGAAATTAATGGACATGACTAATTTAAGTCCTTTAATTTTAGTAGTTCTACTCTGAGTATGATTAATGTTGAATGCAACTCATTAAGTCCAGAATCTAAAATTACCTAATTGCACTGCTGCTGCTGAGGTGTTTGTGACGTCTTTTGCAGGGCAGGGTTGAGAGGAGGCTTTTGGTTTCACTTTCTGAATGATGAGGGAAAGGCACTCTGCACATGCTCTGGGATAACTTTGCCTCTTGCAGCGCTTCTGTTAAAAGCCATGTCCCAAACCAAAGCTGAGTCAAATTATTGTTATTGTTATTATTGAAATCTGTTAGGTCATCTGCCTAAAACCAAGCAGTATTGTGGAAAGTTGTGGGGTTTTGTGCAACCTAATCATCTCCCCACTCTGCCACTTTATTCTGCTGTAGCTTATATCAATTTCTTTTTTAAAAAAGTAAAAAAGTTTGCAAACACAGCTGTGTGCCCCTGTGCCAAAGCCTTATTCCTAATTTCTAAAGGTTGTGTTTTCTTCCCATTTTACACATGGGAAAGTGAGACTGAGCCACTATCTTGTTAATGGATAACTTGTTTTAGTGCAGGGCATGCATATGCTTTGGGTATTATTTATTTTATTTATTTAAATTTATATACTACCTTTTGGGGACGCAGTTGGTGCTGTGGGTTAAACCACAGAGCCTAGGACTTGCCAATCAGAAGGTCGGCGGTTTGAATCCCCGCGAAGGGGTGAGCTTCCATTGTTCGGTCCCTGCTCCTGCCAATCTCGCAGTTTGAAAGCACGTCAAAGTGCAAGTAGATAAATAGGTACCACTCCGGCGGGAAGGTAAACGGCGTTTCTGTGCGCTGCTCTGGTTTGCCAGAAGCAGCTTAGTCATGCTGGCCACATGACCCGGAAGCTGTACGCCGGCTCCCTTGACCAATAAAGCGAGATGAGCGCCGCAACCCCAGAGTCGGCCACAACTGGACCTAATGGTCAGGGGTCCCTTTACCTTTACTACCTTTTACCAAAGAATCTCAGGGTGAATAATCATGCATGTGAGAAATTGCAGGCGCACTCAATGCAGACCTGCAGCTCTCTACAGCTCCCCAGCTCCTACGCATGAACACAGCATGAAATACCTCCATCTGCAATTGCTACCACAATAGTTTAGGCATAGTTTGCAGGGGAGTTCCCTCTGTGTAGGACAGAGGTTTTCAATCCTTTTGAGTCCACAGCTCCATCAGCTGCATTCTTTCTGCGGCACCCCTGTGGGGCTCAGGAGCCCAGTTGTGTTACCCCTTGCCTGCAGAGCTGGCAGCCTCTTGTCCTTTTTCAAACACCCTCCCTTCTGGAGTGTTCCCTCAGCCTCCTCTCCTCTCTCCTTGGGAGTCCTCCGGGCAGCCACAGCTGCCACCTCTAGTCTCTGAGCTGCACCCCCCTGCCCCAGAGAGAGGTACCTCCTCACCCTGCCCCATAGGGGCCTGGGACTTGCCTGTCCATTCCTAACAGCAAGGGCTGGGGGACTGGCCGGCTGGACTCGGCCTGCTTGCTTGCTTACTCCGAGGCCACTTCAGCTTCTGGCAACCAGCACCCCCTGGCCAGTTCCAGAGACCCCATTCACCTGGGGAGCTTATAGCCAGGGCTGGTGCAACAAACAGCTGTGCAAGCCTTTGGGAGGCAGAGACATGAGGTCATTGGAGGAGGGAGGGAAGGAAAGAAGGACAGAGGCCAGTGTTGCCCGCGGCACCCCTAACCATCATTCAAGGCACCCCAGGGTGCTACTGGAAACCACTGGTGTAGGGAATGGGCTGCAGGTGTTCTTGAAGATACTGGCGGGTGATGATTTTCCCAAGGCCTCTCGGTGAGCAAGTGCCAGAGTTAGTAATTTGTGCAACAAACAAATGCAGAAAAGGAAACTGTAGAAGCAATTTGCCACAAAACAACAGGTTTATCTAATGATTCATGTGGAAATAGGAGCATTTCATCTAGAAATTACAGGGCACCCTACCAACCACAGGACCCCAGAGGTGTAGCTGGTCCAGTTTTCTTCCTCCTGCACCAATCAAAGCCTTCATTTATTGAGATACCAGCCAGGCTTGCCTCGCCCCTGGGTTCCAACAGCCTATGCCCCTCAAATCCCAATCCCCTGCCCACTTTGCAGGTGAGGTAGGAGGAGAGGCGGGACTTTGACATGAACAGCGGGCCCAGCTCCTTGGCTAGATCAGGGAAGACTTTTCCCTTCCCCATTTGCATCAAACTGGAGTTGATCCGTGCACCTGAATTATTGATGGAGAAGCCGCTTGTGTTGAGCTGAAAGGAGTAGAGGGGGCTGGGCTGCTTGCAAAGCTCCTCTAACCCCCACCCCGCAGCTGAAAGGCAAGGCCAGGCTGCAGCAAGCACACACACACACACCGATAATATTTATTATTTTCCATACATAGACATAACAAAAGAAAAAGTTGACAATAATAAAGGAAAAAAGAGAAATATAAAAAGAGAAATAAAAAAAGAATATGAAACATAAAATAGAACAAATCGTCACTACACTAACACTTAATCAATCAATTAATTAATTAAAATCCATCTGAATTAATTAATTAAATTCCATCTGAATTTCTTAGTAATTATATGTAGCAGTTTCCAATATCATTATTTTATAATAAAACCATATCACAGTCATAATCGTATTTCCTAACTTTTCCTATCATACATTTTCTTATTTGTTTATCTAATCCCAGTTTAGTCCTAGGCCTAATTGATTCTTTCAAGTGATTACATATCTTTAATATTACAATATTTATTCAGATAGTCTTTAAATTTCTTCTAGAAAAGCAGGCACTTTCCTTGCAGAAAGTCCCAGGTTCAATCATCCACTTTTTTTAAAAAAAAGGATCAAGTGATGGGAAAGACCTGCTGCCAGTCAGAGCATGGAATACTAGCTAGGCAGACTTAGTGACCTGGCGGTGTAGGAGACGGTGTCTCCCTCTGTTCCAGCAGCCCCACAACCCCACCTTCCAAACGCTGCTTTGAGATTTTGAAAAGATTGAGCGGTTTGCCTGTGCTTTTAAATCAAGGCACGGGCACAGATCAAGAATGTGGCACAGAGCTCCTGAACTTGCAGGTGGTGCCACTGCTCGCTCGAGAGCTTTTGCTAAACACGAAGCCAACTTTTCCCCCACCCTGAAGCCTTTTTCAGTCTGCAAGTCCGCAGAGAGCACTCTATACCTTTAAAGCACACCTGAGGCGCATTCTTTCCCTCAGAGGATTCTGGGAACTGTAGTCTAGCAGAGTTACAGAGTCACAGAGTTACAGTTCCCAGCAACCCTTCCCAAACTACAGGGCCCATAATTCTTTGAGCGAGGAAATGTGCTTTGAATGTGCTTTAAATACATAGCTGTATACATAGCCCTTGCCTGCTCTATCTTCTTCATGACAGTCCTTCAGATATGTGGGGAGCTGCTATCATATCTCCTCTTAATCTTCTCTTCAGATTAAATTTAGCCAGTTCTTTATAGGACTTGGGCCACATATCCGAACCATACGTTTAAAGCACTCTTGAATTTAAAAATGCTTGAAATGGAATAATTTTTTAATTTTTTTTTTAAATGGCAAACTTGGAGCATCTACTCAGAAGTAAATTTACTCACAGCTGGGCCCCAATTGCACTGCACATTTCAAACACTCTTGAACAGTCATGGCTTCCCCCAAAGATTTCTGGGAGCTGTAGTTTGTTAAGGGTGCTGAGAGTTGTTAGGAGACTCCCCTGGTGCCCCCCACAGACTTACAATTCCCGGAGTGGTTTAGCAATCAGTTCTCTTACTAGGGAACTCTGAGAATTGTAGCTCTGTGAGCGGAATTAGCACCTCCTAATGACTTTCAGCACATTAACAAACCACATTTCCCAGAATTCTCTTGGAGAAGCCATGACTTTATTATAATAGTGCTTTAAATGTATGGTGAAGATGTGGCCTGGGTATACAGACACATTACTATCACACTTGCCTTTCTCCTTTTGACACGACCCTGCCTGTCAATGTCAATCTTAAAATGTGATGCCCAGAACTGGGCACAAGATGTTCTTGAACTACAACTCCCATCATCCTCTTCCACTGGGCATGCTAGCTAGGAATGATGGGAGTTGTAGTCCAGTGTCTTCTAGTCACCTTAGCTTGAGAGAGGCTTCCAGGAACAGCCTTTGTGATTCAGACGCATCGCCAGCAAGTGCATGCAGAGCAAAATAGCTCTGAATGACTCAGGCAAGTGAGTCTAGGCCACACGCCGACAGGATTAATAAAATCCCACAGAGTCATTAGCCAGTTTGACCTGGGGGGGCTGGGAAATAATTGCCCTAGACGTGACAATTGGTCAGGCCACGAGCAGGGCAGTCGTTGAGTCACTCCCCGAAGAAAATGGTAGTGGAGAGTCAGTCCCAACAATCATCCCGCTGGAATGGAGGGCTTACATAAGACTTGCTAGTAACTACAACCTTTATTGTTTGGATTAAATAGAGCAAAGTGGAGTTTGAGATGGTTGAATAAGAGCAAGCACAGCATCCACAATCCCTCACAGAGGGAGATGGCGGCAGCAGTTTGTGCACCAGACACTTCCAAGGTTAGATCAATGCGCTCTGTGTGGGGCTTCCCTTGCGCTCGACCCATCAGTTCCAACTGCCTGGACCAATGGTCAGGACGAAGAGAGCTGTGGCCCAAAGCTGCTGGCAGGTGCTAGGCTGTGGAAGGGCTGTGATCAGGTTGTGCCGGGTTCCCGGGAGAGTTCAGGTTTCAGCAAGAGGCTGCTGGAACAAGGAAGCAAGAAAAGCAAGTGTAGCTTTTTCTGGGCAGCCTAAAAGCCAGCAAGCACCGGGATCTGCCTGCAAGGCTCAGCTGAGCACGGCGTGGGAAGATGGTGCTCGTGAGGTAGAGAGCAGAAGTGGAAAACAGGGCTGTCAGAGGCCTGTTATTAGCAGAGCTGGAGATTTAATCTTAGGCCCAGCATTGCGTTTCCTAGAAGCGACACTAGGGGTCGTGCATCTGCATGAGCAAAGCAGTCTGTTTGGCCCTGGGAGGTAGTGGCGGCAATCGCGCACAACGCAACCTGCACGGCGCACCTCGTGATTGCACATGATGGGTCAAGAGCGGGCAGCTGCGGGTCACCCTGGGCGATGAGGCGCTTGGGAAGAGGCTAAGGCAGGCGGGCATGAGGCCTATCGCTGCTGGGGAAAGCTTACCTGAAGGCGTCTGCAGGTGTGCTGCAAGTGTAGAGGTTCATGAAAGAACATGTCGTTCCCAGGGAGCTGTGTTTTGGAGGCAGTTCCCTTGGCAAATGGCCATGCTTTTTTTATTTCCTGAAATAGGAAAGGCTGTGCCTTGAATAGCTGGGTGGCAGGCAGAAATCCCACAGGTGAAGCCCCCCGCCATCTTCATGCAGTCATAGTATGTGGCCAGCCTGGTAAAAAAGTGGACTCAACTAGTATCTTATTATCTAATTTCTTTCCGCATAGCCTGTAAGACAGAGTTGTCCTGCCTGGCCTTTGGCTTAGAATCAGTTTGACTCCCTCCCCCCTCTTTCTTTCTTTTTTCCTTTCTCCTCCTGTGATGAGGCTGCATTTTAATGTTGTATTTTAATCTTGTTTTTAAGTTATATTTCAATCAACTTGTTTTTATTATTGGTTGTTAGCTGCCCTGAGCCCGGTCTTGGCTGGGGAGGGCGGGGTATAAATAAAATTATTATTATTATTATTATTATTATTATTATATTTATTTATTTATTTACACTGGTGTATTTTTTAGCCATGGGTCCTCGGGTGTTGCTGTATTACAAAACCCATCATCTCCAGCCAGCTTTGCTAGTGGTGCGGGATGATGGGAGTTATAGTCCGACAACATTTGGGGCCCCAAGATTGAAGAACACTGGCCTACACTGGCTGGCAGGGGCTCTCCAGAATTTCAGATGGGGGACATTCCCAAACCTATCTGGAGATGTCATCAGGGATTGAATTGTGCAAGCCGTACTTTTTCCCTGTTGAGTTTCCTAAGGGATGGGAGAATTCCTCGTAGAATTGCCCCACTAATTCAGCTGTGTTAAAGGCACAACAGTGCCAGAGTGGCGTAATGGTTAGAGTGTTGGACTACGACCTGGGAGTGCTGGGTTTGAATCCCCACTCGGCCATGAAGCCCACTGGGTGACCATCTCTTAGCCTAACCTACCTCACAGGGTCGGTGTGGGGAGGAAATAGGGAAGAGGAAAATCATATACACCACCTTGAGATCCTTGGAAGATAAAGGCCGTACACACACACACACAGAGAGAGAGCGCTCTGAAGATCTGGGCCAGACAACTCTATTATCTGAGGTAGATCACAGAACTACAGTTCCCAGCCCCCTTAACAAACTACAGCACCCAGGATTCTTTGAGGGAAAGTCATTTGATTTAAATGTTCATTGGATGCGCTTTAAATGTATAATGGTGTGCAGTGCTTGCTGCTGCATCTTTTTTAAGAAGAAAAGGTGCTGCTACTATGTGCCCTTGGGTATCACCCAGTAAAAAAAAAACTGCTGATGGTGTTGATCTGCAAGAAATTCTAGTTTGAAGGAGAGCTCCTCCGTGATATGATCGTATTGCTGTTCTGTTGCAAAGATAGTCTTGGTCAGAAGAGGGCGCCGGTGGCCTTTATGTAGGGCTGCAGGGTTTGCAAATGTAAACACACCTTGGCAAAGGAATCAAGGGTTGAGTTTCTGTTTATGCCACCTGCTGTTCCTGTTTTGGAGCTGGCTCCTTGGTGTTCTGACTCTGCAACACCTGCCTCCGAGGCTGGTTGATTCGCACCCACTGCCCCATTCGATGTCATTTTAGTTTCCCACGGGCACCTATGTGGTTGCATTTTTTGAATCTGTACACACACACACAGCATTACTATTTCCTTTTTAAAATTACTTTGTTTTATTTATTAAGAATATTAGAATGAGTTATAGCAAAAGGAAAGGAAAATATAGAGGAAAACAACAATAACAATAGAACAGTGGAATTTAATTAAGATTAAAGAACTATATAAAACATATGTAGATGGATGAACTTATTGTTTCCCTCAAATATACACTGATTCACAGGTCACTATGGTTTCAGTAAATGTGTTGGAAATATAATTAAATTTATCTATACATAATCTTTGTCTGAAAATGATCCGTTCAAGGGTTGCAAGAGTTGCCATGTCATCTACCCATTGATCAAAAGCGGTCGTCTTTTTGTCCTTCCAATGTATCAAGATCAATCTTTTGGAGGTGTAAGGGCACATCGATCAATAATCAAGCCCCATATATTAGGTATATAATTAAAGATAATGTTATCTTCTGACAATCCCCTGCAATACGTGAAAACAACAGGTCAAGTTCCTCAAACTACATTTCAAATCAGCATTAAAGCACAATTTGCCCTGATGCAGTGGCCAACATCATCTGCACCTTAGTTTTCAAAAGCATGTCTCATGAAGGTCTTAGCCTGCCAGTGGAAGGCTATTATTATTATTATTTATTGAATTTATATACCGCCCTATACCCGGAGGGCAAAGAGGGAGCCAGTCTAGCGTTTCTTGGGAGAAACTTCCATGATGTGGGGGCAGCCGCAGAAAAGGCTCTCTCATGTCACACCAACCATGCTTCTGGTGTTGATGGGACCGAGAGAAGGCGATCAGTATAAATGAAAACATGAGACTTACGGTTTTGTTACATATGATTTTATTTTGGAGATGTCTGTTTATTTTGGAGTTGTTTGTTGTAAAGAAGGTATATTATGTGAATAAAATAATAAAGGATTTGGGGGGGGGAGAAGGTGTTTACCTGAGGATCTTTATACCTAGGCAGGTTCATATAGGGAGAGACGCTCTTTCAGGAAACCTGGGCCCAACCCTGATAATAGTAGTGGGCCGTCCTTAGCTTAACGGCTGTCATCGTGTCCCCCTTTTTTTCTAGCCAATGCCACCAGCGCCGCCCCCAGTGCCCCATCCCGCAGGATGTCCCAGCTGTCTTCCACCTTGAAACGCTATGTCGACACTCCCCGCTACTCGGACACCTCGTCGTACAGCAAGGCCTCCACCAGCTATGGGAACTATTCTTCCTACTCCTCCAACCTGTCCTCCTCCTACCCGGACAAGGAGAAGATCGGCCTCAAGCCCACCGCGCCCTCCAGCTACCTCCGGACATCGGGCACCACCACGTCCTCCTCCTCCTTGACCTACGACAGGCGGCTGCTCCAACGCCCGGACTCTAGCACCAGGCTCAGCCCCAGCTATGGACGGATTCCGGTGAGAACCCCGGGCAGCGGGGGGCTGAGCGGAGGGGCCCCCAGCTACTCCTATGGCAACAGCCCATCCACCAGCTACGGCGCCACGCTGGGCCGCAAGAAATCCAGTAGCCACTCGGACCTGGCGCGGGACATCAACTCCATGCACCTGTCGGACTCGTACCGCGCCGACCCACCCCCTGCCCGTGCCTCATACATCGCCCGCAGCCGCCAGGACCTGTGCCCGCTGCAAGGGTACTACCAGTCGGATTACGTCAAGGACTACCTGGAGTCCAGCAGGCGCAAAGGGGGGCGGTCCCCAGGCTCCGGCCTCCACGGCTCCACCCCAGAGGTCATCACGCCCACCCTGCGCCCCACCAGCTGCTCCTCGACTCAACCATGGGAGCGGACAGACAGTCGGACGGACATCTTGGCCAAGGAGGCCCAGGTAGGGCTCTGCTCTGGCTTCGGGGATGGAAGTGGGGCAGGAAGCCTTGCATTGTGGTGCCAGGGAAAAGGGAGTTGGCGTTGTTGCTGCGTGTGTCGCAGGGCACAGCCCCAGCCTGAACAAGGCCTGTGCAAGGGGTTAGTTAGGAAGATAGGAAGCGGCCTCGTTCTTAGCCAGGCCATTGGTCCTTTTTAACTCAGTGCAGTTGTACCTTGGTTTTCAAACGCAATCTTTTCCTGAAGTCCACTCGACTCCCGAAAACGTTCGAAAACCAAGGCACAGTTTCCAGTTGGCTGCAGGAGCTTCCTGCACTCAATCGAAAGCCGCGTCGGACGTTCGGCTTCTGAAAAACATTTGCAAACCGGAACACTCAACTGTATTGTGTCTACATGGGGGGGGGCACACTTCTGCTCACCCTGTGCCTAGAAAGCACGGGTCTGACCAGTTTTCCACTGTGCTTTCTAGGCACGGGTTTGAGCAATTTTGCCTTCCCCCCGCCTTTCTCCTCTGGCAAACCTGCTCTTTAGGGCTACATGAGAACTGCACGGGTTAATTCTGTGCCCAGAACAGCTGCCTACCAGCTCCATCTGGTATGCTGACTGAGACCCTGCTTGCCTGCCCACTGTCTCACCAGGGTGGCAAACGCTCCGGTTATCTATCCCGCTTGGACTACTGCAGTGTGTTCTACCTGCCTTTGGGGCTACCTTTGAAAGTGACTCAGAAACGTAATCCAGAATGTGGCTGCCAGACTAGTGACTGGGAGTGTCCGCCAGGACCATATAACACCGGTCCTAAAGGATCTTCACTGGCTCCCAGTAAATTTCCAAGCACAATTCAAAGTGCTGGTGCCGAGCTTTAAAACCTTAAGCTGCCTCAGCCCAGATAACTGAGGGAGCATCTGTACCCCCATCATTCAGCCTGGACAGTGAGATCCAGCTCCAAGGACCATCTGGAAGTTCACTGCCTGGGAGAAATTACAGGGAACCAGGCAGTGTGCCTTCTCAGTAGTAGTGCCCGCCTTGTGGAACACTCTCCCATCAGATGTCAAAGAGATAAACAATTATATGGCCTTCTGTAGACATCTTAAGGCAGCCCTATATCAGGAAGTTTTTAATGTCTGGTGTAGTGTGCGTTTTTTTTGTATTCTGTTGGAAGCCGCACAGAGCGGTTGGGGCAACCCAGTCAGATGGGCCGTGTATAAGTAATAAATTATTATTATTATTATTATTATTATTATTATTATTATTATTACTATTATTAACAGCAATCCACTTAAAACCCGGCTGCTGTTTGTTCTGATTCTGCACTAGAGATTGGGTTCCCAGGGGAAAGCTTGCAGAGAAACGGATGTGTGGATTAGCCCTGTGTGGCTGCGGGTCTCTGGGATTTCAGGCAGGGGACATTTTCAGCTCTGCCTGGAGATACCAGAGATTGAAGTTGGGCCCCTCTTCCTGCACAGCAGATGCTCTATGACTGAGCTACAGCCTTTCTCCAATAGGGAAACCTCCAGTTTGAAAAATTCGTGTACCGCCAGGGCTTAAAGGGCACAAATAGCCATTTAATTGATCCACTGGTAAGATATTTCTTTAAAAACAAACTTAAAAACCTCTTTTTCGGTAGGCTAAAAAGATGCCCTGATTCATCAAGCTGTGGGCTTTAAAATAATTACTATTCTACAGCTCCTCTTAAAACTGCAAGTGGCTAGTGACATCTTAGAAGGAGCATTCCCTCCGGGGTGAGAATGCTGCTCGTGAGGCAAGTGTGTGGGAACCACAACTCCCATCAGCCCCTGCTGGCATGGCCAGCAGCCAGGGATGATGGGAGCTGTAGTTCACCAACCTCTGGAGGGCAGAAGGCTTCCCCACACCTGTTCTAAAGGCACCCTCTAGCCCTTAAGGTGTTGTTATCGGACTCCAGCTCTCGTTATTCCTGATTGTTGGCTGTGCTGACTGGGGCTGATGGGAGTTGGGAGCCCAACAACCTCCAGAGGGCACCGGGTTGGGGAAAGCTGCTTTTAACACTGGAATTTGCGGACATCCCCAAGAAGCTTAATGTTGGAAGGTTTAGGATGGGCAAAAGCAAGTCACTTCTTCACACAGCGCATAGCTAAACCTAGACGGCTTTAAAAGAGGATAAGACGAATTCATGGAGAAGAGGGCCATCGATGGCTAGTAGCCACGATGACTACGCTCTGCCTTTGCAGTCGGAGGCAGTAATGTTTCTGAATGCCAGCTGTTGGAAACCACAGGAGAGGGAGAGGACTCTTGTGTTCAGGTTCTGTTTGAGGGCTTCGCAATGACATCTCTGGCTGATCACTGTGAAAAAAGGATGCTGCAATGGATCGGCCCTTGGCCTGATCCAGCAGGACTTTTCTTAAGTTCTTAAGTTCATAAGGTGATGGCGCTTTGCTGTGGCACAGGAGAGTCAATCGATCGCCTAAGGTTCCTTTAATCTGGTTCCCCATCCTTCAGTGCATCCCGTGTTACTCTTCCAGATTCAGCACCAGTTTGCTCCGTTTTGCAGGCTTAAGTTTGCTTTAACAGTTGCTGTATTTGCTTTGCTTTTCGGGCACAGAGGTTGCCCCTTGGCTTCAGCGAGTAAACACACCGAGCAGGAGCTTTTGTCAAATGGAAGAGATCTGGTTGTTTTTGTTTGCTTTCCTTTCCAGGCTGTCTGTGTGTGGAATAACAGGTTTCGCTGGCTTAGCATACTGTGATGTTTTTCTGCAGGGAGCAGGGATGGAGGTTAGTTCCAGGTACCCACAGCCCTGTTCCCCTACTTCAGAATTATTGCTGGGTAGGGTGGGAGCATGCAAGTTTTGGTCATTTTGAAACTCACTCATTGCTGAGCACTAGGTAAATCTTGGCTCACGTTCAGCTCTGGGTCGATGTTGGTCTCAACTTCCCATGCGCTTCTGGGTCTTTTCTGCACCTGGGGCCACCAGGAAATGCGGCCATGTCACGGCGACCCGGTTTTGTCATGCCAGGGTCAGGTCAAATGTGGCCAAACTTGAGTCACTTGTTCCCACAACCAGCCTTTGCCCCAGGCTCTCTGTGTTCCTGGATCAGAAACACCTGAGCAGCCGCAGTGCGGAATATTTCTGCAAAGAGCAATGTCGGTCACCAACGTGCCCCCATGGATGCAGGGCCAAGGAGAAACCAACAACTGTCTGGAGCGAATGGAAAGTTCTGCCGGGCATGGATTTAACTCTCTGTGGTTCCTGTTCTCAAAACGGCAGGCTTAAGTAAAGCCTGTTCAGGTTTGGTTCTTGTAATGCGACATATTATTGAGAGCCATATTATTATATTGAGAGCCAGTGTGGCGCAGTGGTTAAGAGCAGTCAACTTGTAATCTGGTGAACTGGGTTCGCGTCTCCGCTCCTCCACTTGCAGCTGCTGGGTGACCTTGGGCCAGTCACACTTCTCTGAAGTCTCTCAGCCCCACTCACCTCACAGAGTGTTTGTTGTGGGGGAGGAAGGGAAAGGAGATTGTTAGCCGCTTTGAGACTCCTTAAGGGGAGTGAAAGGTGGGGTATCAAGTCCAAAACTCTCTCTCTCTCTCTCTCTCTCTCATATCATGTTCATTGGCCAGAATGTTCATTTGCGTGACAAATGCCTTTCCTTCACACTTCTTATTCACATTGACAGGCAGGACTTTCTCAGAAGTCACGGGAGGTGGGCTCCAAGCTGTGTTAGAAACTCAGATATATAAGCTGAGCACCAAATTGCTCCTTTAAAAGAGGATTATGGCCACTAGAACAGAATACCTAGTTGCTATTTTGGAGGCAGACTGCTCGAAAGTCGAATTTTTTCAATATGACTTTTTGATTCCTGAAATTCATTCTGATTTTCTGAAATTCATTCTGAAGCAAAGTTCTTAACCCGAGGTACTATTTCTGGCTTAGCGGAGTCTGTAACCTGAAGCGTATGTAACCTGAAGTGTATGTAACCCGAGGTACCACTGTACTGACCTATACCCGGAGGTATCAGGGCAGTTCACAGAAAAGATCACAATATATAAAACCGAAACAAGAACAATAACCCAATAATAACTCCTCCCCCCCCCCCGCAAAAAGAGCCACATTTTAAAAGGGTATAGGATGTCCATCAGGTCAACCAAAGGCCTGGATAAAAAGGAACATTTTTGCCTGACACCTAAAGGTGTATAATGAAGGCGCCAGGCGAACTTCCCTGGGGAGAGCATTCCACAGACGGAGAGCCGCTGCAGAGTATTATTTTGCTTCATTCCTCCTATCCTACAGTGACTTGCACCCTGAAAGCTAAATAAACGTATCTGTGTGCATCGCACGACGCACGCAAACATGACTTCTAGAGCACAATACTCCCAAGGTAGCTAAGTGCAACGAGATACTACAGCGCATGATGATATTGACATAGTTACCGTGGTTAGTTATTAACTATAAATGGATAATACACTTGTTACGCCTAGGAGGGCAGGTTCTGGGGGTCGCTCCATTATTCTATCTAATGTGCCGTGTGTGAGAGCTTCCTAAAAGCGGAGAGAAAGGAGAAAGGTGAGGTGACCTGCCTAAGAAACACATCCTGGGGCACAAGCCCTAGGCATGGAGCCCTGCCTCAGATTAGGACCCCTCAATGCCAAGATTCTCAGGCCTTCTTGCCCTTGGGACTGAGTCTCCCCGGAGGACCACTTCCTCCCAGTCCTGGCAGCGAACAGGTGATCTGGCAGCAGAGCTCAGAGCCTGTGTAATTAAGTCTCCCCGTCAGTCTCTCCCTCCCTGCTTGGCACGAGTCCCCTGAGTTTATGTAACAGGTATAATTGTTTAATGCTCGCTTAAGAACACACACAAACTCTTGCTATGTCAATAGGCCCCCGTGGAGCAGATTAGAGAAGGTCTGGGGTGGGGCCCGCCAAGAGGTGCTCCCCAGAGTGTGTCACGGACCGAGACAGCTGTCTCAGCACATGGAAGTGTGTGTGCACATGTGTATATGCACACAGGCGCCTCAAGGGCGTGCTTCCCTGGGTCTTCCTCTGCGCATGATAGAGCAATGTGCAATTAGTTCGCCTTTAGGGATGCGGCGCGCGCGGGATGTTTGGCGCATGAGCTCACACCCGCAGCACACCGTCAGAGCGCTTTTGTGTCGCATTTAAATATTCGTGGCTTCCCACTGAGTCCACAGCCAGCCCTCAGCAGAGGACCCCAAATAGTGACACTGTAAGGTTCCCAATTTATTTCCCTGTCCGTAAGTCTATAAAGTCATTGTCCTTAGATTGGTGTCAGGCAGGGACCCCTTTGAAGCAGACTCTCACCATTTTCAGGCCCACATTTTCAGTTTTGAATAGCATACCCATTCAAAGTGCGAGAGTGATGGCTGGGGGTGCTGCTGAGCACGCACAGAGTGAATTCCTTTCTCGCCTAAGTAACTGCAACTGGTCTCCACGTAGAATCACAGAATCATAGAATCATAGAGTTGGAAGAGACCACAAGGGCCATCGAGTCCAACCCCCTGCCAAGCAGGAAACACCATCAGAGCACTCCTGACATATGGTTGTCAAGCCTCTGCTTAAAGACCTCCAAAGAAGGAGACTCCACCACACTCCTTGGCAGCAAATTCCACTGTCGAACAGCTCTTACTGCCAGGAAGTTCTTCCTAATGTTTAGGTGGAATCTTCTTTCTTGTAGTTTGGATCCATTGCTCCATGTCCGCTTCTCTGGAGCAGCAGAAAACAACCTTTCTCCCTCCTCTATGTGACATCCTTTTATATATTTGAACATGGCTATCATATCACCCCTTAACCTCCTCTTCTCCAGGCTAAACATGCCCAGCTCCCTTAACCGTTCCTCATAAGGCATCGTTTCCAGGCCTTTGACCATTTTGGTTGCCCTCCTCTGGACACGTTCCAGTTTGTCAGTGTCCTTCTTGAATTGTGGTGCCCAGAACTGGACACAGTACTCCAGGTGAGGTCTGACCAGAGCAGAATACAGTGGCACTATTACTTCCCTTGATCTAGATGCTATACTCCTATTGATGCAGCCCAGAATTGCATTGGCTTTTTTAGCTGCCGCATCACACTGTTGGCTCATGTCAAGTTTGTCGTCAACCAAGACTCCTAGATCCTTTTCACATGTACTGCTCTCAAGCCAGGTGTCCCCCATCTTGTATTTGTGCCTCTCATTTTTTTGCCCAAGTGCAATACTTTACATTTCTCCCTGTTAAAGTTCGTGTTTAAGATTGGAGAGCAGGACTTTCACATCGTGCTTTCGAGAGCCTGTCATGTGCTCACCACCTTTTCACAAATAAATATTATTGATAGGGAAGGACGGTTGAGAAAAATGAGGGGGTCATATTTTATTTATTTATTTATTTATTTATTTATTTATTTATTTTAAGAAATCAGTGGGACAGTCCAGCTAATCTAAGTACAGTGGTACCTCGGGTTACGAACTTAATTCGTTCCATAAGTCCATTCTTAACCTGAAACCGCTCTTAACCTGAGGTACCACTTTAGCTAATGGGGCCTGCCGCCCCGCCGCCTCGCAATTTCTGTTCTCATCCTGGGGCAAAGTTCTTAACCCGAGGTACTGCTTCCAGGTTAGTGGAGTCTGTAAGCAAAACCTCCACAAAGAATGTTGTTTCTGTGGTTTGGAATCTCCATGGAGAGATTTAAAAACATATTTCCTAAGCTTGTTTCCTGGTTACGTTCCCAAGTGAAGCAAGATGAGCAAAAGCATTTCGCCGAAGCCTTCATCCTTCTATTTGTGCGATGCAGTTTTGTGTGTGAAAACAAATCCCCCAAATAATGTTGCTTTCTATGGTTTGGAATCTCTGTGGACGGAGACAGTCTATCAGAGTAATACTTGCAGAGGGGAGTGGCAGCGCATGCCCTTTTTGTGAGCTTATCAGGGGCATCAGATGGGTCACTGTGGGAAGCAGGAGGTTGGGCAAAGATGGATCTTTGCTGCCAACCCTGGCAGATTCAGAGCTAAGGAGGCACAGCGGTGATGCCCAGATTGGCATTGGAAGGAGTGCTCGGGACTGTGCTGTTTTTCTAGAAAAAACAGCTGCTGGAACTCACCCTTGTTCTCTTCTGATGGCCGTGGCGCCCGCCTGAGAAGGGCCAGAACTGAGTTCTGGCGAGTTCCAGCTGGAAAAAAACACACCATGGCTTGGGAACAGAAAGAAGTTTCTGCTCCTCCTCCTCCTCCATCACCACTCCTTTTGTGATTCAGGATTCAGCTGTGTTTGACTAGCACCCAGAGCTGGCAGCTTAGAGGAAGAAGGAAGGTCCTGGCTGGGTGGAAGCAGGAAGAGTCGGCTGCAAGAGCTCGCTTGCCACGGCTGGCACGCTGGTACATTCAGTACTGCGCCGCCACCAACTGTTTGTGAACACAGCAGAGATGACATAACCAGGGATGGGCAATGCCAAGGATGGCAGATCCAGCTGGCGTGCCACTCGCTGGGAGCAACAAAGGTGCCCTTCCAGTCTTGCAGCACTTGTTTTTGTCCCTCCTCCATGGCCCAGCCCCTTGTTCCTGTCTCCGCAGCGTGGCTGAAGGTTGCCATTCTAAAAGGTAGCATAGACACTCATAGGGGTGAGAGGATAACTGCTTCATCATAAGACAAACCAGAGTTTGTCCTCCAAACCCTGTTTTCTCCAGTGTTCAGGTTATCATACGAGTCAGTGGGTGTATTTCTGAGCACGTGCGGAGTGCCACTCCCTCGCCGCTGGGCAGCAACCAGCTGCAACTTATTTGGGGCGAAGGGTATGTAAGTGAGAGGGCATAACCAGGACCCGAGTGTGTGCTGTGGTTCTGCGCAGACACAGAAACTGGCATCAAGTAATCCAGAAAACCTCAGTGTTGTGAAAAGCAACTTTCTGGTCCTCAAGATGGAAAATGCACGCTTGGAACTGTGTGGGTCAGGCTAGGTGCAATCTCAGAAGCTCTTCAGTGCCGCCAGTTTTGGTGTGGAAAGCCACTCAGGACATGCTCAGGGGCTCGCTCCGTTGCAATGCAGGTGGATGCAAGGTATACAGAAATGTCTTGAGAGCTAAGCCTTGGAGAACTATTTGTGCAGATTAAGCCCTTCAGTAGACAGCGTTGCAAGGAGGGCTTGTTTGTTTGCTTGGCTGTCGCCGGTCACTTCCATAACTCAGGGAAGTTTTCCATGTTTGCAGTAAACTCAGCTAGACTAGAAACGGGTGGCAGAGAGCACTTAACATTCTGGGAGACGCCTGCTTTGCAAAGGTTCACGTGCCCTTGCATGCATGCGTGGCCTTCTTGAACTCTCTCACACCACAGCCAGTAACTTTCCACTCCAGCCTGAGCAAGGCAGGTGGGCAGGTGGGCTGCATGGCAATTTACTGCTGGTTAGACCCAGTGCTTCACAGCTGGGCACACTGAGTTGGTGGAATCCAGAGGTAGGATGGCAGAGTGGACTGTACCACTTGGTGGTAGAGGTGTCAGGCCAGCGGAGGGTACCATTTTCTCAATCCTCCCTCGTTTAAAACAAACATAGGTCCCTGCCAACAGAAAACTAGCAGAACAGGGAATGAGCTAGTCTATAACCTCACCCCCCTAAAACATTAGTGTGAGTAGTAGTTGTTTTCTAACTTGCAATCACTTTGTTTTTAAGTGAGAAAGGAACTTCCTTCTCCGCCCCCATTCCATGCACACAGTCTGAAGTGGTGCAGTTCTTCTCCCCCCCCCCCCCCCCATTTTAGGGCTCCACTACTTTGGTGCACAGATTGGGTAAAATGAATGCGGTAGAATAACATTGTTTATGCTAATTAATCACGTTTCGCCACAGCAGACCGTGAGATGGATAACGTAGCTTTTGTTTGGTAGGTGAACTCGTGCCGCATGCGACAAAGGCAGGGCAGAACAGGGAGCGATACCTAGAATTATAGAATCGTGAAGGTGGAAGGGGAACCCCAAGAGACAATGTAGTCCAACCCCCTGAAATGCAGGAATCTTCTTCCATTGTTACTCCTGCAAGGGCAGAGATTGCAGCGCTTCTCAAGCAATGTGTATCTGAAGCCTAGAGCTTGTAGCCTCTAGTCCAGAAGCAACCATTGCTCCTGGTTCGGGTGCCCCCCCTAGTTCTGCCAACTTGACGCCTCCCTGCCCACATCCCAATCTGTAGCCATGCCCCTCCCCACCATTGAAGATGCAGGTATGAAGTAATAGCAAAGGTGAAAGTACCTCTGAGCATGTGCAGAGTGCCTTTCCTCTCACTACTGGGGGGAAATGCAACCTGGCCCCCATCACATAAAATTAAGGAGCAGGTGGTCTTTCCAGGGAGCTGGTGGCAGGACTCTAAGCCAAACCTGAACCCTGGCAAAATCTCTGTCGCTAACCGCCCACCCAATGCCAGCGCTGTTCCTCTTCTTCACACCCCATGCCAGCACTCTGAGAACAACCCAAAATTATTATTATTTAATTGGGGGGGGTTGTAGGATTTTGAAGCTCACCGCTTATTCCAGCCTTCCTAAACCTAGAGTTTTGGACCACAGCTCACACCAGCCCCAGCCAGCACTGTAACAGTTGGTGGTATGAAATGTCATGGAATATCAGCTGGGAGCTGCAGGAGATGGACCAATTGCAAGCAAAGCAGGAACTTTTGCAGCTGCAAGCAGTACTGAAAGCACAAATAATCACAAAAAGGACCCAGAATGTCCTGGGAAGGTGAAACGTCCCCTCCATTGGCTTTTGAATATTACCGTTTCAATAAATGCCAGTTTGGGGTCTAATCCTCCAAATCAGTCAGTTTTTGCAGGCATATCTTCTTTAAGGAGGCAGCTATTCTTTAGGGGGGCAGGGAGCTCCTCTCTCCTCTCCCATCCCTAAATCCCCCCTCTCTCCTTCACTCAGAAATTCTTGCCTCTTCCTCCCTCTCTACTCCTCCTTCCGCTGGCCTGGCGTCAGCTGTCCCTGACCAAACACTGGGCTTGGCTGCTGGGTGGGAGGGGCTGTCGGCCTCCCAGCTGGCATTGCACACGCCTCCTTCACATGGGCACGCGGCGCACCATCTGGCTCCGTCTGGGACAGACACCGAGAAGGCCAGCAAAGCAGCTGGGGTGCTCCTGAGGGTCCCCGGGCAAGCGGTTATTTCTTTCACCGTGCAGAGCCTCGAGACGGGAGCAGGCGCAAGAGTATGAGGCAGCGTGGATAACGGGGGATTTTGTCTGCCCCGATATCCCACTGACTTGGTATGCCTATTCACTAGGATTGGAGGCAATCTGTTACATGTCGTTTGAGAACTGAAAGCGACGCAAGCTATCAGCGAATATTAGTCATGTTCTCCGGGTTGATTTCCATTGTGGACACGGGATGAATAAGCAAACATCGGCCGTTTCCACTCAACATTTCTGTTCTTGTTGGAATTCTCTGTCATCCCTTCCTACCTATATGCGTGCCTGGCATGCAACGTAAGAATCAGCAGAGCAGAGTCCCAGATGATAGGAGGAAAACCCATTGCATTCTTCCCTAGCACGATGGGCCTACCAGAACCTTCATGCAAATATAGCCACTGATTTAGAGGCGGATAAGTTGGAGGACGACATGCATTGTCTCGAAGAAGCCTGGTTTTTGAAACATGCTGGGATACATGGGCATTGCAGTCAACCTTCCCTTTTTTTGCGGGAAATCCCCTTATTCCAGCACCGTTTCCCGCTGCTATCCCGGATTGTTAGATATCCCGTAGACTGTCCCCGGGACAGGTGAGGCTGCTGATCCCTTATTTCCAAATCTGAAAGTTGACAGCTATGTACATGGGGGACGTGCGGCCCTGCAGATGTTGCTCTGACCACTGGCCATGCTGGCTGGGGGAGTTGGAGTCCAGCTTCCAACAAGTAGAGGGCCACATGTTCCTTCCCCCTGCCCTAATAGATACAGGTGTGTTCAGGGGTAGCATGTCCCATTTTGCCACCTGAGGCAAAACAGGAAATTGCCGCCTTGTGTGTGTACCACCCCTTGCTGCTTCCTAGGGTTGCATGGCTGCAGCTTCTGGGTTCTGGTGAGATTTCGCAAGGCCTCTGTGCGATCTCGCAGGGCTCTCACTGGAACCCGGAAACCGACACAGCCACATCTCCTCGCTTCCTTGGCGGCGGCAGCAGCCGGGTACCAGCAGAGATGATCCTTGGATTCCACCACATGAGGCAGCTGCCTCAGTCTGCCTCACGAACAGGCCCGGCCCTGGTTTTGTGCCTTTGTGGGACATGAGGTTCAAGAACAGAGGAGCCTTTGGGGGATGCCGTTGTTATAAAAAGGACCCTCTTCCTTCACTTTTCACCCCAGAAGCAGTCACACCCATCTCTACACACATCCTGTAAATTCCTTCTTCATATGGTGCAGACAGTCTTCCCCACCCTGCTGTCCTGCTGGTGTTATTGGACTACAACTCCCATCATCCCCTAACCATTGGCCATACTACCTGGGTCTTTGTGGGAGATGGAAGTCAGAGCCAGATGCTGTAGTGTTCTTCTTAAGCTCTTGCATCATCTCTTTCAAGTATCTTTGGGGGGAAAGGAATAATTTTTAGCCAGTCATGTGCCACATCCGGTGGTTGTAGTAACCTGGCAGTGTGAACGCACTGCAAATCCCATGTGACTGGTGTGACCCCACACCGCTGTCAGTTTAATGGCACGGAACACAGTCCCGGCCACACACTCCCATAAAACACACACACACGCTCTTCGGGAATTTGCATTGCAACTTAACCAATCCATTTCTATAACGGTTCTTATTTTGCTGCCTGACTGAAAACCCAAGACCAGCAAATAGCAGCAGGGATCATTAAGCTCCCCTCTCTGTAACCCCAGGGCATGCCTGTATTCAGTTACCAAATAGCTCAACCAAGAAGCATGCAGAGGGCATTTGGACTGGGCTGCCATAACCCCAAGTGACCCAGAAGAATTGCCTTCCAGAGCTGCTCCTATATTAAGCCACCCCAGGGAGGGAGGGAGGCTGGGACTTTGCCATCTTGGGGTGGGGCAGAACGAGAGGCACTTGTTGGCATGAGACTCCGCAGCTGAAAACAGGACCACTTTTGAAGAGGAGCAATCTTTTCCAGTGTCAGCCTAGGCTTGTTTCTTGCATCTGATCTGAGCTAGGAGGGAATGTTGGCATTTTGCTCTCCCAGCCCAGCACGCATGGGTTGCCTCTGTTCTCGTAAGGCAGGGGCAGGCAGCCTCAGACCCAGGGGCAAGTGGCCCCTGAAAGGTTGCTCAGAAGAGAATGTGGCCCTCGGGTTGGAAAAAGTTCCCCACCCCTGTCAAAAAGAGAGCTGGGTTTAACCATATGGCAAGGTCCTTTCTTCATTTGACAAGGTCACCGAGCCCATTGACAGGTCAGGTATTCCAATAATACCACTCTGTAGATCAGGCTTCTCCAGATTTTTTTAGACAACAGTTCCCATCAGCTTCGGGGCTGGGGCTGATGGGAGTTGTAGTCCAAAGCATCTAGGGGGCACCTAGTGAGGGAAGGCTGGTGTACAGTAGATAATTGAAACAACAAAATAGATAAAACCACTGGAAAAGTTAAAACCGACAGCACAAGCAGAAGACTAAAATCAGTAAGCCTGCTGACCATAAAAACGGATAGATCCAAATGGGGCCCAAATTGAGTTTAAAGGCCTTGGTAAATAAGTAGGGCTTAGCTTGCCACACAGTCTTGTCTCCAAAGCTTTCCTTCAACCCGCTAGTGCTCTGCTGCACCTCCAAGACCTCAGCTCCTCTTATCCCTACCCTCTTTATTCTCTGCACCACAGCCACCAAGTACACACATCACTCAGCCAGTCGGGGCCGATGTGTGCAGGGTGTGTTCATCACTTTGGTGATGGGCAAATTTGCCAATTTCACCTTCCAGACTTAAGTTCCAACCTTAAGTTCCGTTCTCCCTGTTTCCACATCAGTTTGCAATTTTATTTTATTTTTTTAATCCCCATGAAAACTTGCTAGCAGTGCCCATTTCTCCTAACGTACACTGTTTTCGCCTTTTGCACACATCTGTGCAAAGCAGTGTCTTCCGATAAGAGTGCATTTTTGTACGCCGTTTTCACTAACATAAGCACATTTTATCCTAACATACACATATTTTATTTTGTATACGTTACTTGACTGGAGAGCAAGCACTGCGGAATTCAGGAAAGTGTGAATTTCTAAGGATGGCTGTGTGTCACTTCATGTATGATGTTGGAAAGTATGAATTAGATACTCTGCCCTGACTTGCAACATCAAGTGATGACCTGCATATGGGAACAAGATCTATCACAGGTCCTACACCACCGTTTCTACCTCATTTTTGTTCAGGGCCAAACTAGATGTTTGCTGAAGTTGTAGCATGCAGCTACATAACTTGTAGTGTTTTTTCCTTCCTTCCTTCCTTCCTTCCTTCCTTCCTTCCTTCCTTCCTATTTATTTATTTCGTTTAATTTCTGGACTGCCTGTGGACCAAAGTCCTCTGGGCAGCTTAGAAAAAACAATGAAAATAGATGCTGTCAGAGGAATCATGGCTCTGAGTGCCAATATCTGGGAATGACAAGTTGGGAAAGATCTCAGTTCCCACTTGCAGGATTGCGAGAGGCAAGAGGGTATTGTGGGAGCACAGTGCTGGAGTAGGTGGGTCTATACGATATATAATACCATACAAACCGTTAAATAATCTTGATGCAAATAACATTAGAATTGCATTCCTAAGTGAGAGGGGAGGAGATCCTTGTTTTTTTGCTAACATTTGTCAATCTTGGGAGACGATGGAGGAGTGCGCCTTTGGGGGTGAGGTCAAGCTGTTGGACGGTTGCAGCGCCTGCTGTGGCTGTAGAGACCGATATAGGAGAGACATGTTTTGTTGCAGCTGGGGCAGATGAAGACGTCCGGCTGTTCCACTGCAGATGCACCATGGCATTTCTTCTCTCTGTCCTCCTCCCAGTGGCCATTTCTCCTCCGGTCACTGCTTGTTGTTTGTTGTTGTTTAGTCATTTAGTCGTGTCTGACTCTTCGTGACCCCATGGACCAGAGCACGCCAGGCACTCCTGTCTTCCACTGCCTCCCGTAGTTTGGTCAGACTCATGCTGGTAGCTTCTAGAACACTGTCCAACCATCTCGTCCTCTGTCGTCCCCTTCTCCTTGTGCCCTCCATCTTTCCCAACATCAGGGTCTTTTCCAGGGAGTCTTCTCTTCTCATGAGGTGCTCAAAGTATTGGAGCCTCAGCTTCACAATCTGTCCTTCCAGTGAGCACTCAGGGCTGATTTCCTTAAGAATGAATAGGTTTGATCTTTTTGCAGTCCATGGGACTCTCAAGAGTCTCCTCCAGCACCATAATTCAAAAGCATCAATTCTTCGGCGGTCAGCCTTCTTGATGGTCCAGCTCTCACTTCAGATGCAAGACTTGACTGCCTGCCTCCAGGCACTGCAGTTGCCTGTAACGGATTCCCACAAGGCAGGGTTGACGGTGCCATCCTTCGTGCCACGTTTGCAGACATCTTTGTAACGCAGAGTTGCTCCACCAACGGGCCTGGTGCTGGACGCCAGCTCTCCACAGAGCGCCTCCTTGGGGGTATCCTTCCCTCTTGCATCCTGTGGGCACAACCAAGCCTGCGCAGAAGTCGCTGAGACAGGAGTACGAACATGCTGGGAATGTGGGAACAGAGAGCACACAGAAAGGAGACATGTAACTTAGGAAGAAAAAAACGGGTTAAGCAAAGCAGCCTTCAGGTTTCTCTTGCCTTTGGATGGCTTCTCGGCCCCATTGCAGGGTAGCTCTCTGATGTTTCCCTGGGGTCTCTCTCTCAATCTGGCCTTTGAGCCAAGCCCCCATTTGGATCCACCGATAGCTCTTCACCTCACCCCCATGCTTGCAATTCTCCACACGTTGCTTCCTGACGTCTGGAATTTCCGGAAATTTCTCGCCCCATTAATCACCCATCTGCAACCTCCCAGGCTGGTGAACCCGGTGGCCGTTGCCAAGTAGGAAGCTCACAGCCTGTTCTTTGGGCAACCTGAGGCCACCTGGTCACTGCTGCATCCGCCCCACCACCACTGCAAGAGGGGTGTGCGCCACTACGAAGCCCCCCGCTTTGAGAGTTTCCGCACTGGGGCTGCCCAGGAGTTGTATGGCAGCCAGCTTGCCTTGATTAATCATTTACTTTTAATTCTAACATTTTCCACCCTCTCGTTCTATAAAATGACCAAGGCCGCTTCAAAAAATAAAATAAAATAATTGGCAGTCGGGATAGAATTTTCTGAAAACCTCAATGTTGAGCTTGACTGCACTGCCTTTTTTCTAATTCCCATCTTGATCTCGACAAGAATCAAGGCTGGGTGGTTTTGGTGTTTGGTTTTGGTTTTGGCATGTTCTGCTGAAAATGCAAATAATTCTCGCATGATTGTATGCATTATAATATTCTACTCTAGTTGGAACAGAGATAGTTTTTGTATCTGTATATTATATTGTTGTACTCTGTCCCAGGACAGGTGAAGGACAGTTAAGAAATCATATACAGTGGTACCTCAGGTTAAGTACTTAATTCGTTCCGGAGGTCCATTCTTAACCTGAAACTGTTCTTAACCTGAAGCACCACTTTAGCTAATGGGGCCTCCTGCTGCTGTGCCGCCGGAGCACGATTTCTGTTCTCATCCTGAAGCAAAGTTCTTAACCTGAAGCACTATTTCTGGGTTAGCGGAGTCTGTAACCTGAAGCGTATGTAACCTGAGTTACCACTGTATGTAAATAAATGTATAACGCTATGTACATTATTGTACGTACATGCACTCCAGGTTTCCTGATGTAGTCAGCACATAAAGAGATACATAGAACCACGCATGTAATTGTATGAAAATGCATATTCAGTTATGCTGTAGAAATGCAAAACTGCACAGGGCTTGATTCTTTTATGCGCATAATATAAGGGATTTTTGTTCCGTTTGATTTTGCACGTAAATAATTGGGCTTAAATTGACAGTGCACAGGTGGCTCGGATATAAGCAGGTGCTTGATGCAAGAAGAGATTTGATACAGGCAAGGCTTGGTTGGGTCAGAGTTGCTAAATTCCATATATAAATTTGTTTCGAATGGATTTCCATCCCTATCCTTACCAACAAATAACAAGAGAAGTCATCCAGCAAACAGCAAGAAAATTACGACAGTGCTTATGAGGGCAGCTGCAACAGCATATTTAAAATGGTTGCCACATACACACACACCCGACCATGGGGGAGCTTCATGCTCCGGCACCGGGGGGTGGAGAGTAGGTGGGGCAGGGCTGGCATGCGTCCCGGGGGCATGGTGCCCAGCGTGGGCGGGGGGCAGCCGCGATGGCACCCCACCGGGATGGCGCTGCCAGGGGCGGTACGCTCCCCCCGCACTCCTCTTCCTTCACCAGTCCCCCCCCCCCTCCCAAAAAAAATGCATTGCTGAAATAAAGTCGTCTTCTCATTGTAGCAGTGCAGCTGGGCAGGCCCTCTCTTGGGAGACCACACCAAATTCTGGGAGCCACCACCAAGGAGGCTCTGTATGTGTCGTGCTTGCCTGCAGCTGTGTATCAGCCTGGGGCTTGCTCAGCGCCTGGATAGGTGACCTTTTGGGAACCATGGTAGAAGAAAGGCAGAAAATAATTAAACAAACAAGCCAGAAGAGCCAATGCTATTATACAGCCACAGACCTGGTAATAAGAAAATAGATAAGAAGTGCACACTGTGCAGATATAGGAGAATGTGATGATGATGATGATGATGATGATGATGATGATTATAATTATAATTAAATTGAAGCATAATGACCATTACTAACAACCCAAAAGAACAGTAGCATCCATCATACTGAGGAGGAGGAGGAATAGTAACACAGCAATATAACTCAAAATATCTATATTTCCTGTTCTGGCATGGACAGTGAATGCTGGTCAACTGAGTCGAAAGCATGAGAAATAAAATCCCACTAGATGACCTATGAGTGTTCTTGATCCTCTTTCCCCCTGGAGACCATCAGTTTAGGTGTTATTTTTCCCGCAGCAAGTTCTTATACGGCAAAGACAAATGTAGATTTTTCAAGGTTTTCTATTGTTTGGGCTATTGAAATCCTAGCTGCAACTAGCATCCATGTCAAAAGTTCTTGAGAGCTTTCATGTTGTCCGTCCACATATCCGAGTAACGACAGTTGTCCAGAAGCCTGAAATTTGATTGTTTTAGATATTCTCTTGATAACCTTGGGACCGGAATAATGAGACTGAGAGGGCATTCCCTCCAGAGATGGAAAAACGTGCTTGGATCCCAAAGGGATGTGTGATTCTTGAGATACTACATTACTAGGCTGTTAGACTTTTAAGGTTAAGACCAGCACCTTGAATTTGGCCTGAAACAGATGGGCAACCAGTGTGGCCCATCTAGCTTATTATTTGCTGCTCTGACTGGAAGTGACCCTCCTGGATGTCAGACAGGAGTCTCTCCCAGCTCTACCTGGAGATAACAATAATGATAATGATAATGATAATAATTAATTTATACTCCGCCCATCTGGCTGAGTCTCCCCAGCCACTCTGGGCGGCTCCTAATCAAGTTGTAAAAACAATACAGCATTAAATACTAAAAGCTTCCCTAAACAGGGCTGCCTTCAGATGTCTTTTAAAAATAAGATAGCTGCTTATTTCCCTGACATCTGAAGGGAGGGTATTCCACAGGGCGGGCACCACTACTGAGAAGGCCCTCTGTCTGGTTCCCTGTAACCTCACTTCTCTCAATGATGGAACCGCCAGAAGGCCCTCGGCGCTGGATCTCCATGTCCGGGCTGAACGATGCCAGGAACTGAACCTGGGACCTTCCACTTGCATAGCAGCTGCTCTGCTGCTGAGCTACAACCCAGCTCAAGTTCAGGACAACGTGATCCGAACTGCTGGCTCCACTCGGTCGCCCTGGCCGTTGCATTCTGAACCCATTGCAGTTTCCAAATTACCACCAAGGGCACCTCCACACCGAGCATATTGCAGCAATCTAACCTCGGAACTGTCATTTGAGAGCAGCTGGAACTTTTCTCCCTGCTGAAACTCCCTCTTCTGCACAACTGGGGCTGCACCTTTGGCATGCAACATGCCACGCAGGCTCTCCGGGGCCATTTGAGGTCTGCCCTAACCCTCACTTGCCTTGGCCGCTGCTGCCCGCAGGAAGGCATTCAGCTGTCCTCGTGCTCCATCCATAAACTGGCTTCTAGGAATTCTTGGCTATCCGACACTTGGAGGAGGCCTCCTCCTCCTTCCCTGGTGGTCAGAGAGCCATCCCAGCAGCTGCTTAAAGAAGCCACAAATCCATTAAAGTAAGTATCTCCCTCTCCCCTTCCTCCATTTCTCCAACTGTGGCAGCTTTCATATCACACAGGACTCTTCAATGCCCTTTTAAAAAGAAAAGAAAAATCAGACAAATAGAGAAGAGTCTTTTGACACCAGGTTTTTTCCGGTGCTTGTCAGACTCACTGAAATTAATCGACATGGCTAACTTGGGTCTCTTCATTTCAGTGGGTATACTCTTAGGGGGCATTAATGCAATGATTGATTGATTGATTGATTGAGGCTTCCTAAAAGCAATTTACAGTACTGAAAAAACACACACAAAATAATTGTGTTCGTTTTAAAAATGCTAATGAAACATTCACATATATATAAGCAATGGGTTGCATTAAACTGAGTTCTGCACAGAGTAGACCCATTGAAATGAATGTACCTAAGTTATTCATGCCTATTGACTTCCATGGGTCTGTTCTGATTTGTGTAGGGTTTACTCCTTAGCCTTTTATTCTCCCGAAGATGTTCCTGCAAGGCAGCAGGTATGGATTTTACCTTGTGTTTACACCCGAAGCCTTTCTCACGAATGAGTATTAGTATTAGAAATTAGATGGTGTTGCGTCAAAGCAAGTGTTACCTGTGCTTTCTGGTATATTCCCACGTCACTTCGCTTATTGCAAAAAGCCCAATCTCCCGGGGAAAGCGAGTTTGTTGCGCAAAACCTCCCAGTCATCTAAAATTTCAGAAGCAGGGTTTGCCAATATAGGACTGAGGGCTTATCCACACCTCCATTTGCCTCACCTCTTTCCCCCACCCTGGGAAAACCCACAGTTTGGGCCGAATCCGGAACGAAACAACAATCTGGTTTTCTGCAGATTGCCGCTGTTAGTTCTCATGGAGCGCTAAGGAGCGGGTTTTCCAGGGAGCAAAGGCAAAACCACTCGAAGCCATGTCCAGAAAGCAGGGGGAGAACAAAATACACTTGGATCTGCGCTCTCTAGGGCCCAGGACAAGAGGAATTGCGGAAGAGCTTAGAATCCCATCTGGAAACAGCGATAACCTGGAAACCTCCTGTTGGAAGTTTGGGTGCAACTCAGCTTGCGGAAGAGCGGTTTGCATATGGTTAAGGCAGGTCCCCAGACTATTTCTGTACCTTTAACCTAGTGCCTTACTTCTCCATCACCTTGTTGATTGGACTGATAAGTCTTAGGCTGCATCCTGCTTGCCATTTCCTCCTCCTCCTCCTCACTCTTCTCTCTCAGACCTCAAGGTGAGAGGTCATCTGTAGCTATCCTCTGAGAAAGGAAAGGCACAAGCATGGCTGCCGTGCTGTCCTCTAGACTAGTTGATCAGACTAGAGCGAGAAACAGTTCTATTCACGTTAGACACAATGGCATTGTGCCAGTTGCTGGAGCCAAGGGTGGGTGGGTGCCAGGCAGGGGTGCCAGCCCAGCCCCTGCCACCGGAGCAAACCACCCCCGCAGGACCAAAGTGGGGCCAAGCTGGACTGCCTGCCTGCTCACGCAGGGGGGAGCCTGGGCAGCTAATACAGCCCTTGGCGAGCGGAGAAGAGCCCCAGCCCACTGGGGGCGCCTGGTTTGCACCTCCTCAAAAATTGTGTGCCCAGGGCCATGCCACCCCAGTTAGGCATTTCCTATAGTAAACAGCTTTCTTATTTTCTTCCCTACAAGTGTCTTCTCTGCAGTGGCATAGCGTGGGGGGTGCAGGGGGGGGCGGCCGCACCGGGCGCAACATCTGGGGGTTAGGGTTAGGGGGCGCAAATCCACGGGTTAGGGGGCGCAAATTACTTGCCTTGCCCCGGGTGCTGACAACCCATGCTACGCCACTGCTTCTCTGTGTCTGTGATTGCGAGAGGTAAAGTCAACTCTCTAACCGAGGTGCTCTAGCTGAACGCTTCTCACTCTTGCATATGAAAAGGGCTTCCATAGGTGATTGGACCCTGTTATTTCAACGCCGCCGCCTCTATCTGTCTTCCTGCCCAGCCTCCTGATATCTGAATGCTGGGTTGGCACTGTGTACTTCTGGACTCTCAACTCTGTGTGGGTGTGCAGCCTGCCTGCGTTCCAACTGTGTTCATGATTGCAAAAACACGCTGAGCGCAGAGCAATTTGGGTACAGTTATAGAACCGTAATTACGTTTTCTGCTGTCGCCTGGGTCTGTGTGCGGTGTAACAATGCGCCGTTCCTATCACCTCTGTCCCGGGCACGCATGGGAGCGTTTGCCCATCCTCGTGCGTCAGCAATTCCAATTCCTTACTATTCCCGTGTGCTTTTATCTCTGCGTTTGCAGATTGCGTTCCCTGGAGTGACAGTGTCATGCTGATGAAAGGCTTACAAATCTTGTAGATAAATAATGCTGCAATATATGTATGTATGTATGTCTCCCTGGGTTTATTTTTAACGCTACCAAAAATAGCCCTACCTCATCCAGGCTAAAGTTAGTTCCCTTGCAGCGTCTGCACAAAGAGATCTGGTTGGAGGATGGAAGAAGGTTGGAAACAGTGCAAAAAGGAATGAACGGTGCTTGATTTATTAAAGAGGAAAGGAAAGCTGTTCATTCTTTTCTTTTCTTCACGGTTGGCGGTAGCAGCGCTTCTGAATACCAGTTGCTGGAAACCTCAGGAGGGGAGAGTCCTTTTGTGCTCAGATCCTGCTTGCGGGTTTTGCACAAGCGTCTGGTCGGCCACTGTGAGAACAGGATGCTAGACTGGCCTCATCCTGCAGACTCTTCCTATGGTCGTATGCTTTGGTTTTATGGCTGCATAGATACGTGGCAATAACAACCTCGAGTGCAACTTTCCAAAACTTCATCCTGACTCTTGAAAGCATCTGACGTAAACAATGGAAAGTTACCGCGGGACAATCTGACCATTGGCCGGGGGATTTATAGATTTGTGTCAGGCACTTGGTCAGTCCCGTCTGGAAATTTTAAGAGGTCACCAGACAATGGGCCTGTTGCGATGGCTGTGGGGAATATGTGGTTTTGCAGGAGAGTCTGGGTTCCTAGGCAGCGTAGTTGCTGCGCCTTCACGGAGCTTCCCCTTTTATTTCTGTGCCTCAGTTTCTCTCTGTGTGTAAAGAAGGATGCTTGTCAGGCAGTAGATACTCCGTTAAGGGTGCTTCATTGCAGAGGAAATATTTGTCATTGAAATCCAAGCCAGTGCTGGATTTGGCATCAGACCTCAAGCCCCTTGCAGAGTGCTGACACCAGCAAATTATCTGGAGGTCAGCTAGTGTTACACAAAGTGGGTAAAATGCCACCCAAATGCTTGCCTTGGGATACCCTGCATTCCTTCTTGTCCTTTTGTACTTCAGTGGCTATCGCTCCTTTCCTTTTATTTTCGATGTTGATATTTTATTGAAAAGTTTCAATGATAAAAGAAATAAAAGTGAGGTGTGTTGGTTGCTGTGCATGCAAATAGGTCTCAGAGGCAGGTGGGGATTGGCATGCCAGCTGCCGGTGTCACAAAGGCGCTCCCTCGAGTTTGCAGGGCTCTCTCCTTCCAGTTCCCCCACATAAAACCTTTTTCTTTCTTCCCCTTAGTTTTCTGCCCCTCCTTCTCCCACCCACATCAGCAAAGTGGTTTGGGGGTGGGGGTGGGGAACACAGGTTCGGAGGAACTAGCCACAAAAGAGTCTCAAAGCAGCCGCCTCAGCACTCTTGCTGCAGTATTCACACTGTGGTGTGGAAAGTTAATCTGTGGCGGGCTTGGTGAATGAACGCCTTTGGGTGCAAGATGGTTTGGACTGGGTGGTCTCTTGAGTACTCCTTCTCAATGCCACTGTTCTGCCCTTCAAAGACTAGACACCTTGGCAGGATTGGAGTTCGGCTACCAGCAGAATGCACAACCAGATTGCACCAAAAGAGCTCCCTTCTTTCTCTGTCCCGCTACTGGGATGTGGGTAGTTTCAGGTGCTGGCTGGGAAAGAGGGGGCCACTGGGAGAAGCTATGCCACCTGTGGGCATTACTTCGGGGAAGAGGCACTGCGGGGTCTCGGTTGGCTCACTTTTGGCAGCAACTCTGTCCAGGGCAACCGACTTTCCTTCTGAGATTCGCCATTGCCTCACCATGTGGACTCAGAGAAGTCACTTCGCCTCGCTGTGGGACGTGTGAAAAAAACGGGTTCTTCCGACATACTTCCCCTGCCAGCTGTCAACTTTTCCCTTTTCCTGCGAGGAATTCTAATTGGAATAAGGGAATTTCCCTTAAAAAGTGGAAAATGTTGACAGCTATGGCCCTGACTCCAATAAAAAGACAGGCAGACAGGTCACGGATAGCACTGAGTACAGTATTTCAGTCTGGCTGAGATGAGAGTCATAGTTCCACCCGGAAGAGAAGTTCATCGGCTTCTACACGCCCCCAGTGCCTGCTCTGAGTATGTGTGTGCCTTAAATCGCTGCGCCTGCATAGCCGGGTTGCTACCACGCTCGAGCACCCCAGCAGGACCAGGCAGAGCCACCCGTCACACTTCCCCTTGGCTTCCCCACCCGGCGCAGAAAGTTGCCTGCAGCCTTGGCCGTCGGTACCTCCCTGGAGGGAGCCCTCTTCTGTGCAGCCTTGCCTGGGCGTCTGTTCCACCTCCCCTGCTTGATGTCAGAGTGATTCAGGTGCCGTCAGCAGCGGGGAAGGCGAAAGCAGCAGCGGCGGCTTTGCCTGGAGTGACAGCTTTGAGGCGGACCCTGGATTTTAAAGACGCGAGCCGGAGCCGCAGTGTGGAGGGTCGCCCGCGCTCTGCCACGCTTCCATGTCCAGCCAGAAGAACCTGCCAAACTTTTCCTCCCTGCTGGAGAAGAAGCACTTGTGGTTCTGCTTGGGGCAGAAGGCACGCCAAACTCAGCAGCTCCTCTCCCTCTTTTATTCCACCGGGTCCATCTCTGCTTTGGAGGAACGCTGCCTTGCTGTCTGAGCAGGCAGAGCAAGGGGTTGAGAGGAGCAGACCCGTCTGAGTCTCACCTTTTTCCACACCTGGATCTCCTACCGAAGGAAGCTTGTGGGGGGAGAGAGGCGAGGGGTGCCTCCTCGCAGCATGCGGAATTCCTACACGGTCACCCTCCCCGAAGAGCCCCCCGTCTCGCCTTTCTCTGGCATGCCAAAGGAGCTGCGGACCAAGACGCCCATGCCAGGATCGCTGCTGGTCTCTGCCTTTGTGGGTCTGGTGCTCAATAAAACCAAGGTACAGCTCGGCTTCACCCCAAACACACACATCATCCTCATGGCATTTTCTAAGATGGGTTTGGCTAGGGGTTTCCCCTGCCTTGCCGGGTGGACCGGCCACAAATCGCAGGGTGGGTAGGTGGGCCTTGCACTGCATGTGTTGGGTGGGCATGAGTTCAGCAATCTTAGCAGTCCGCTCTGTTGCTGCCTGGCAGGAGCCCTGGGTCCTTGTCTCTGCTCTGCTCCTGATATCACTGTGTGGACTTGGTGTGGAGGCTGAACCCTGCTTTCAGCCTGGGAGGGGGTTAAAGTGTGAGTGCTGCCCACCCCATAGCAAAGCCAGAATTCGCCTCGTTCCTGTTCTTATCGCACCTTTAAAGATGGGTGGGTGGGTGGGAGAAGCTAAAAGTAGGGAGGTAGTTAACTATCTGCTAGAGCAGAAGACGGTTGTGTGGGTGCAGACGCCCGCTGTCAAAAAGCAGGAGTTCTGCAAGAACTAGAGGTGACAAGGAGACCTTCCGCCTTTCCTCTAAAAGATGGAGTTTGCAAGAGCAGCCTACGCTATTAAGCAATAAGCTGTTAACTCCTGGTACTTAGGTCCCAAGAGTTTTCTGCTGTGGGACCAACCTTTGGGGTGTTGCTCACCGGGTCTCCATTTCTAAGAAGGGGCACAGTTGGGGAGGAGACTGGAAATTGCTGCGTTCTGTTTTTTTTTGCCCCCCATCTCACCCCCGGACAGAGAGCCCCAGTAAATTAAAGGGCATGCTCTCAAGATAACCGAGAAGTTAACCTTTCACCTTTTGACCTTTCCTCCCATGCTCAAACCCTTTCAGTGCTTATTTATGGGTGAAAGTGTGTGCGAGAGAGAAGGAGCGAATCTGCATTCTGAATGCTGGGAGAGTGTTGGTAGTTATTCAGAGTGAATAAAAGCCGAGCATGCAAAAAGGATCTCATGGGATGTTTGGGGGGGAGGGACAGACAGGCGCCAGGTCTTTCCCCCTCTCCACGTGGCTTCGCTCCCTCCGCGAAGCCGGGACCGTTTTGACCTCGTTGGGCCACTGCCCTTCGGGGAGCGCCTTTGTTCCACGCCGTTACGTAACAGACTCCCTTCCGCCGCGGCACCTGTGGCTCAGGGCAGGTCAGCCCCTTTGTTCGGTCGATGAATGGAGCTGGGCATGTTATGTAAGAGTTGTCCGTGCCTCTCTCCCCACAGGCAGCTTGAAACCTCCTTGGCGCCGCTTGCTGAGCTCCAGCAGCTGAGGCCAGCTAGGGAGCTGTGATCCAAGCTGGCCGGGGAAGGGAAAGGAGAGTTCAGTTGTCAGGACAGGGGAGGGAGATGGAGGAAAAGCCATTTGTAACCAGGTGGCTGCTGCTGGCGGCATGTTTGGAGAGAGAGCTTTTCTCTCCTCGCTGCTGCCATAGTGGGTTTCATTTTGCAAGGAAATGTCTATTATTGTTGTTGTTGTTGTTGTTGTTGTTGTTGTTGTTGTTGTTGTTGTTGTTGTTGTTGTTATTATTTAATTAATCAGTGTTTGGTTTTTAAACCACGAGTTGCAGAGCTGCCCCATAGTCATAGAATCATGGAACAGTAGAATCAGAAGGGGGACACAAGCGGTCATCTTGTCCAGCCCCTGGCAATGAAACTCAAGCTGGTTTTACATTATGCCCTGCATCCTAAAGGTAAAGGGGTAAAGGGACCCCTGACCATTAGGTCCACTCGTGGCCGACTCTGGGGTTGCGGCGCTCATCTCGCTTTATTGGCTGAGGGAGCCGGCGTACAGCTTCTGGGTCATGTGGCCAGCATGACTAAGCCGCTTCTGGAGAATCAGAGCAGCGCACAGAAACGCTGTTTACCTTCCCGCCGGAGCGGTACCTATTTATCTACTTGCACTTTGACGTGCTTTCGAACTGCTAGGTTGGCAGGAGCAGGGACCGAGCAATGGGAGCTCACCCCGTTGCGGGGATTCAAACCGCCAACCTTCTGATCGACAAGTCCTAGGCTCTGTGGTTTAACCCACAGCGCCAACCGCGTCCCTTGCCCTGCATCCTACAGTTGGATAAATCTTGATTATGGGGTCCGCGGTCTGCGCCAAAACCATTCCCAATACAAGGAACTGCCTATATACTTGGGCAGGGAGTTGGGGCATCATGAGTCCTTTCCCAGCCCAGTGGCGCTGCAGGAAAGGTAGCTGCAGGGTTTAATTTTTCCAAGGTTTGTTGGCTTCCAAACCGGTTTTCAATGCCCTGGCACATCCTGGGGTCTTTGAAACAAGAGAGTTCCGCTTGATGAACATGTACAGAGCGCCTTTCCCAGGAGCACTGCCATGTAGACACCGCTGACCTAGATGGACCCAGTGGCCTAACTCTCTATAAAGCATATTCTGCCTGTGCTCCCATGGAGACCTGGGTTTCTGGGTCAGAATGGGAGGCATCTGGATAGGTCCCAGATAATGCACACCCGTTCCTTCTGTGCCTGTGTCAGACTGGGAGCACTGCTTGTGAGGAATTTCCTGGAACAAGGTTCTGGTGCTCAAGGGCAAGCAGTGGCTTTCCCCATCTCTCTTTCTTTCTTTCCCTCTCTCTCCTCCTTCCTCTGGATTCGCGTGGGCTGACTGTTCATCTGGGGCCGGCCTCTTCCTCTCCATAGCAGAGGAATGCCGGCTGGCTGGTCCTGCATGCTTTGGCGATGCGCCATTCCCCAGCACACTCTCGGTTCCTTGTTCTCTCCTCCGAGATTTTTCTGTCTACTCCCTTGGGCTGGGAAATGTTTCGGGAAGGATGTACGTAGATTAAGCAGGGCTGGGCCACCCCCAGAGACCTCAGAGCATCAGGTCACCTCCGTCACAGCCTCTCCAAAACCTCCTTGCCCTTTGACACACATTGTAGGCACCTCTCGTGTCCATGTCGCTGCTCAGAAGAGAACACAGTTCTTCTGGACCTTCTGTGATGGCCAGATCCAGCTAAATTTGTTTAGGTTGCCACCAAACACACTTCCAAGGAAATGCCTTTAGGGTGCAAACCCTAAGGTGATGCTATCAGGATGCTTAACTCAGTGCTTGCTTTCAGTGTAATAATTGAGTGGCACTTAGTGGCTTGGTTGCCATTCAAGATCTAGACGTGGTCATTGAAAAACTGTGCTTATGGTGCCAGGATGCATCCCATTGTATCATCACAAAAAAATGCAAGGTTTTGATGCAAGGATGGGTGAGCAGGAACAGCTCAGTTCTCAAAACTAGTATTCTTTCTCTGGCCACCTGTCAGCTAGCATATACCTCCAGGTTTAGTTATTCAACCAGGGTAGAGGTGGCTAACCATTGTTCAGCTTCCGCCAACCCTCTGGCCATATGCTTGCAGTGGGTCTAACCAGTGATCTAGTGATCCAAGGTAGCAGGGTGGGTTGGGGTCAAAGACCCATTACTCTTTCAGCAGCAAGGTCCCTGTCTCCACCGACCTAAAACCACCCTGTCAGCATGAAAGGGAAGATTTTTTTAGCCACTATCTGCTCCAAAGCTAAGTGTTTAGGAGCACTGAAAACTCAAGGTGCTTCAGCTTCAAGGGAATGGTGCACAAGTTCTGTTGTGTACAATGAAATGTGCAGCTTAAGCCACTCCAGAATAAGATATTGGAGCATTCCAAATCATTTGCCAATGTACGTGCACAGAAAATAGATCTAGCTCAAGTGGAACACGTGGAGATCTGCACTGAGCGATGCAATGCATCCCTAATTATTATTGTTGCATAATTATAAGATTACTGTATTAACTTGGAAAGCTGCACAATCTTATAAAGGGTGTGGCTGGATCACGAAGGGACACTACACTTTTGCGTGTGGCTGTTCAACACATACCACAACCTCAGCTGATCAAGGCAGACCAGATCAGGAGGGAGGGCTACTGCCTGCTCTCAGTTCTTCAGATGTTTTATCTCAAGAGGTATTTTGGACTACAGATCCCATCATTCCTGACCACAGGCCATGCTGCCTGGGGCTGATGGGAACTGGAGTCCAGCAACATTCCGGAGGACAACATTGCTCTCACATTGATCTGACAAGTAGAGAGGAGGGAAATGTTCTCCTCCACCAGGGTGCTAGACTAGATGGAGGGGTTAAATTTGAGGCTGTTCTGTTCCTAGCATCACTTCTAGTCTTCGCCTGTCTCACAGGTAAGCATCACAGCTGAAGAAGGATAGCGGGGTGGCTACTTTTCCACCACAGAAGCCCAAAATCCTCTGCATCAAAGCAAATGTAGTGACTGTAATTACTATCTTAATTTCTCTTTATTCCACCTTGTCCTCAAAGTGGAAGGGCTGGGTTATTGGGTATGTGTGAGTGTGTGTTTTTCTGCACACATTTTGTCCTTACAACAACCGTGGGTCCCCAGATGTTGTTGAACTACAACTCCCATCACCCCTAGTTAACAGTGCCAGAGCTCAGGGATGATGGGAGTTGTAGTCCAACAACATCTGGGGACCCACAGGTTGAGAACTGCTGAGTTAGGCTAAGAGAAATACATACTGGCCTTTGATCACCCAGAATGTTTCAAGGGGAGGAGTTTCAACCTAGGTTTCTCCCAGCTGAGTCAAACGCTCCAACCACAGCACCCAAACTGGCTGTGTCAGCGATTTCTAATAGCATGGTTAATAATAAAAATATTGTTGATAATAATAATAAGAGCGTAGGTGGGTGGGATTCAGCTAATATTTGTGAAATTAGGGAATCAGGGCTAGGGATGTAGGCATATGTCCATTTAAATTTCTCTTTAAAAAAAAACAAAAACCCAATTTTAAGCTCAGTTCTCCACGCTTTCTCATCAGTTTGTGATTTTTTTTAAGTCCTCGTGAAAATTCAAGAGCAATATAGTGCAAATTTCTCCTACATATTTTTTTACAATGTTACGTGTTATTACCATTATTATTATTATTATTATTATTATTATTATCTGTATCCCACCTTTTCTCCAAGGAGCTCAAGGTGGTTACGTGATTCTCCCCCTCTCTAGTTTGTTCTCACAAGAACCCTGGGAGGTAGGTTAGGCTAAGAGACTGTCACCGCCCAAGGCCACCCAATGAGCTTTACAGCTAAGTGGAGATTTGAACCCAGGCCTTACTCCAACACCTTAACCACTGCACCACAACACATCAGCTCCCATTCTATGTAAATATATTTTGGGTAGTAACACATTTGAGCAATGTATACTTTTCCTAATATAATGGAACCTTGGTTCTCGAACGCCTCAGTACGCGAACATTTCGGCTCCCGAACCACGAAAACCCAGAAGTAAGTGTTCCAGTTTTTGAATGTTTTTCGGAAGCCGAACATCCAATGCAGCTGTCAGCTATTGTTTCCAGGACGCCTGCACCTTGGTTTTCGAACATTTTGGAAGTCGAACGGAAAGTCAAAGCAAAGTCAAAGCAATAAACAACTATTTTACTTTTAAAAGTCATCTGAAGGCAGCCCTCTTTAGGGAAGTTTTTAATGTTTGATGCTGTACTGTTTTTAATATTCAGTTGGAAGCTGCCCAGAGTGGCTGGGGAAACCCAGCCAGATGGGCGGGGTATAAATAATAAATTATTATTATTGTTGTTGTTGTTTTTGTTACGCTCGAGAACCAATATACCACTGTATTTGTATTTTCCCTGAGATAATGAGTTTTTTCCTGTTATTTTCACCAGTATATGCATTTTTAAAGGCAGTATTTACCTTAGCTCATGCATTTTTGTACACATGACTTGCCCGGAGGACCGCACTGCGAAATTGAGAGAAGTGCAAATTTCAAAAGGTTGGATGTGTGTTTCGGTTCTCATGCACGAATTGGGCTGAATCGCCTTTCAATGCAAACCAAATTGAATTTCCCCACCATCCTTAATCAGGGCTTGTTATTTCATTAAGGAACCCTAAACCCCTTCCTTCTCTCTCCCCTCCTCTGCAATTCTGTCTTCCCTTAGATATGGAGAATAGGGGTCCACTTGTCCCCATCCCACCCCCCGATGTGACATAAGGCTGTGTTGCCAGAGCAGAAACGTGTGCTGTTTGAGCCGGTCTATTTTGGGCTGTTGTCAGGAACAGGAGAGGAGGCTGCTTTCCCTCCTACAAACACATGCCAAGCGCTGCTATTTTGGAGCTGGCGAAGCAGCAGGGACCTCCTCCTCCCCTCTCCTCCTCCTCCTCTTCAGTTTCTGGGGTGCCAGAAATGTAAGGAGGTAAGAAAAAGCGTTGATGCTTTAACCCACTGAACCCCAAACCCAGTCCAGCGCAGGGGGGGGGGGCAGGGGCATCCCTCCATTCAGCCTGCAGCCCTAAACCATTTTATGAATTTATATACAGTCATACCTCTTGTTACGTTCGGTTCAGGTTATGTCTTTTCAGGTGGCGACCCAGAAGTACCGGAAAGGGTTACTTCCGGGTTTCGCCGCATGCGCAGATGCGCAAAATGACGTCACGCACATGCGCAGAAGCGGTGAATCATGACCCGCGCATGCGCAGACGCGGGTTGCATTCCTCTCAGGTTGCAAAGGGGGCTCTGGAACGGATCCCGTTCGCAACCAGAGGTACTACTGTAGTGCATTATAACACACACACACACACACCAAGTCTTCGCACAAAAAAGGCTCCCAGAACAGCTTGCATGCAATCAGTTGAAACAAGGCAGTCTCTGCCCCCTCTCACGCTTACGTTGTAAAAGACAAGCGACAAAAGGAAAGAAGGAAGCGGAGGGCAGAGGGGGAAAGGCAAGATCAGGCACCAGCTCTTTCAGCTCTTTCAAGTCCAACGCGCTCTGTCTGCAGCAGAGATGCCCCACAGGGGCACCGATCCGATCGGGGAGGTTTGCAGTAGAACTAGAAGGAAGAAGCCCTCATCGCCCTGCTTCTTTTGCCTTAATTTCTGTTACCCAGGGCTATGCTGCCTTTGCCCATGGAGCCTCTATTCTGCCATCATGGTCAATAGCCATTAATAGGCGGCAACCTCCAAGACTTTGTCCAATCCAAGACAACCCAAACTGACACAGACATTGCTGGGCAGTTTCAACGAGCTCCCTCCGGTGAGGATTCTAGTCAGCTATATGAGAATAGAATTAGATATACGATTCTGGGTCCTTCTGGCTTCCCCCCGCTCTCCTCTGTGCCTGATCTGGTGTGGGAAGTCATACCTCATGTTACGGACGCTTCAGGTTACGTGTTTTCAGGTTGCAGACTGTGGGAAACCCGGAAGGGGTTGCTTCCGGGTTTCTCCACTCGCAGAAGCACTAAATCGCGCTTTGCACATGCGCAGAAGCGCCAAATTGTGCCTATGCAGACACGGTTCTTCAGGATGCGAACGCTGCGGGTTGTAGACGTGCCTCCGTCACAGATTACGTCCGCAACTCGAGGTACCACTGTACATCAATAGAACTATATAGCTGCATTATTAGACCTGTAACTTTAAGAACTGGTGCCCGACCTTGATCTTCCCCTCCTCCCTCCCCATCCCTCTTTCCTCATGTGTTGTGCCCACTCTGAGAGCCTTCTTGGCGGGAGAGCAGGCTAGAAATGCTTCAGATGCTATGTCCTGATCCTTGAGATTGAACCCGGGACCTTCTGCACCCACAGCACATGCTCTACCAGGAGCGCGGAATGAAGGCTGTCATCAAGTGCACATCTCCCTGTGTCTCGCCTCCTTACGGCAGGTCTCTGAAGCCACGCAGCAAGCAGAGAGCTCTTAGTGGCTGTCTGCAGTTTCAGTAGGCGGCCTTTATCCAGAACAATGAAGTTGTGCTTTTCCCAAGTTGGGAGCATGGGAAACTGCCTGATATTGAGTCTGACCGCTGTTCTGTTTAGCTCAATATTGCCTGCACTGATGGACAGTGGCTCTCCTAGGGTTTCAGCCGGGGGGTGGCATGTATTCCCTGCCCACCTGGAGATTGAAAAGCAGATACTCCTTGCATTACCTATGTCAGAGGTGCAAAATGCAGAGATGAAGTTTGTCCTCCCTGCTTTTCCATTCTCTCTTTCCCCAGCCCCCTGAGCAATGCCCACATGACCTCTGTCCCTCTGCTGGGTGCCAGCTGGATCCCTTCCAGGATCCATTCTGGGCAGGATTCTGTGTTCCAGGCCCAACAGACTGCCAAGGTGCTGCTGCTGCTGCTGCTGCTGGGGACTTGCCAAGCTTGGTTACTCCCCTGGCTGCTACATTGCCATGTGTGGGGCACCACATGTACAGGAAATGGGACTTTGGCTTCCCGGGATTTTGCCCTCCTGAAGACAAGGTCAACTGAGTGCTTTGCAGACACCTCCATGGGAGGGAAAGGAGTTGATGCAACACTTTGGGTGGCTCTCTCGGCTGTATGATCCTCTCTTGTTTTTCTTCTGCCAAAGGCCTCCCTTTGCCTTCCCTGTCTTATTGTTTGCTTAAAGCGGTTTTTGCAAAGCAGTTCTCCAGCCAACAAATGTGTACAAAAACCCACCTGCTAAGGTAAAATGCGCACGAGGATGCATATATTCATAAAAAATGCTTTATATTAGGGGAAATTGCTTTGAAAAAATATGTATACAGTACATGTATTAGACAAAGTTTCATGCCGAAGAGTGTGTGTGTGTGTGTGTGTGTGTGTGTGTGTGTGTGTGTGTGTATTCGAGTAAATTGGTGACAGAGTTTTATTCATTCATTCATTCGTTCCCTTTTTCTCTCCTTGGCCTTTTCCCCTTGTGTGCTATTGTTGTTTTTTAAGATTGTACGTAAGCCATTCTGGGAGCCTTTTTTTGGCTGAATAGCGGGATGCAAATGCTCAGGAAAAAAATGTAATTAACAAATCTGCACTAAAACGCCTCATGGGTTTTTATGAGGACTTTTTGCAAACTACTGTGGAGAACTGAATTTAAGACGAGAGAAGTGAGAAACTGCGATTGACAGATTCTCTCATCCGTACTTCTTACAAACGACATTATGATCTTATATGCACCATTAGACAGTCCTGAATTTATTTGTTTGTTTGCCTGCTTATTTAATATTTAATTTGTCTGCCGCCCCTTTCTCCCAAGTAGGAGAGCTGGTGTAGTATCATGGTTAGAGTGTCAGGCTAGGACCTGGGAGGCCAGGGCTCCAGTCCCACAATGGGTGACCTTGGGCCTGTCACTGTCTCTCAGCCTGACTTACCTCACAGGGTTGCCGTGAGGATAAAATGGGGGTGTGGGAGAGAACCATATTATGCCACTTTGAGATCCTTGGAGAAAAGTTGGGGTAGATACGCAGTAATAAGCAGTGCTTTTTTCTGGGGATACGCAGGGGTACACATACCCCTAAACATTTTGTGAATCTTTGTACTTTTGTCCATTTACTGTATTTATTTTTCCCGATTTGAACTATAAAATGGTGATTTTCTTGAGTCAAAATTAGAGTACCCCTAAACATGTTTTTAGGGGGGGAAGCACTGGTAATAAGTAAATACAGTAAGTTTGCATTCATTCATTCATTCAGCCTTTTGGATTCATTTAATAGGTGATGGGAAACTCAGGGTCATGCTGGAAGTCCAGGGGTGCCCAGTTCTAGATGAGACAGAGTCCGATTGCCTTAACTTACTTTTGGAAAGTGAAAGCTCTTTGCACATGCACAGAAGCGCCTTCTCTGTCTCTTCCCCACTCCCTTCGCCATGACTTCCATATTCTAGGACTGAGCCCGAACGCTTGAGATCTCTTGGTGGAGCGCAAGATATTAATACCCACATCTACTACAGAGCCTTTGATTCTGTGATAGCAGAAATTTCCCACAGGCTTTGTCAGCTGCTGCTAGAGTTTGCACTCATTCGTTTCTGGCGCTGAGAGTAGGGGAAAGCAGGGCACTGGCTTTGCTTTGTAGGCTCTGTTTCCTGACCCCCACCACCTCCACTATCCCCCCAGTAGGGAACCTTCCCCTTAAGCCTTGATCCTGCTCAGCAAGTATTGACAAGGGATGTGTCAGGGGTTTGAGGTTCCCTGCAAGCTGTGGGTTAAATGGCCTGAAATCTTTATGCCCGTTATCCCAAATCTTTGGGAGGATGAACCCCCTTTCTCTTTTGCCTTTGTTTGTTCCCCACCACCACCCTTGGATTTGGCTGTGTTTGCATATCCACCCGACCCGGAGTTACCGCATTCTCACAACCAATGCATGTTCTTCTCTCTTGACAGAATTCGAAAACTGTGCAGGGGCTGACCGGCCTCCGGAACCTCGGCAACACTGTGAGTCCACTTCTCTTTCCATCCCTGTCCTCCCTCCACTTGGGTATATCTGCACTGGGGCGGGAGAACTGAGCCCACATTCACACTGTTTAAACAGTCCCATGGTGTTCCCCCCAAAGAATTATGGGAGATGTAGTTTATTAAGGGCCCTGAGATTCCCATCACAGGGGAGCTACAATTCCCTGAGTTCTCTGGGAAGAGGAACTGATTGTTAAACCACACTAGTAATTGTAGCTCTGTCGAGGAGAGGACGGGAAAGGGAGGTCTCCTAACAATTCACAACACCCGCAACAAACTGCGGCTCCCAATAATTATTTGGGAAAAGCCATGGACCTGTTTAAAGTGGTATGGTGCTGCTCTAAGGGTATGGTATGATTGCAGCCTGAGATCTGCTGATAGGCTTCTGGGTGATTTGAGTAGACCAGAAAGGGGCTTCTGACGCCTAGTGTCTAAGAACAGCAAGATCCTGAAAGCTTAAACCGCAAATTGCTGGGGGGGGGGGGCGACAGACACTTGGGATGGGGTGAACCAGAAGTGGGTTTTCACATGCAAGGATTTGTGAGTTTTGGTAGTGGCGCCGATCACACGCTCCTGGGCTGAGCCTACGCTCTGCGGCACACCCTGTTCCTTAATTCTTAGTTTATGTATACCCAGTTAGGTCACTAGTTTGCCCTTGGCTTCTGTTGGCGAGCTGTGTGGCATTTCAACATAATAAAAACCAGATATATGGATTGTTTGCATTGCACTTGCAGTGATAGATCCAGACCACCCCTTCAGTTTGCCCACACTTCCTTACCCCCCACCTGGGGAAACTGCTATTTAATGCTCAGTTGGAGCAAATGACAATCTGGGTCTTCCCCGGATTGCCATTTGTTCTGATCTATCACTAAAGAGTGGGACGTGGGTGGCGCAGTGGGTTAAAGCACAGAGCCTAGGACTTGCCGATCAGAAGGTCGGTGGTTCGAATCCCCACGATGGGGTGAGCTCCTGTTGCTCGGTCCCTGCTCCTGCCAACCTAGGAGTTCGAAAGCACGTTAAAGTAGATAAATAGATACCGCACCGGTGGGAAGGTAAATGGCGTTTCTGTGTGCTGCTCTGGTTCGCCAGAAGCGGCTTAGTCATGCTGGCCACATGACCCAGAACCTGTACGCCGGCTCCCTCGGCCAATAAAGCGAGATGAGCACCGCAACCTCAGAGTCGGTCACGACTGGACCTAATGGCAAGGAGTCCCTTTACCTTTTATCACTAAAGAGCGGGTTTATGCTGGAAAAGGAGCAGGGCAAAGGGAAAACTTTGTTTTTCCTCTTCCTCCTCTACCACCACCTCGTCTTCCTCCTCACTTTATTTCAGCTATTGCCCCATAATGCAGATGGCAGGACTGAGGCAGAGCTAGAGTGGCTTGTTGAAGCCCACCTCGTAGTGAGATCACGGCGGAAGCAAGACTCAAAGGGAGAGCTCTCCGATTCATATAGCTGAGCCTCTGAATCGCAAGTCTGAACCAAAGCTCTCTGAAATGAACAATTTAAAAAGCAGCACAAGGTTAAACCTAGTCTCTGGGCAGGTCAAGCACAGAGATCACTCTGGTCTCATTGCCGGGCACTGCTGCTGCTGCTGCTGCCTCCTTGCCAAATTCACACTGCTTGGCTCACCTTGCAGAGAGATCGTGGCATGACCGCACCACCATGCAGCTACCTCTCAGACCCTCGCACATCAGGCGCCTGGAGCCCCAGGGGGATAGCATGCATGCGCTAGTTTGTATGGCATAATTACAGCCATTGTGATTTGCATGCCTCTTCCTTGTGTACAGAATCATAGAATTGTAGAGCTGGAAAGGGACTGTGAGAATCATCTAAGCCAACCCCCTGCAGTGCAGGAATATGGAGCTGTCCCCACATGGGGATCGAACCTGCAGCAACTTGGTATTATCAGTGCCACCCTCTAACCAACTGAGCTATCTAGGCACTGCACACACACACACAAACAAATGTAAGAAGAGCCTGCTAGACCAGGCCAGTGGCCCATCTAATCCAGAATCCTGTTCTCACAATGGCCAGCCATCTGCTCTAAGGGAAAGCCTGCAAAGTGCCATAAGAAACTGCAGAGATAGTGCAGGATAGTGCGCACCCTGGAAATGATCTCTTTCAGCTTCTGCCTTCTGGAAGAAGGTACAGGGTTATAAAGACTAGGACCAACCGTCTGAGAAACAGTGTCTATCCAAATGCAATTTTGGTTTTAAACGCAGTGTAAGGTAGCCTCTATGGGAGTATATTGTACAGTGGTACCTCAGGTTACATACGCTTCAGGTTACAGACTCCGCGAACCCAGAAATAGTGCTTCAGGCTAAGAACTTTGCTTCAGGATGAGAACAGAAATCGTGCGGCAGCAGGAGGCCCCATTAGCTAAAGTGGTGCTTCCAGTTAAGAACAGTTTCAGGTTAAGTACAGACCTCTGGAACGAATTGAGTACTTAACCTGAGGTACCACTGTATTTAATTATGGGGTATCAGAGTTTTTAGGGGGCTAACCAGGCTGGCATAGCTGGGATAGCAGGCTTGTTGGTTTTTGAATGTCTGATGTAGATTATCATATCGTAAGCAGGGCCTGAGCGCAACAGTGCTGTTCCCAACACGTGCGCCCCAGCAATGGGCATTCAGAGGCCACATTGCCTCTGGCACTGTAATGAGAACATTATATGTGGGAAAGTCGTGCACACACAACGCCAGCTGAGCCAGTGCAGCCCGGCGGTCACGGCTGGATTAGTGGTGTGGCACTTCTCCGTGCCCGGTGGGTGGGTACCCGCCAACGCAGGAAATTTCGACAGCTCTTTCCACCGCTGTTTGTCCCTCAGTTCCCCTTTGCTGTGGTGGGAATCCCCTGCCCTTCTGAAGGGCCTTTTTGCAGCAGTCTCAGGAAGTGTGTCACCCTCCCACCCCACCAGGCCTCAACCGCTCAGGCCCAAACTCATGAAATTCAATGCTCTTTTAGGTTTAACATGCAGTGCTTGTTTAGAGTTGTTTTTAAGTGCAGGCGCAAACACCTACATGTTGAATTTGGAGGAGCATTTAACCTCACAAGGCCTAGTCTGGGCCTGAGCAGCTGAGGTTTGCCCATCCCATAGGTTTCCACACCTGAGCCTTTCAGGAAGAACATTCTTTTCTCAAGGCAGCTCACATGATGTATGAAAGCGCAACGTCAAATGGCAATAAATGCACTTTTGAAAATGTTCCCCGTTGATAAAACTAGGAAGAAAACATTAAAAATGCAACCGCCTCACTATCAGATCCCTAGTCACCTTTAGGTAAAGTGATAACTGTTAAGGCCCATTTGGAAATATAAGGGCCTGTCTTAGATGGAATTTTTTTATTCCACAGCCTCGCCATCTCAGACACCCACACCCTATGCACACAGAACATTTATGACACTTGAACAGAGAATCCTGGGATCTGTAGTTTACCCCTCTGAGGGTTATAGGAAACTATTGTTCCCAGGAGTGTTTGGGGGAGGCCATGTGCTTTTAATGTGCTTTTAATGTACAGTAGGGATGCTGTGGGTTAAACCACAGAGCCTAGGACTTGCTGATCAGAAGGTCGGTGGTTCAAATCCCCATGACGGGGTGAGCTCCCATTGCTCGGTCCCTGCTCCTGCCAACCTAGCAGTTTGAAAGCATGTCAAAGTGCAAGTAGATAAATAGGTACACTCCAGCGGGAAGGTAAACGGCGTTTCCGTCTGCTGCTCTGGTTCGCCAGAAGCAGCTTAGTCATGCTGGCCACATGACCCAAAAGCTATAAGCCGGCTCCCTTGGCCAATAATGCAAGATGAGTGCCGCAACCCCAGAGTCGGTCATGACTGGACCTAATGGTCAGGGGTTCCTTTACTTTTATGGTATAGATGTCATCACAGTACAGGTGGACTTATACAGAGTTTGGTGCTGGCCTCAAACTCAGGGAGGGTGGTGGTAATAGAGGATAGGGGTAGAGGGGCAAGGCTGACTGCTAACAGAATCACAGCAGACATGGAGGGGAGTTTTAACCCTCCCCCCCCCCCGCTGCAGTCCTGGAGGGGGGCACCTCATCTGAAGCTGCTGTTTGCTACACTGGGAGCAGGAGACAGAATCCAACTACTAGGACAGATGATAGCTTTCTTTTCCATTCATACAGCACCTGCAGAAGAGGGTTTTTATTAGCCAGGATCACAGCAAGTGGAGGGAGGAAGAATTAAGTTATCAGTCCGGTTAATGACCAGGTCAGCCTCAGCCACTATTTGCATTTAAAAGCAATGCAGATTTGTATCTCCTCACCCCAGAAAGAGGAATCTTGGTTGAAAGACACACACATTGCAAAAAAAAAAAAAGACTCCAGAGAATTATATGAAATTATTCGTAGTATACTTTTCAGCCATTAAAGGACCCTGGCCCCAAGGGAGCTTTAGCAATAATAAAACATACATTGTCTATGCTTGGGAACTCTCTCCCGAGAGAAGCAAGCTCATCGCTCCCACCATCTCTTTAATGGCCTTTTTGTATATGTATATATATATATTAAAAAGAACTCTTTCCTTTTGGGGAAGACATTTAGACTGCAAACAGCTGGGGTTCCTTTACTGACCTGATTCTAACATTCTCTTGTATTTTCTTATGGTTCTCACTGCTGCTGGATTATGCCAGTTCCTGCCTTCTGTTTTGGTGCTTTGGCTTGTAAAATTGCAAGCGATACGTTAAAAAGGTTTAATTTATGGTTTCGTTTCTGTTAGCCACCTAACAGAGCTCTTGGTGATGAACGGCAAGATGTATAAATGTTTTACATACCTAAATAAAGTTCTTAGTACGGAAAATCGCTTGCAAATATGTGTATAGTAGGCCAAATTGCATACCAGAATGCGCACGTTAGAATGAATGGGCACTAAAATGCGGACAGATATGTATGATATTTCGGGGTGGGGGTCACGATCTGATGCAGAAATGTGGCCAGCTGAATTTGAAATTAGAAAAAGGAGAAAGGAAAAGAAAGTTGACCTATTTGTCCTCACACTTCCTGCATGTTCATTTGTTTGCCTCCTGTAGTGTTTCATGAACTCAATACTGCAGTGTCTGAGCAACACCAAAGAGCTCCGAGATTACTGCTTGCAGAACCAGTACGTCCATGACCTGAACAACAAAAGCCGCATGCAGATGGCCCTCATGGCTGGTAAGGGCCGTGACACTTCACACACAGGGCGAGCAGCCTTACACCAATTAGGCCCTTGGTCCGCTCGGCCCCATATTGTCAACACTGACTGGCAGCTGCCCTATCCCAAGAGGTTTCAAACCAGGGTCTTTCACAGGGGCAGATTTGACTTTGAGGCCCCCGAACCCCCGAGAAGGGTGGGTTGGTTCTTGAGGCAGAAGGAAATTCAGTGCTTCCTCCGCAGCTGACCAAAAAGAGAAGCAAGCCTCAAAACGATACAGAAATACAACAATAAGGAACTCTGATGAAAAGCTAAATGGCTTTTCTGGGTTTCAGTTTTACCCTCTTCGTTTTTCTGTCTCCTCTGCAGCAGGAGATAAACTCCAGTCATGTGTGGTGGACTTGATGAGTCTCCTGAATGCATTTCCTGCCTACCCAGGAGTGCCAAAATGGGGGTGGACAGCCAGGCATCTGACGGGGGGCATCTCTCGCTAATGTGGGATCTCCATCTCAGACCCAGGAGAGCTGTTGCCAGCCAGAGTAGACAATAGTGAACTCAGTGGACCAATAGTTGGACCTCTGTTTATCTATGGTCTCCTCCCAGATGACCTATTCACTGGCCAGTCATCTTGATTTGCTTGCACAAAGCTTACACTGAGGTCAGACTATATCCTGATGTATTACGCATTCGCTCTAATTTGTTTGCGGGATTACGGGCGGTATATTGCAATGAGCCTTTGTCCCACATTCATCCTGATTTGTTTGTAGGGTTTTATGCATCTTCCCATGAGTCATTTGTTCATCTCGCACTTTCCCCTCTCACCTTCCAAACAGCAGTCTGATCCTTTTTTTGCAAAGTGAATTCGTTATACTTGACCAAGAGAAAGAGAGGCCATTTTAATCTACTTTAATTGTGCAAACCTAAATTTCCAGTGTGCACTTGATTCTCTTCCACAAAATAGTCCGGAGGCAGCCTATATATTTATAATATATTGCATTTATATCCCAGCCTTTTTCTCCAAAGAGCTCCCTCCCCCCTTTGCTCTCCATTTAACCCCCACAACCATCCTGCGAGGTAGGCTGGGCTGAGAGGGGCAGCCCAAGGTCACCCAATCAAGTTCATGGTCGAGTGGGAATTTGAACCCTGGTCTTCCAGCCCTCTAACCACTACATCACACTGTCTCTCCATATCATTGCAACTATAGTACTGCACAACTTGGGAACCACTTATCCATATTATATGACCTCTTGGGTTGTTGTTTTTTCCAATTCACCACCTGCCTCTGTTTTCACGCTCCCAACTGGAATTGTCCATCCAGTTTTGGCATAGGGAAATTGTTGTTGGCATAGTTGTTCAGACTAGACTTTAGGGTCTTTCAGATACATTTGGTGAAATAGATTCCATGGCAAAGCCATTGCCCTTCCCTGACAAGCCTAACCTTCAAGTATTTTCTCTCTTTCTGCCCCACACCTCCCCAATCGCCCTCTCCCCTCCACTGTCCAGAGTTTGCCAAGCTCATCCAGGCATTGTGGACGTCATCTCCCAATGAATCCGTGAGTCCTTCTGAATTCAAGACACAGATTCAAAGATACGCGCCCCGCTTTGTGGGTTACAAGTAAGAAATGTTACCCCCTGCTCATTTTCCAATGGACAAAATTATTTGTTGGGGTGCAGGGGGATGGTTAATTAGTGGCCTCCAGATGTAGCTCCTCTGGTCCTTTTTGTTGTGCATTTGTGATGCTTTGTGCACGTGATGGTATCAGGGTAGTTATACGTACCGTAATCCCACTTTCAATACTGTCTGCGCCTGCAAAAGGTTTTCGAGCGGCTATCCTGGTTCATTTCCAATTGGTGCGTGTCCCGTTACTTCTGGCTGAAATCCTGGGACCTACCACAAATGTTCCTACTTTTTATTGTGCCAATAATACATAAGCATTGGGGAAACGCATTAAATAATAAAGCGGAATGATGTGCAGACATTCCAGTATAAATTGACCACTAATGCAGTATTAATGTGTCAATGGCATGTTGCAGAATACACCTGCAAAAAAACCCAACCTCAAATATGCTTTTAGTTTGCACTGAGCTTTGGGTTCCTTTATACCCACCCACCCAAAATAACCTGGTGCAGAGTTGGAGTAAGATTCATTTACCATAGTAGGAATTGCTTCAATGCAGACATAGCTAGTGTCAGCTGATGTGAAAGGCAGCGGGTGGGTGTTTGCAAGGTAGGATCACAAGCTTAGGAACCATGGCATTTAACCCTGCCTGCACCCACCAGTTCTTCCTGCAAAAGTCCTCCGTTTCCCCTGAATTTGGTCTCAGAAGCTGGCTAGGAAGCTGACTAGCCAAGTGGGAGTTAGGTTTCCAGCTCTCATGATCCTATCTGGAAGACCTTACCTTCATCTCTGATGGGGATCAGTTAACGCTTACCGTTTTCTTCTTTGCAGCCAGCAAGATGCACAGGAGTTCCTGCGGTTTCTCCTTGATGGGCTCCACAGTGAGGTGAACCGAGTGCTGGTGAGGCCCAAAGGCAACCAAGACAACCTAGACCATCTCACGTGAGTTGCAGTAGAGTGTGAAGGAACTGGGAAGAGCAGGCAGAGAAGGGGGGTGGGCATTGGATTGTGGATGGCACTGGCTCCTAAAATGAATTATATTATTAGGGAAAGTTGCTTGCAGAAATGTATATATTGATCAAAACTACGTGCAAAAGGGCTTTTAAAAGAAAATAAAAGCTGCCAACTGATGTGGAAAAGGTGGCTTCAGATTGGAAAAATGAGAAATTGTAACTAGGATACGGTGCCTGGCTTTGCTTTGCTTTTTCTCCATTGCAATCCCTTTTTTCATTTTGTGTTGTGCCTATTAGATAGTAAGCTTGAAGGCAGGGAATGTCTTATCATGGACACTTGTGAAGTGCTCTGGGAGCAGTTGGCTGTTTGTTTGTTTTTGCCAAAGAGCAGGATAAAATTATACTTTAAGATACAGTGGTACCTCGGGTTACATACGCTTCAGGTTACAGACTCCGCTAACCCAGAAATAGTACCTTGGCTTAAGAACTTTGCTTCAGGATGAGAACAGAAATCGCGCGGCGGCGCAGCTGCAGCGTGACGGTATCAGGAGGCCCCATTAACTAAAGTGGTACCTCAGGTTAAGAACAGTTTCAGTTCTGGAACTAATTAAGTTCTTAACCAGAGGTACCACTGTACACAGTGGCCCCCACACCTCCTAAATGTATATTTACACCAGTCCTGTAGGTTAGGGTAGGGTGAGAGTGACTTAGCCCAAGGTCGCCCCATGAGCTTTGGGGATTTAAGCTTCCCCAGTTGTAATCCAGAGCTCCACGCACCCCTGCAGTCTCTCATGTGACTTCCCTTTGACCCTGGAAGAGCCTTGGATAGACTTTTTCTATCTCCTTTTTTGCAGCGACGATGAAAAGGGCAGGCAGATGTGGATGAAATACCTGGCAAGAGAAGACAGCCGGATTGGGGGTAAGTCTTTGCCAGGACAGCAGGGCAGGGGGGAACCTGTGGGCCTCCAGCAGCCGCTCCCAGCATCTGAAGGGCCAAAAGGTTCGCCACCTGTGATTTAAAGTGCAGCTCCAGAGCCACCACAGGATGAACTGGGAGTTAGGAGAAGGCATCAGGATCCCAGGTACAGGTGATGGTGATTTCAGCTCAGAGTTCTGAATGAGACAGGATCCTTGTCCTGGCATTCCATGACTCAGCACATTCCCCACAGTGTCAAGCATTGCACTAACTCTGATTTCAGTTAACATTTTTAATTATTTTTAGATCTTACGCCACATCTCTGCACCATGCATTCAAAGCAGCGCCCTACCACTTTAAGCAGTCTTGGCTTCCCCAGAGAATCCTGGGAACTGTAGTTTTTTGAGGGTTCTGAGCATTGTTAGGAGGCTGCTAATCCGCTCGCAGAGCTATAATTCCAGAGTTGCCCAGGGGGAGAGGTCGATGGTTAAACAGTTCTGGGAATTGTAGCTCTCTGGGGCAAAAATTGGTCTCCTGACAACTCTTGGCACCATTAACAAATGATGCTGCTTTAAATGTCTGGTGCAGATGTGGCCTTAGATAGCAGGCCACAGGAGGTGACATGTAAGTAGCAGTGGGTTGGGAGTTAACCCTTCCACCTTCACTGCAGTCAATAAATTTACCTGCCCTTCTCGCATTCCAATGAAGCTGATCTTAGCCTAAGAGGAAAGCTTCATTTTGTGCCAAATTTTAAAAAAATGATCTCACAACCATCACCCTCACTCGCTTTCTCACACACACACATTTGCTATTTAAATGCTAAAAGTGAGATAGGTTAACTGTACTCAGCATCTAGTTTGTCCCTTAAGAGGCCCTTTCAAGTACAGTTTTGCGCAAAATTGAGCCTTGATGTGGTTATTTAAAATTTGCACACAGAGAACAAAGGCTGGCTTACGGTTTCATCTTGATCCGTAGTGATTTGGCTTAGTGGGGCTGTTTTATCAGAGCAACTTGAGAAGGCCTTGGATTTCAAAGCTTGCATAGAAAGATAAGGTGACCTGATTCAGGCCCAGGAGTTGAGAAGGCTTTGATGGTCCATCATAGAGCCCAGAAGGCTTTCTGAGTCATTAAAGCTAATTGGGGAGGCTGGATCAAAACCTCAGCCGTTAAGAGGCATGTGGGAGAAGCCTCTCCCCAGGCTGGCATCTGAAGTGCAAAATGGAACCCCATAAATTTGGATTCCACCTGCCTAGAAAGCCACAGATTAGCTGCCAGGTGGATCCAAGATAATGTTTCTGCCTGAGGCGAAGGACTAGATAGTGCCTCTGCCAGGCTGGCAGTTAAATCTTACTTTGGAACTGGCAACAGGACGTGGACCTCTACTGCTCCCAGAAGGCAGCAGGATAGCTTGGCAGGCAGGTGGGCAGAACAGGCCCTGTGACACACACAGCTCTCCCTACCCCTTTGCATCTACCCAGTGGCGTAGCGTGGGTTGTCAGCACCCGGGGCAAGGCAAGTAATTTGCGCCCCCTAACCCATGGATTTTGGCAGGGGGCAGAGAGCTGCGAGTGCGAGCACGCCCCCCCCCCCAGATGTTGCGCCCAGTGCGGCCGGCCCCCCCTGCACCTCCCACACTACGCCACTGCATCTACCACCTGAGGCAGTGGTCACATGACTAGCAAGATTCCACCCAGAGGCCAACACAGAATACCAGTCCTCTGCTGCGAGTAAGGCAGATGAGTTGGTAGAGATGCCAAGTGTCACGCAGAATGGGATTCTGGGACAGGTGTAGCATTCAGGCTACCAGTTGCCGGGTCTTGTTTGGGAAAGAGGTTGAGTGTTTGGCTAGCCTTCGCTGATTGGTCCAGCCAACAACGGTGAACCATCCCTCCTTTGTGTGTCCCCGCTCTTCATTTCCCCCAACTTTTTGCCTCTTCAGATCTCTTTGTTGGGCAGCTCAAGAGTTCTCTGACGTGCAGTGAGTGTGGCTACTGCTCAACAGCCTTCGATCCCTTCTGGGACCTGTCACTACCCATTGCTAAGGTAACCATGTGCTCTCCATTACTTCCTGGCCACCTTGGTGCTGTTTTGTCTCCCGCACCCCCACCCTCCCCGATCCCCAGCATGCCAGCTCTGGCAGAACGCTCTTAACTCCCACCTCTTTGGTGTGTCTTCCCTCTTTTGCAGAAGAGCTACGGGGAGGTGAACTTGATTGACTGCATGTATCTCTTCACCAAGGAGGACATCCTAGACGGAGATGAGAAACCAGTAAGGGATATATTCATGTGGCCCCCCTTTCTTTTCTTTTTTTGCATTTCTCCCAAGCAGTTTCCCTGAACCTTACGCGGGTTTGTACATGATTTTTGCTAATATATGCACCTTAATACACAATATTTGGTTGGAGAACTGCATCACAAAAATTCAGAGGAGTGAATTTTGAGCAGCAACTGTGGGGGTTTTCCTCCCTGTTTTTAATTTACCGGCTAAGGAAGTGCAAATTTGGTAGGTTTTCTTTAAAAGGCAAACTGAATGAATCCTGCCACCCACTTACTACTCCAAGCAAATCCAGCCATTTGCTGCTCTTTAGCGCTCCCTTTCTCCCTAGCTCTTGGTGGGTGTTGGTGCCCCAAACTTGTTAATAATGTTTCCTAGTGGTGCTCCTGCACTCCTGTGCGCATATAGGCGTAGGTGGACTGGAATGCAGGCAGCTGCCACCTCAAGGGGTAGGAGCCCTGGCCACCAGAAGGGAGAGGAAGAGGAGCTAGCCCAGCCTTATCCCTGTGACACAGCACTCTAATGATATCTTCCCACTAATCAGGAGTCCCTTTATTTTCCAGACCTGCTGCCGCTGCAAAGCCAGAACAAAATGCATGAAAAAATTCAGCATCCAGAGGTTCCCAAAGATTTTAGTGTTGCGTATCCTTTGCCTTCCCTGTGGCTGTGTCCTTATTCTAGAGAGCATATAGACGGCAAGTGAATCGCAGGTGGGGGTGGGGGCAACTGTTCTGCAATAACATCACACAGGGGTTTTGTATTGGGCATAGAATTCAGCATCTCAGGATCTCAGCTTTTAATGTTTTGATTTTAAATGTGCAAGATTCTAGCCCTCATGCTAGAGCAAGGAAGTTTGAGCTGGGGTGGTGAAGGGGGATGGAGTTCCAGTGCTGCTTCCTGTATCTTGAAATCCAGTTTGTTGGATCTATCAAATGAGGGCACCCGGGTTCGAATGCCCAGTTGGCTGGGAGGCTTCTTGTGTGACCTTTGCAAGTCTCTCTCCAGCCCCTTAACCTACGTCTCAGGGTTGTTGTGAGAGGAAGCAAACTTTGTACACCACCCTGAGCAACTTGGAACAAGGGCAGGATAAAAATGTGCCATTAAATTTTTAAGCATTCAGAATAACAGCACTGGAATAAATTCAAAACTAAGCAAATGCACTTGATTGGAATAGGCCGTGTAGGTCACAGAATCCAGCTTTGTTAGAACTTTTATTTAAAATACAGTAAGGCATACGCACAGCCCTGATTATGCATGATGGAGTAGCCCATTTTCTGTGGGTAGCAGGTTGCCTCAGCAGAGAGCTTCCAGGGAGCCCAGACCCTTCGCTCCAACAATGAGAAACAAGTCGGACAAGTTGCCCAATAGCCTCCTTTCTTTCCCATAATATATCTGTCCTGTTAGTTCGTCTGCTCTTCTTCCTTAACTTCCTATCCCAGACCTGAAGCGTTTCTCTGAAGCAAGGATGCGATCCAGCAAGCTCACCACGTTCGTTAATTTCCCACTCAAGGACTTGGACCTGAGGGAATTTGCATCCCAAAACTGCAGTGAGTGGCTTTTTGTTTTTTCCTTGCAGGAACTAGAATGGGTGGGAGGAGCCTGAGAGGAGCGAGGTGGGCACTGGTGGGAAGGTTGCGTCAACAATAGGACTTCACATTATCAACTGCAGCTAAATGGAACCTTCATATACAAGGGCAGTCCATCTCCGAGTGCCAGATGCTGGAGACAAACAAACAAGATAGCCATCACCACCATGCCCTGTGTGAAAGCATCCAAAGACTTGGCAGCAGCTGTTCAAAGCAGAAGTGTGGACTAGATAGACTTTGGTCCATTCTAGTTCTTAGTCCTCTGGTATACACTGTAAATCAAATCTTTATTGTTGCGCCTAGTGGGTAGCATTTTATGTACACTATACAGTGGTACCTCAGGTTTCATACACTCCAGGTTACATACGCTTCAGGTTACAGACTCCACTAACCCAGAAATAGTGCTTCAGGTTAAGAACTTTGCTTCAGGATGAGAACAGATATTGTGCTCCAGCGGCAGCAGGAGGCCCCATTAGCTAAAGTGGTGCTTCGGGTTAAGAACAGTTTCAGGTTAAGAACAGACCTCTGGAACGAATTAAGTACTTAACCCGAGGTACCACTGTAAAATGAAGCTAGTTTGAAACTCGTTTAACAGTCTTAACTCCCCACTAGCAGCAGATGAAATGGTGGGGCGGCGGTGAATATTTAGCCTCCTGACAGCTGGGTCATTGTTGCTTATTGGGAGGATAAAGGACATGATAACAGAAAGATCAGCGCAGTGCAAATGTATCCGAAGAGCCAGTCCAGTACTCCTGCTGGTGCATTTGCAATTCTCTGGCCTCCCTGCCACCTGACCCCTCTCCCAATAACTCACCGGTCTGGAGGTCAGGTCATTGCCATCACCCCATAACACCATCTACTTCTGCTCCCTGCTGCCACGCAAAAGCACCTGGGCATTATAAATCCATGATGCTGTTGACCTTTTTTAAATTTTGCTCAGCTGCCCCAGTGCCACAACCCTGCCTAGAATCCCTTGAAGCTACGAGGATTGAACGGGTTTGCAGCTGGTTTCAATAAGACTGGCAACATCTCATGCAAACACACAGAAACGCAAACACAGCTAGTTTGTCAAGCGATGCTGCGGGCTCCCTGAAGCCACCTCTCATCCATCCTAAATGCCCAATTGAAAATGCAGGGGTGGCGAAGAGCTAACCCCCTACCAAACTTCTGCAAAAGTGAAATTTCGAGCCAGCACCAAAAGAATTTTGAGAGTAGCAAAAAGGAGGTGTTTCAATAAGACCATAGCAAAATTTCACCAGGGTTTGCCTATGTGATTCATGAAGTCCTGATGCCTGTGTTTCTTCCCCTTTTTACACATTGATAAGTAATGTGTAGAGCACAGAACATGAAAGTGACGCCGTGTGTGTCTGTTTTGTTCTCACCTTGCAGATCATGCTATTTACAACCTGTACGCCGTCTCCAATCACAGCGGGACCACAATGGGAGGTCACTACACAGCCTACTGCAAAAACCCTGTGTCCGGAGAGTGGCATGCCTTCAATGACTCACGGTATGTCTAGTTCTTCTCTATTGGAAGGGGGCTGCAGCTTTCACACGGGGGCCCGCAGGAGATTAGCATCACCTGTATCTCAAATCTTAGGTTCTACAAATGCTAGAAACATTCTCTTTTTTAAAAAAATGAAAACTGGGAATCCGAGCATTATGGTTCTCCCTTGCCCACACCACCAGTGGACATCCATGCTTAGTGGCAGAGCATATGCTTCTTATGCACGCATGCGCAATCTCTAGAAACCCAGAAGGCGCATGAAAAGGAGCACAAAAATGGCAAAAAAAATTTTTTTTTAATAATATTTATTAAAGTTTCAAAAGGTATAAAGAACAAAACAGAAAACAAAGAAAAACACACAAAACAAAAAAAAAAGGTTCCACCTTTTAAGTCTCATTTTCAATAACTTCTTTTCATGACTTCCCCACACCTCCCCTTCTTGTATTCCAGCTCCAATTATTTGTTCAGCAAGTTTTTATCCTTAGTGTTTTAACCATAATTTGTTAATATACTTCTTTATAATCAGTTTAGCCCTTAGTTCATTATTATAATTAGTTCAGTTTGTTCAGTAACTTTTAGATTATATACAGTGGTACCCCGCAAGACGAACGCCTCGCGAGACGAAAAACTCGCAAAACGAAAGGTTTTTTCGTTTTCGAGTTGCCTCGCAAGACGAATTTCCCTATGGGCTTGCTTCGCAAAACGAAGCTTGCCCCGGGGACAGCGGGTCTTCTCTTTTGAAGCAAGGGGCTGCGGGGAGATAGCGATCTCCCTGCAGCCCCTTGCTGCAAAAGACGTCCGGGGGAAGCGGGGAAGAAGCGCTTCGCTTCCCGCTGCCCCCAGACCTCTTTTGAAGCAAGGGGCTGCGGGGAGATAGCGATCTCCCCCCAGCCCCTTGCTTCAGAAGAGGTCCAGGGGCAGCGGGAAGCGAAGCGCTTCGCTTCCCCGCTTCCCCCGGACGTCTTTTGCAGCAAGGGGCTGCAGGGAGATCGCTATCTCCCCCCAGCCCCTTGCTTCAAAAGAGGTCCGGGGGCAGCGGGAAGCGAAGCGCTTCGCTTCCCCGCTTCCCCCGGACGTCTTTTGCAGCAAGGGGCTGCAGGGAGATCGCTATCTCCCCGCAGCCCCTTGCTTCAAAAGAGGTCCGGGGGCAGCGGGAAGCGAAGCGCTTCTTCCCCGCTTCCCCCGGACGTCTTTTGCAGCAAGGGGCTGCGGGGAGATCGCTTCTCCCGGTGCTCCGAAGCCGGGCGGGGGGCAGGGGACACCTCCCGCCGCCGCGGGGACACCTTTTGAAGGCAGGCGGGGGGGGGAGCAAAGACTTTCGCCCCCCGCCCGCCTTCAGAAGAGGTCCACGACCTCTTCTGAAGGCTGGCGGGGGGCAAAAGTCTTTGTCCCCCCTGCCTGCCTTCCCAGGGGCTTTTAAATCGCCCCGGACAGCGGAGAAGTCCTCCGCTGTCCGGGGCGATTTTAAAATGCCGCCCGCCAGCATTTTAAGATCGCCCGGACAGCGGAGAAGTCCTCCGCTGTCCCGGGGTTTTTTAAAATGCTGGGGGTGGGAAGAAAAGCCCTTGTCCCCCCCCCCCAGCCTTCAGAAGAGGTCCGGGGACAGACTGTCCCCGGACCTGGTCTGAAGGCGGTTTCCCTAGGAACGCATTAATTGATTTTCAATGCATTCCTATGGGAAACCGTGCATCGCAAGACGAAAAAACCGCAAGACGAAGAGACTTGCGGAACGAATTAATTTCGTCTTGTGAGGCACCACTGTACCTTAGTCATATGTAGAGAGAAAAAGAAAAAAAAGAGAAAGAAAATACTTTTCCTAAGGTTGGCCCTGGTTCCTATCCACGAATTCCCCATTTTATAATAATAAACAACATAAAATTTTTACACTGCAAAATAAAGATCAGGCCTCCTTTGGACTTCCAAACCCTACCCTTCTCTCCCCGGTTTCAATCCCAAACCAAAAGCCATTAGTCCATCTTTTTAGCCTGGTGACCTTACGTCCGAGGCTCTCAAGTCCCTCTCAAAAAATAGTGCAAAAGTAGCATCTAGCAATCCTACAAACCTTTGCAAGTGCAATCCCAGGAGCCTTTGCGCCAACCTTTGAGGCCTCTGGAGAAGCGATTGTGGTGGAGTTTGGAGGGCAGATGTTTTTGTTTTTTAAAGGGTTTCCCAAGGGTTTCCAGAGGTTTTGGGGGCATTTGCAGGCTTTCTCAATGGTGTTCCCAATTTTTGTGATTTCACTTAAGCGTGTGGTGCCTCGGAACGTAATCCCCGCATAAACGGGGAGTTGCCCGTACTGGAAAACGGGGTGCTGGACTCGATGTTCCTTGGTCTAGCAGAACCCTCCTTTACGTTCTTTTATTATATACATTCCCTGGGGTTCCGCCCCAGTGCCAGACCTCAGCCCCCTAACTGCTTTCTCCTCTCTTTCCCCCTGCAGCGTGACACCGCTCTCCTCGAGCCACGTCCGGAGCAGCGACGCCTACCTGCTTTTCTACGAGCTGGCCAGCCCGTCTTCGCGCATGTAGCTTCCACATGCCCTCCCCCCACCACAAACCCTTGATGAAAAAAGGAAGAGAGCCGAGCACCAGCTCTCTGATGCAAAAAAGAAAAGAAAAAAAGGAGGGAGGGACAGAACCCAGGACAATGGTGACTCCAGGGATTTTTTAAAGCCGGGGTGTTTTTTTTGTTTTTTTTTCTTAAAAAAAAACCCAAAACCAAACAAAAAAGGGGGAGAAAGAAAGTCCTAATAAAGCATTGACTAAAGCTGCCGACTTTTACGGGAAGGCCTTTCTCCTGCTCCGGGGCTGTCGTCGAAGAGTAGCGTGCCCTTCAGCCTCACGGACGCCGGGGAGAGAACGCCGGAAATGGAGGGCCAGGGGGCACCCCACAGCTCCATCACTCCCCTAGTGTTGTCAGGGGTGGTTTTTAACGTTTTCCTTTTTTTCCTCTCTTCCTGCCTCTCTGTCTCCCTTTCCCGTGTGTGTGATTCTCTCTTTCATTTCCACCTTTCCCCGCTTTAATAATAAACCGTGAACAGCAGCTCTTGATGGGGCAGAAATCTGTCTGTCCCGTTTTATCCACACAACCCCCCACGGCTTGCACCCCTTCGCCGGGTTCAAAAGTGTGATGAGAAGGGATCTCAAGTGCTGGACCTGGGCAACGGAAGGAGGCGCCCCTGTTTTCTCTCCTCCCCGTGGAACGGCGCCACCCGGAGACGGGCATTGCACCTCGGGGAACTGTTTAATTGCACTACGGTTATGGAACCCAGCCTTGGCGTTTCTGCACCCACCCGCCTCCCGGCACCGTATTGTCTACCCTGTTGGAGGTGTGAGGCAAAGGAGGCCGTTCTTCCAAAGCTGTGAACAAAATGACTGGCTGACCACTTGAGATGCCTGCTGCCTGGGACTGTGCGCTCATGCCACGCAAGCTCACCACAGAGGGCAGCTCTGCAGCTCATCACAAGCCCACACAGGGCATGGGAGTTGGTTTCCTGCTGCAACCAAGGACCTCGAGTGACACTTCCTTCGCTCCCGGCTCTCGTTTGGAGGGACGCTTCTTGGTTCCGTTTTTGTTTTATTTTGAAACGAGCTTTCTTTTCTTCCTAATAAAACCCAGGGGCACTTCCGGCTGGATTTGACGGGCTCCAGCAAAGGGCGATTGGTGGTAGATTCCTGCCTATCCGTTCTCACAACAGTGCCTTAAAACCTTCCGGGTGAAACGTGAGGTGTTTTTATGGGGACAAAAAACAAACAAACACCCTTTTCGAAGGAGCGTGAGGCGTAATGCTTTCTTTGCAGTTCCCCTCCACAAAACGCCCATGTGCAAACACACACGTGTATCCCTCTCTCCTGTCCTGGGTCAGAGTGAGGCCTGTTCAGAAATGCTTTGGGAAGTTAGTGCTGAGTTTCCAGGAACGCGGTTGCTTAAGTTTTTTTGGTTTTCTGAGGTAACAAGCCCCCGGCACAGGCTGCGTGAAGGCAGCGGCTTCTCCTGCCAGCAATGTGTTTCTCACAAGGAGGCAAAGGACTGGATAACAGCCTTTGGTCAGCCGACAGATGTTAATAACCTTATTTAAACTTTTATTTATTATCTCCTCGCACGCACACACTCTCGCACGCACACACACATGCACAAGTTTTTCAACCCATGTTCAAAATATGATGTATATGAGAGGAACCCAAAGGGGCCCTTTTAACCGCTTCACGACAGGCAGAAATCCAGTGGGGTGTGCTCTTCGTTGTGTCTGAGTGTTGGACCTGCACTTTATTTTTAGTTTCTCCTATCATGAAGCCTTTAAAGGCAACAAATCTTGGTCAGGAAAGTAAGGAGGCAACCTAACACCCCACCCCACAATATTGAATCAGGCAGAGTATTAGATGCCTAACCAGGCATACTGAATGAAATTATTGGCCATGCCAAACCACAAATGGCTTGTAGCATTGAAAATCCCTTTACCCTTCCTTTTTCCTATGAAGTCCTCCTTCAGAATCGCACACAGTCACACCCCACATAACATTCAAAGGGAAGCTCCTTTTTTAATGTGTTTTTTTTAAAAAAAACTCGTAGCAGTTTTCACTCCATTTTAAGATGGCTGACGCTAAGACCCCAAAGTGGGGAGGGGGCTGGATGGGCAATGCAAGATGTAAATGGTTCGTGTGAGGAGGACTTTCTTGTTGTTTTGTGTGTGCTTTTCCCCCCCAGTTTGACTTAATGGCTTGTTTACTGTGTAAGCAATGATAGGGGAGGGACTTCCTGTGACTCATAAGGGAGACTTGTACAGAAATAAAAATTGTAGCTTGATGAACACTTCGGTGGATTCTTTATGTTTGTGTACGCGTGGGTGACTCGGGGTGGACGAAACTTGCATCTATGTTCTTCCTGCCTTAGCTTCAGTTCTCCACATTTCAGCAGATATTTTTTTTAAGAAATCCACATGTAACTCCATCAGCATTTAAGTGCACATTTCTCCATATACAGTGGTACCTCGGGTTAAGTACTTAATTCGTTCCGGAGGTCCGTTCTTAACCTGGAACTGTTCTTAACCTGAATCACCACTTTAGCTAATGGGGCCTCCTGCTGCTGCCGCACAGCCAGAGCACGATTTCTGTTCTCATCCTGAAGCAAAGTTCTTAACCTGAGGTACTATTTCTGGGTTAGCGGAGTCTAACCTGAAACGTATGTAACCTGAGTTACCACTGTATGTAAATAAATGTATAACGCTATGTACATTATTGTAACCTGAGGTACCACTGTATATATTTTTTAAAATGCAGTTTGGAGTTCATACACAAGCAAATTTGACTCATTTTCCAAGTAAGGCTGGTAGAACGCATGGCTCAAAGACATTTTGAAGCCTGAGACAGAGAATCCAAATTGCACCCCCCCCCCCGTGTTGATAAAAAATATAGTAAGGTGACCGTAATACTATAATAGCTCTCTAAACATGTCACCTAACTGTAAGGTAAACACATGGGGGGGGCGCAATGCGAGGGGAGCCTCTATCCAACTTGTGTAAGGAAACGTGGATGCTAATTTGGAGTGCAGAGCTAGCACAATCCACAGGGTCCTGGGCTCACGTGTTTATTGCACACAGAAAAGGCCAAAAATAAATAAATGAGGTCCAAGTTTAGCCTGAAATCTGACCTCCGACGTGGGCTGTCTTGCCTTTCCTTGGGCCAGACCTAGTGGCAATGACCCAGCTGGAGGCTGTATTGAAGCAGCTGCCAACATTTTAAGGCCCATAGACGCAGTGCCCTAGGTGCCACCCTCGTCTGGTCGCTTCTCCCTCCCCCTGGTCAGGTCCCTGTTCCCCTAACAGACAAAAAGAGAAACTGTGCATGTACATATTTTGATTTTTCTGGGTAAAACTTGGATCCAGCAAAATAAGTCTTGAGCCTCGAAGAGCACATAGATTGGCAAGCGGGAAAGAGCTTCCAACTTCCTCCTTTTTTAGTGGAGAAAAAAGTTAACTACCCTCAACACCTGAGAGGGCAGGGTGTGTGGGTGCCAAGGGAAGACTTTGAGGGTGCCACAGCTTCCACGGTCACCACATTGGTGACACCCTATTGTGTCGTCTTTGCTAAATGTAGCTTGGCTCACTTCCACAAGCCACCATGAGCTGCTTCTCTTTCCTGCAGCGCAGCTGATCTCTTTCAGTGGCGCACTGTGCCGCTTTCCATGTTATGAAAGATCCCCAAGGCTGCCTCTAAGGCCGCGGGGGGAATGTGCCACAAGGCTTCCGAGTAATCCCTCAAAAAACACACTTCTCTGGCTGCCGAGAGGCCCAAGTCCCTCCCTGCCTCCCCAGCAACCCAGCGCTCAAACAATGCCCCCTTTCTCCTCTGCTTTAGTAACAGGGTAAAGAGATTTTGCGCTAAGAGTGTCCTGGAATGTACACGACTTAGCAATGGGCCTAGAGACTCCACAAAAGCTGGCTGTAATGTTGCCGTTATTGGGGAGAGTATGGGAGAGATGTGAGAGATATCTGCAAGTCCACTCTTCATCTTCCTTGCTTCCGGTAGGCAAATTTAGGTGGCAAAAATCAAGTTGTCATTGCTGTTAAGGAACTGGAAGTCCATCTTCTACAAGTCACCTAGAGATCTTCCAACAGATCCTGATCTTCTGTCTACTTCTGTGATAGCGGATAGACATCTCCAGGGGGGAGTGTGCTGGGAATAAGCACTGCATGCTCAGAGTGGTTGCTCTCTGGCTTTGCTGTTTGGAAAGGACTTTGCAGAGGTCACTGCAGGGCAGGACACCAAGGGAATAAAAGTGGAGACCTCTGAACAGCAGGAGAAAGAAGCCAGTGCTCAGTCCTTTCTGCTGGCACTCAGCAGACAGCTGCTTCAATAACTGTGCTTGTGTCTTGCACCCGTAATGTACATTGCAGGAGCAGGGATGCAACCGCTTCTGGAACGGAGCACAACCGCTGCCACTTTTAACACAGCTGCTGTTTTGGAAAGCGAGAGAGCCTGCTTTTGGGTAGTGACCCTTTCAGACTCTCGCTGTTCAGTTCCAGGCTGCCTTGGACAGAGAGAAAGAGTTTGGCAATCCTGTGCCTTTAAAACTGCAGTTGTCCATGCCAGGGCCTCTGACCTCGTCCTCCTCAGCTGAGTTGGATTAAGAAGTGGGGGGCGGGGGGGGAGGTTGGTGACTTTAATGCTTGTAAATTCTTTCACTTCCCAGGAGCTGGCAGGCCTCTTGTCCCATGAGCCTGCCTGCCAGGAAGCCAATGATCTTTGCTGGTGGTGGAGGCTACGACAAGCGCCGTTGGTTCAAGTGCCCTGTCAGGCTCTCTGTGTTAGAAAAATCAAGCCTTCAGCACAGTCCCCACTGTGGTCCTGGAAGGGAAACCTCACCACTGTCCTCTCCTTGCAAATGTGAATATCAGAAGGCCAAAATAAGGGGAACTGCTGTGCAGCCACGAACCGGATGCCGCAAGAGGTCGGGGGATGCAGCAGCCTAGGACGGGCAGGGATCCTGTCCACATTCCCCACGCCTTCTCCCACAACCATGAAGGACTACACAGAGGTCATCTTCCAGCCGGAGACGCTGGATCAGAGCAAGGTATGTACAAAGGGAGGTCAGGGCATCACTGTTATGGGAACTGCTGATGACACCAATAGCTCTTATTTACCAAGAGCATCACCCATATATATATAATTTTTTGCCACCCATCCGACTAGGGTGCCCCAGCTACTCTGGGCAACAATATATTAAAACACAAAAACTCTCAAACATTAAAAAAAAAACCTCCCTGCCTTCAGATGTCTTCTAAAAGTTGTATAGTTATTTTATCTCCTCGACATCTGATGCAAGGGCATTCCACAGGGTGGGTGCCACTACCGAGAAGGCCCTGTAACTTCACTTTTCACAGCATGGGGACTACCGGAAGGCCCTCAAAGCTGGATTTCAGTGTCCAGGCTGAATGATGGGGGTAGAGATGCTCCCTCAGGTACACAGAGTTGGTCTCTGTGCCTAGTAAAAAAACACACTATATTTTTCTGTGCTCTTGTTCTTGCCATTCATGAAGAACATGCTTTTGCTAGTGCATGAGTTGTTGAAGCTGCCTTGATTCCCTCTTTCAGTTCCCCCTCCTCCCCACTACCTGGGTCTCTAAAGAGTACACACATGAGCACGAAGGCATTGTGTAGTGCAAGAGGTGCAGTGTTGCACAATGGTGCTTGTGAGGTCCATTTTGAAAATGTAGATCATGGCTCCTGCATGGACTAGAGAGTTGGAACGGATGACCTCCAGGATCCTTTCAAACTCTAAAATTCTATTTTTATTTTCTATATCTTTAGATCAAAAGCAAATCCCCTTTGTGCTTTTGAATCTGTGCAAGATGTAGATGAATCAAGTGTATTTTTAATTATCAGTATCAGGCTTGGCAAACTCTTGCTTGTTAGAGGGTGTGTGTGTGTTTCTCTAACACAGGGATAACCAACACGATGGCTGCAGATATTGTTGCATGACATCTCCCATTACCCCTATCAATGGCCCTGCTGGCTGTACTGATGGAAATGGAGGTCCAACAATATCTGGAGGGCACCACATTGGCTAACCCTGCAGATGTGAAACATGAATGTGGGAAGTGGTGAGAAAAGATACATGTTAAATGTGTATTTCCCAGCTGAAGTAACACACCTGACCATCTAAAGCAGGGTTTCCCAAACCTGGTTCTCCAGCTGTTTTTGGACTACAATTCCCATCATCCCTAGCTTGCAGGACCAGTGGCCAGGGATGATGGGAATTGTAGTCCAAAAAACAGCTGGTGACCCAAGTTTGGGGAATTCTGATCTAAAGGGTGAGGGGCATGAGACCAGTAAGTCCAGGGTACAAAATGGTCTAGCTGCAGGTGAATTGAGAAGTTAACAAGTACATCCCTATTTACGTCTATTAGAAGAAATAGGTTAAAGATATTTGGAAGACTGTGCACCAGTTGCTGGGAAAGAATAGTAGGAAGTGGACTCTGCTTTCCCACTCAGCCTTCCCACCCTGGGCTTCCCAGAAATATCTGGTTGGACACTCCAGAAAACAGGATTTTGGACTAGATAGACCATTGGTCTGGTCTAACAGGGACTCCTATGCTCTTATGGCTCACCTTAACAGCTTGGGATCAGTTTACTTCAACACTTCGATCTGCGTAACTGGTTCTGTTACAGGTGCCTTGTAATGCCCATTCTGCATTGGTTAAGAAATCAGTCTTCTATTGGGGCAGCGCCCACACTTTGGAACTCCCTGCCTATTGACATCAGGCAGGCGCCTTCACTGTACACTTTTGAGAACCTACTAAAACCATTTTTTGTTTAACCAAGCCTGTCCAGATGCACAGAATGTTGGCACATGCTTTAATCTGGTTTGTAGCTCATAATTTGATTTTAATTATTGTTTGGATATTTTAAGTAGTTGTTTTTGACTTCTTTTCACTGATAATTTTAGTGTTTTTTGTAAACTGCTTTGAGGATTGGTTACAATCAAGCAGCATATAAATATTGTGAATTAATTAACAAATAAATTTCCTAATTATGCATTCTCAGGAGATGTGGGGCAGGCAATTTAAAGGGAGTTTAAAGTCTTTTGGAATTCAGTGGGATCATAACAATTTATTGGCGCGAGGACATTACTCATTGCATTATACCTAGGGATAGGGATAAATTTGATTCAGTCTGCATTTAAAACAAACCTGCCTAATGCACAACTGAAACACAGTCATCCTTTAAAAATTGTACTTCTCCGAATTTTTCAGTGCAGTTCTCCAGCCAAGTAATGCATGCAAAAAGACATATACTGGAGTAAAGTGTGCATAGAAATGCATATATTTATGAAATTAACATACAAAAATGCATTGAGTTAAGATTGTTCTGCATAAATGTGTATATTAAGCAAAATTGCATGCAAAAATTTGTATATTAGAAGACATTTGCACTGAAATGCTGGTTAACTTTCATAAGGATATATATATATATATATATATATATATATATATATATATATAGGACGCAGGTGGCGCTGTGGGTTAAACCACAGAGCCTAGGACTTACCGATCAGAAGGTCGGCGGTTTGAATCCCTGTGACGGGGTGAGCTCCTGTTGCTCTGTCCCTGCTCCTGCCAACCTAGCAGTTCGAAAGCACATCAAAGTGCAAGTAGATAAATAGGTACTGCTCTGGTGGGAAGCTAAACGGCATTTCCATGCGCTGCTCTGGTTCGCCAGAAGCAGCTTAGTCATGCTGGCCACAGACCCGGAAGCTGTACGCCAGCTCCCTCGGCCAGTAAAGCGAGATGAGCACCACAACCCCAGAATCGGTCACAACTGGACCTAATGGTCAGGGGTCCCATTACCTTTTATATATATATATATAAAATTGCCAACTGATGTGGAAATGTGAAGAGCTGAATTTAAGATTGGATAAATAAGAAACCAAAATAAGATTAAATTGACAGACTCACCCATTCGTATTATGCACACAAGTAGGCTGATGCACACACTAGCATATGCCAGACTAGCATAGCTCCTAAAAGTGTACTGGAAAGAGCCTAGTTTATATCTCAGTTCATGGTTTCCCAGCCTCAGCCCCGCACCCCGACCTGTGACATGATTGTAGCAATACTGGCCCTCCTTTCAAAGCGGTTATAAGGACCACTAAGATCATGGAGGCTTAGTTCTTTGAACAACTCAGAAATCTGACTTACAAGTGCTGTTACTGGTTGGAGGGGATTGTGCCTGTGGATATAGCTGATATAGCAACATTATTATTCCTTATGGGCTAGGCTTATGTAAAAGCGCTTGCTTGCTCTCATTCTGATTCCCCAAAATAAACCCAATTATCACATTGTGAAAGCATGCAGGAAGGGATCCAGTGTGTTCCTTCCCTGATGAAAGCCACAATCCTTCGGTTTGAAGAACATCTGCCAGCAAAGAAGAGAAAGTGAGATGGAGGTGTAGTTTAGCATCAACACACTCCAACTGTACAGTGGTACCTTGGGTTAAGTACTTAATTCGTTCCGGAGGTCCGTTCTTAACCTGGAACTGTTCTTAACCTGAAGCACCACTTTAGCTAATGGGGCCTCCTGCTGCCGCCGTGCCGCCGGAGCACGATTTCTGTTCTCATCCTGAAGCAAAGTTCTTAACCCGAGGTACTATTTCTGGGTTAGCAGAGTCTGTAACCTGAAGCGTCTGTAACCCGAGGTACCACTGTATTCTATTCACAAGGCCAGACTGGCTTGCTTTGTAACCAGAGATTCCAAACTTCGGGAGGGAAATTCTGAGCTATATTTTGGTTTTGCATCAGACACAGAAAAATGCTCAGAGCCGCATTTTTGTTTAAGTATTTACAGCTGTTTTACTCTTGGTTACATTTTTTTAAAACAAAATTGCTCTGCCTTTCCTCCAAAGAGATCAAGGGTGTCTGTTTTCTCCCTTTGCCCTGTTTTAGCAGCACAACAACCCTATGAAGTAGGAATAACCATCCCAAAGTCACCCAGGTTGCAAGCCTAAGTACAAGTGCAAATTTCCTGGGAGTAAGTCCCATTGAACTCAGTGGGCCTGAACCCCAAGGACACATAAACAAGGATATGCTGCCAGTACGATACATAGCTGAGTAAGAATTCGAACCCAGGTCTGCCCTGATCTGAGTTTGACATTCTGTCTACTACATCAGCTGAAGTCAGACAGTGGCCAATGGCTGCCCAATGCCAGAATTCTCACCAAAGACCTTGGACTAGCTGGGCTTGGGGTGATCCAACCAGGTTCTTCTACTGCTGTCATTATCAATGTACGTGGAACTAATTAAGAGGATTAGAACAGCAATCGGGGCAAGAAACTCAGTGAGACAGTGATTCAGCATTGAGCAGGAGGCTCAGAGGGAGTTTGGAATTAAAGAAAGCTTATTTAAATAAAGTTCTTTGTTTTATAATACTCCTGCCTGATCCTTAACGATAATCAACACCAACTGAAACATGATGGCAGCGGTTTAGAAATAGAACCCAGTTGAAGCAGCAAAGAAAATAAACAGAAAAAAGCAAGGATTTTTAGATCATGGGGAGAAGCCTGAAACCTCCAGCACCACTTAATTTCACTGCATTTCATCTAGCCCAGGCATGGAGGCGCTGGAGAGAACAGTTTGAATTCGATCTGGATCTTGCCTTGGAGAGAAAGGAAGACAAGCATAAGGACCACTTAATGACAGCTGGAGAGGAGCAGTGGCTGCAGTCCAGCACAGCCGTGTCAGTGTCTGGTGGTCTTTTCTGACTTCAGCGTGGCCAGGAGAGGACATCACTTCCTCCTCCACCGGCTGTGTTGGCTGCTGGGGCTCGCCCCTGGTTGCAGCCAATCGTAGGTGAGCCCAGGGGCGTGGCATGGTGGAGTGGACCAGAGGGAAAACTTATTCCCTCTAGTCCACTCCCTGGCTGTAAAAGCCAGCTGCACCCAGGACCCAGCCTCAGTAGACACTGGCTTCCCCACCCACCTTAAGCATAGCACCCACCCAAATGGTGACCTCGGAGGAGTAGCCCCAATTTGATGTACACAAAGCTTGGATCAGCAGCCTAGTTATTAACTGGAAACCTTCAAGAAAGCTGTGCATTTGTATCAATCCTAAACCTCTGAACAGAGCACTAAATCACAGCCATTACCCGCTACCAGCCATTGATGCTGCAGTATGTGACCTATCCTGAGCCAAGGTTTTATGTAAAAAATGGATTCTGGCGTGTAGAGCTTGACGCAGAGTCAAGCTATTTGACCATTTTGGCAACTCCTTTTGGCATATATCGTTGGCTGTGAATGCCAATGGGCATCAACTTTGCCCCTGAACTATTTCTGTGTCGACTGAATCAGGAGCCTGAAAGTAATTGCTGATGACATACTAATTGTGGGAGAAGGAGATAATGGAAAGGCAGTGACAAAAAACCATGACAAAAAAGTTAAGCATGTTTTTTGGAGAGGGGCAGAAAAAGAAATATGAAACCAAACCCTGATAAAGTCAGGTTAGGACTAAAGGAAGAGCCTTTTATTGGCCACCTGTTGACAGCAGAGGGTCAGAAAGAGGACCCAGCAAAAGTAGAAGCAATCTGGATGATGCCAAGACCTATGGATGTTGAGTCCAAAGATTTTTGGGAATGGACCACAGTTTGTCTTGGGACGTTTCAGGGCATTCCAAAAGCAGTGGGAATTTGATCATCTGACATCTTCACCTGCCTATCCCCAGAGCAAGGGGAAAACTGAATCAGCCATCAAAATAGCTAAGATAATTTTGACCAAAGCCAGAAAAGCAGGGGCTGATGCAAATCTACCGGTAACTATCCTGGACCACTAGAAATAACCTTCACAAGATTTGGATGGAAATCCAGCACCACAGAGACTGATTGGTTGAAGGACAAATATTTTTATTACCAATAAGGGGTCACTTATAATGCAACCAGAGGGCTGCAGCAGAGGATCTGAACTGATTGAAATTAAGACAGGCATATGCACCCAATAGCCTTAAAAACTGCTTTCCCCAAAATTCTTGGGAAAGGGGTAAGTGTGTGTTTTAAGTATGCAGACATATAGCTGGATTCTAGAGTCAAAACAGTGTAGAGGGCCTTCCAGACAGGTAGGTGCTTATTATGGAAAAGGTGCTCCCCACCTATGCCATTTTTATTTTTGTTTTTATTTTTTTGCAGTACCCGCAAAACACAGTTGGCATCAAAATGCCAGCCTCTATTCCCGCCCCCATTTAATCCAGATTTACCTTCTCTGGAGGAGATCAGATAAATGAAAAACCTTTAATCAAGATCCTGTTTGTGATACCTGCATGAACTGTTTACAGTATTAAGCTCCACCCCAAACACAGCCTTGAAGCACCTGGATCATAAAAGACTAAAATCAGCCCACCCTTAGGCTATGCGATGTTAAAGAAGCTGGCATAGTGAAGATGAGGGGGACCCAATCCCCTGCGGCAGCTTAGTGGAAGAGCATGCAAAAGGTCTCAGGTGCCATCCTCGATGCCTCCAGGTAGGACTGGAGAAAACTCATGCCTGAAACACCAGAGAATACCACAACACACACATAACTGGCTGTAAAGTAACATAACATATATAATAAAACTATAATCGTCATATCAAAAAATTGTAAAGCACAGTTCCTGGTGGCAATACATATCTTATTACTATTAACCTTCTGGCTGATAGCCGAACAATTGATGCTTTTGAATTATGGTGCTGGAGGAGACTCTTGAGAGTCCCATGGACTGCAAGAAGATCAAACCTCTCCATTCTTAAGGAAATCAGCCCTGAGTGCTCACTGGAAGGACAGCTTGTGAAGCTGAGGCTCCAGTACTTTGGCCACCTCACGAGAAGAGAAGACTCCCTGGAAAAGACCCTGATGTTGGGAAAGATGGAGGGCACAAGGAGAAGGAGACAACAGAGGACTAAACGACTAAACAACAACAATGTTTTTATTGTCATAAAGTCCAAGGATAGTCAAGTCCAAAGATTGTCAAGACCAACAATTACAATGTACTGTTGGCAATGCCATTTCATACTGCTATCTTCCTTCTGCATCATCCTATGTCTTAAAAGTGTAACAAACGAACTTGCCTTCTACATAGTCCTATGTCTTGAGAGTGTAACAAACAGAACTACCGTACTTACTGGCAATAAGGCAGCTGATGATAGACCAGTTCTCAGGATACACCCTTGTTTCGCCCATTGGGCTTCTTCAGGGACAAAGTTTCCAGGAGATTTTTCAGTAGGTGTTTTCAGCTGAAATAGTCCACAGGAAGGCAGAAGTTGCCAGTCAGAGACGCTCCGTATCAATGATCATTGAAACTAAGTTATATAGGAGCAATCCCTGCAATGGGGCAGGTGCAGGCAGTTAGAATTAAATATTCTTAAAGAGACCTAATCACAATGATACCCAATCGATGGAAATCTAATATGTTAAGTGTCAGGGGTACAGGGACAGAGGCACAGGGAAGGCAGGAAATGGAGAGCGATGGAGAGGAATCCCAGGGTAGCGAGGAAGAGGATAGCGATGACGCAGGGGATTCCATGAGTCTCTCCAGCGAATCAGAGGATTCCCAGAAGGGGGCGCCTGTGGTAAGGGCAAGGGGAGCCCCAGGGGGAAAGTGTCAGGAGCGGGGGGCCAGCAGGGGACCCCAAAGCGGCAGCTGGGAATCAGGGCCAGCCTCCCCACCAGAGCGCAGCGAAGGAGGGGGAGGTTCCAGTGTGTCAGAGGGAGCAGCTCCGGCCACAGAGAAAGGGGAGGGATCAGAGCAGGCCGTTCTCCCAGAAGGGGAGGAGGGCAGTGAGGGGAGTAGCATAACTGTCAAAAGGAAGGTCAGAGTTTGGGCGCGCGTGCCAAGTTCAAATGAGGAGGCGCGCGGAAGAACAGGGAGCCCGGAGGAGGAGGAGCCAGGTCCCAAAGCCCGCAGGAGGGGGGAGGAGCAGTCTACAGACTCCGCTTCAGGAGAGAGCAGGAGGGGAGGAACCCCGGCAGGCAGAAAGACCCTGCGGAAAAGGAAAGAGAGAAGAAGGTGGAGCAGCGTTAGCTTATTAAACTGGTGTAGGGGAGGGACCGATTCAGAGGGGACTTCTAACGTCTAAGGTTAAGAGACGCGGGGCTGCACGCCTCGGTTGTGGAACCAATAATGAACTGCAATAAACATCCTTGTATATAAGAAGAGCTTGGCGTTGGTCTTTTGTGAGCTGAGACCTGAGGCAGCCCTTGACATTAAGTATTCCCCATCTACATTTATATACACTATTACAACTTTATCAAACTTATTCAGTGAGGCTTAATCATCCATGAATGCCATCTGGCAAATGGTCATTGCGGTCTCCACTTCCTAATAATAATAATAATAATAATAATAATAATAATAATAATAATAAATTTTATTTATATCCCGCCCTCCCCAGCCGAAGCCGGGCTCAGGGTGGCTAACAACAATCAAATAATCGAACAATCAAATAATCCAACATGTGGTGTGTGTTGAAACACCAGAGAGGCACTGCCAGTCACAGGAGACTGAATTCAATGGGCCAGTGGTCTGACTCAGTATTAAAGGCATCTTTCTTTGTTCTTAAGTAAGGCGCTGTGTAATCTAGGCCTCACAAAATCATCTTATTGTTCTTCTTTGCTCTACCGCTCACTACTAGAGGTGCCTTAGGTGAATGCAGGTGGAAGAAAAGCAATTGAGGGCCAAGTTGGACATGATGTTAATAAATTTGTCTTTGCTCTTAACTGTGCAGGTGTTTGTTTGTTCGTTTGTTTGTTTTTAAAAAATGCAAATCGTATTAGATGGGGCAGCTGTTCATTATTGAGATCTTAGAAGAAGGCAAGAAGGAAGGACGTCATCCTTTTCTCTTCCTCCGCTTGCAGGTTGGGGTGTGGCTTGCAGCAATATATATGTACATCTCACTGGTGCTTGGTTTCCCCCAGGAAAATTCCAGCCCCCTGGCTCCACCTTTGCCGCGGTTCTTGCTAACAGAATTCTCCAACCCTGTGTTTGAGGAGGACGGCGAGGCACCAGCCCAGAGTCAGCCGGACGTTGAGAACAGAAACAGCACCAAACTCTCCGCCAATGGCTTTGGTATCATCAACTGGGAAAGGAAGGAGGGAGTGGGTGAAGACATTGGCAAGGCCCCTCTAGGCAGATCTATGTTTGAGGGTGTTAGCATGAGTGAAACAGAGCCAAGTGGTCCAGTGGGGGAATCCTTTCAGGGCAAAGGTGATTGGGGAGCCTTTTGAGCCATAGGCTAGGAATAGAGGATTATTTTTTTCAGCTGGGGGGGGAGCACATTCCCTTCTGGGCAAACTTTCAGGGGCTACATGCTAATAGCTGGAAGGGCTAGAGGCTCAGGTGTGAATTTTACCTTTGTGCTGTAGATTAGCACTCCTCTACATCCTCCACGGGACGCAGGTGGCGCTGTGGGTTAAACCACAGAGCCTAGGACTTGCCAATCAGAAGGTCAGCAGTTCGAATCCCTGTGACGGGGTGAGCTCCCATTGCTCGGTCCCTGCTCCTGCCAACCTAGCAGTTCGAAAGCACATCAAAGTGCAAGTAGATAAATAGGGACCGCTCCAGTGGGAAGGTAAACGGCGTTTCCGTGTGCTGTTCTGGTACACCAGAAGCGGCTTAGTCATGCTGGCCACATGACCCGGAAGCTGTCTGCGGACAAACGCCGGCTCCCTTGGCCTATAGAGCGAGATGAGCACACAACCCCAGATTCGGTCACAACTGGACCTAATGGTCAGGGTTCCTTTTACCTTTACATCCTCCAACATCAAAGCAAGCAAGAATCACCATCAGAGTTCAAGGACACATTCCAGCCAGGCAGAAGCACTTGAGGAGGGTGCAAGGCAGGGACAATGAAGGATGTGGTCTGAGGACAAGGGGGTGTGTCTGGGGAGATTCCCAGGGGACAGTCCGTGATAGAGAAACTGCTGACTGAGAGTAGCAAGCACTGCTGCTAAGCTACAGAAGAATGAATTTATAATTTCGGTCACAGACCAGTTCCAGCCCACATACCATATCAAGGAATTATAAAACATGATAGGGATACATTTGAATTTTCAATTAGGTATAACAGGGACAATACAGATATAGCAACAGTTTAAAATATACAAATTAAAACTTAGTCACTAAAATTATCATTTAAGGCCTTAATCATTATGATAGCACAGCTTGTCCCCTACGTTTTATGGCAATCACACAGAATTTGGCTCCCCTTAATGTGATCTCAGGATCCTTGTCCTCTACCAGGGATTTTAGACATTGAAGTTTGGATTCATTTGGAGATTTTTGCATAGCAGGGGTAATAAATACCGAGCGTATATCCCCGTAGAAACGGCAGCATAACAAGGCATGAAAGGCATTTTCTGCCCCCATCAAGGGGCAGGGGCAGACTCATTTTGTGTATGATTTCGCCTCAAATCTGCCCTGCAGTAAGGCAGATGGCAGCACAAAGCTACAGAAGAAGCGTGTGCAGGATGCAGTCATAGATAACATCAGGGACTGCTTCAGTCAGAACTGTTGCCTGCTCCTCACCCACCACTACCATTTAGCATCTGACCACTTTAAAAACTGCAAACTGTCTTGGGTGCATAGCAATGCAATGAATGAATAAGTAATAAATAAATAAGCTAGATGGCCAAATAGCTTCACGTGTCTGAGGCAACTTCCTCTGTTCCTGTTTCAGGGTAGTGTGGTGGTGGTGGTGGTGGTGGTGGTGGTGGTGGTACAGGGGAGGATGCTGGGATGTTTCTGTGCCATGACTGTGACTCTCCGCTCCTGTGCCTGCAGCCCAACAGGTCCGGGACATGGCAAGCAGGAAGTTCAAGCCAGACTGCAAGTTCTCCTGGCTCTGCGTGGCCATTCTCAGCACGGTGCTTCTCCTCCTCCTGGCCTTATTGGTGGGCATCATCATCGCCTCCCGTAAGTTCCAGGCACTAAGACCTGTCCGGAATTCCTCCGGAGGGGGTGGGCCCCTCCTGCTTTGCCCAGAAAGTACTTCTTTCTGCCCTAACCAACCAGCTCCCCCCCAAACACACACCTTTTAAGGCAGAGCTGGAAGATCTAATAGAAGCAGGGGTAGTCAACATGGTGCCCTCCAGATGTTTTGCATTTGTCTTGGCAATTCACATTTGTCTTGGCAATTCACATCCTGTTTAGTTGCGGTAGTTTCTAAGTCGTGTACAAGGACTCAGTGCAAGATGAAAATCAGTTAAAACTATGAAATTCAGTATCTGGCCTCCTTATTTACTTCTTATAAGCTCAGTGGCGTAGCGTGGGTTGTCAGCACCCGGGGCAAGGCAAGTAATTTGCGCCCCCTAACCCGTGGATTTGCGCCCCCTAACCCTAACCCCCAGATGTTGCGGCCGGTGCGGCCGGCCCCCCCTGCACCCCCCACGCTACACCACTGTATAAGCTGTTTCCTTTATGAATAATTATTTAGATGTTTCTAAATATAATTTAAATAGCCAGATACATGATGAAGGAAGTCTTTTATTTGGTTGTTTGTATTGTTGTATGTTATGCTTATTGTATGTTACGTTCACGTTGGATTTCCCGTATTGGGGGGTGGGGGGTTTATGTTATGTTGTAAGTAAAATTTCCAATAAAATTTTAAAATTAAAAAAACACAAATATGAAATTCAATTAAAATGCCTTCTGGGGTTTTTAAGGAAGTCTTCAGTAGGCACTGTAGATTCAACAGGGAGAGGGGGTCTGTCTGAGCTCAGCTAGAAAGGAGGTTCATAAAAGTAGGCCCACAACATTGGATATAAGCTGTGTGTCTGAGCCATATTGTGGGTCTCTTCCAATTCTCAGCACCCATAACAAACCGCAGTTCCCAAGATTATCTAGGGGACGCCGTGGTTGTTCCAAGTGGTATAATACCACTTTAAATTTATAGCACAGGTGGCTGTCCTGAAGTCTTCAGTGATTGGACAGGGATATAATGACTCACACTGCTCCCCACCCCACAGTGAAGTGTAGTTTCCCCCTTTACAGAGCTGCAGTTCTCAACATCTTTAACAAGCTACGGTTCCCTGGGTTCTTTGTAGGGGAAGCAATGTGCTTCAAATGCATGTTGGATGTGCTTTGAATGTATATTTGGTCCACAGAAGATGGGCCAAAGGTCTGGTTCTAAATAAAGCTGCTTGAGGGTGGAGAGGCAAACCTCAGCCACTCTCATCCCTTGTAAATTCTCTTTCTATGGCATTAGAGCTGAAGTCCCACCATCCCGTCAAACCCTCGCTCGGGGCTTCTCATGCCCACACCATCACCGCTACCTCAACTCCCACCACCAGGACCTCGCCAAGCCCCCAGCCCACAGGGACGCTATCCCTGGGAGGAGAGTCGCCTGTTACCATCATGCCAGCACCTCGTGAGTAGACAGCTGATGCCAGAGTTGTTTCCCCGCCCGCCTTTAGGAGCATGAGCCCTACCCATTGGGGGGGGTACCTGCTTTCCATTTGGTACAATGAACAGCCACAGAGTTGAGACTCTGTTACCCACCCCTGACAGGTGGCCCCTGGAAAGTTGCCCAGAAGGGAATGTGGCCCTCAGCCTTCAAAGGATTACTCATTCCTACTGTTAATCCCCTCGACATGTCTGTTACATACTGAAGTTCTCACCCTGGGCCAGCAGCGGGATACTGTAGATAGTTTTCACTCAGGTCCACATATGCAAATAAGGAAGTGAATATGATGTTCAGTGATTGGATAGTTACAGAAAGTTGTTACTGTTGCGTTGTAGTGGAGCTCTATATAAGCAGGCTGGCTGAACCCTTCAGTTCAGTTCTCTTCTGGGTCTGTGAATAAACAAGAGCTGTTTGAAGAATTGCTGTGTCGTCTGATATGTTCACCCACAACTTAACAGTGTCATTGTTGTTGTTGTTGTTGTTGTTTCCCCCACTTACAGTATGTGGAGGGATCCTGCTTGGCCCCAAGGGCACCTTCAGCTCCCCCAACTACCCAGCCCCCTACCCCCCAAACATCTTGTGCAAGTGGCACATCCGGGTGACGGCAGGGATGGCAATCCAGCTGAAGGTGGAGGAGCTAGACATTGAGAGCTCTGCCTCATGCCTGTACGACCGACTAGAGATATTCAAGGAGCAGGACGCTTCCTCGTTGTGGGATGGGAGTACCAGGTATACTGCCATCATCCTATTGTTTATTTCGAATTGACTTTTTTTTAAGTGCACTGTTTTGCTGCTCTGTCCTTTGGGAGGAAGGGCAGGATATATCCTCTGACCATTCCCACCCCTTTTCCCTCCCAGGGGGCCATGGGAAAGTGCTAGCTATTTTTCCCTTGGCTCCCTTTTTAAACAGGTGGCTTTTGCAGGTACTGTGGCTCCGTGGCACCGGCAACGATCAACACCAACTCCAGCCAGCTTCAGGTCATCTTTGTCTCAGATGACAACATTGCTCCCTCGGGCTTCACTGCCTGGTATCGGGCCATTCTGCCCAGTGAAAGTAAGTGAATCCAGGTGGTGTGGAGGGAGCATGGGCAGAGAGCATTTCTCTTAGGGGGTTGAAAGAGATCCTTCCAGACGTTTTATTCCAAGTACTGGGTAGTGCTGGTGATTTGGGGAATGTATTAGTACTTGGTTGCTAGACCCATTGACTTGCCGATCAGAAGGTCGGGGGTTCAAATCCCCGCGACAGGGTGAGCTCCCGTTGCTCGGTCCCTGCTCCTGCCAACCTAGCAGTGCAAGTAGATAAATAGGTACCACTCCAGCGGGAAGGTAAACGGCATTTCCGTGCGCTGCTCTGGTTCCCCAGAAGCGGCTTAGTCATGCTGGCCACATGACCCGGAAGCTGTACGCCAGCTCCCTCGGCCAATAAAGCGAGATGGGCGCCGCAACCCCAGAGTCGGTCACGACTGGACCTAATGGTCAGGGGTCCCTTTACCTTTACCTAGACCCATTGAAGCTAATGGAGAAGACTAAATTAGGATTGTTCATTTCAGTGTGATGAACCTAACCTAAGTTAGGCTCATTCATTTCAAGGAGATGGGAGAAGCCATGGCGCTTTTAACCAGTTCCAAAACAAGTTTCAAGCCAGTTGGAATCCTTAGCTTCTTGTCCTCCAGGCGTCTTTGTCTGTTCCAGAGAACTGTTCCTGGGATGAGTTTCTCTGTGACCAGGGGCTCTGCCTCCACTCGGCCTACGTGTGTGATGGTTATCACGACTGCCATGACAAGAGAGATGAAGCCAACTGTAGCACAAAGCACAAAGGTACAGTCTGAAACAGCCAACACAGCTGACCCCCAATGTTGCTGTGGGGCAGTGGCAGAAGAATTATTGGTGGGAAGGCATTGCAAAGGGGAGGCGAATGCCAATACTGGAGAAATGAGCTCCAAACCTTATTGTGAGCTTCCCTTTCTATGGGTGGAGCAGTTAAGAACATCCAGAATTTCTCTTTATTCTGGTCCACGTTTTTACTGGAGCTGACCTAATTTGCACCTCTTAGGTAAATGCATGAGATTGTCCCCAGGGCTAATCTCCAACCAGAGCCAGCCCACCCAGAACACAAGGTGAAGCAGCCACCTCAGGCAGCAGAAGTACAAGAGGTGGCGCTCTATCTACCCCACTGCTTCCATTACTGAGAGGGCATTCCAGCTAATTCTAACCCTCTCAGAGCTACCATTTCCAGAGTTCCTTCAGAAGAGCGATTGACTGTTAAACTACTCTGGAAATGGTAGCTCTGCGAGGGAAATAGGGGGTTGCTTAACTCTCATCGCTCTTACCATACTACAGTTCTTGGGATTCTCTTGGGGAAGGCATGATGGCTGTTTAAAGTGATATGATACTGCTCTAAAAGAGTAGTTCAGACCGGGGGGGGGGGGCTTAGCACTGTCTGTTTCAGAATAGATCTGGGGAGGGGGCTTCTATGTGAAGTGGTTTGGCCAGGTTCCCAAATCTGTTACTGGAATCTGAGTGGACATGCTGGAAATGAGGAGTTGTCTCCCGCTTGGACTACTGCAATGCGCTCTACGTAGGACTACCTTTGAAGGTGACCCAGAAACTGCAATTAATCCAGAATGCGGCAGCTAGACTGGTGACTGGGAGTGGCCGCCGGGACCACATAACACCAGTCCTGAAAGATCTGCATTGGCTCCCAGTACGTTTCTGAGCACAATTCAAAGTGTTGGTGCTGACCTTTAAAGCCCTAAACGGCCTCGGCCCTGTATACCTGAAGGAGCATCTCCACCCCCATCATTCAGCCCAGACACTGAGATCCAGCGCCGAGGGCCTTCTGGCGGTTCCCTCATTGCGAGAAGTGAGGTTACAGGGAACCAGACCCACCCTGCTTTCAGATGTGAAGGAAATAAGCAGCTATCCTATCTTTAAAAGACATCTGAAGACAGCCCTGTTTAGGGAAGTTTTTAATATTTAATGCCGTATTGTTTTTAACACTTGACTGGGAGCCGCCCAGAGTGGCTGGGGAGACTCAGCCAGATGGGCAGGGTATAAATTATTATTATTATTATTATTATTATTATTATTATTATTATTATTAGTTCAGCAGTATCGCTCTGCACAACTATTAAGAGTGTAGAACCGCTGTCTTGTTTTTCATCTGAAATAGCTATGGAAGTTGCAAAGAATTTGCGTCTCGTGAGAAGAAGGAAAGTACAATAGGAAAAGAGAAAGGGAGGGGGGAAGGAGGAGAGAGAGAGAGTGCGCAGAGGGAAAAATCACTTGGATATCCTTCTCTCTGGAGCCAATAACGCAAGCCCATCCATCACCACAATATGTGTTTTTCCTTACAGGTTGTGGAGGGACCCTCACCAGCATGGAAGGGCAGTTATTCTCCCCAAATTACCCACAGCCATACCCACACCTGCAGGTGAGTGGTGATTTGAGATGTATTGTGGACCAGAGCAGGGGGATGCATCTTGCCCCACACTACCTTGCATGCACCCAACAGAGCTGGGCAGTGATGCTTTTACCTTGCAGCAATGCAATGCCCTAATAAGTGGCAGAATCTGAAGCAGTCCAGTGTCAGTTCTTGGAAAGCCGCTGCAACTGTGGAACTTTTGAGAAATTTTCAGTAGAGCACGCGTGGTAGTTCAGACCCTGCAATCCTCTAATAATAAATGTGGGCATGTGGGGGGATGGATGTGTAAATGTGGCTTTGACCCACCCTAGTGCCAGAATGTAGCTCCTGGAAGAATGTTTGCATGGGAATGCTGAAAAAAGATTCTCCACCTCTGTATTGTTGGAGGCTTATTGCATTGCTGAGAGGGGAAGAGTCACATGTAAAAGAATCTCTGCCCAGCCCTTGGGCTGGAAGACATTTGCACACAAGTTCAAAATGTAGCAAAGTTCCAGAACCTAAATTTGTGCTTGGGGGAAAGGACTGTAGCTCATTAGCAGAGCTTCAGCTTTGCATGTAGAAGTTCCCCGGTAGGTTCAGCCCCCAGCAATGGAGGCTTGTCCATTGGGGCAAATGGAACATTGTCATAACAACCTCAGCCTGCTCCTTATGAACCCCCATATATATATACCTGTCTTCTTACTTACTTCCAGCCCAGTGGACAGCACGGACTATCAGCTTCTTCCTATTTGGTCTCACTGTTTGTTTATTTTTTGTTTTATTTTATTTAGAGCAATTGTGCCCCATTCTTTAGCCAAAGGCACACCTAGAGTGGCTTACAAGCAACCTATTAAAGCAAGACAGTCCCTGCTTGCAAGCTTACAATCTTAAAACAAAACAAAACATGACACACAAGAGAAAGGGACAGGGAAGGAACAAGAAAAACTAAAACTCAAGCACTGGTTCTGGTTGCTCTGTAATGACCTGCTGGCACAGTTTAGCAGCAGGAGGTGCCTGATACAGCTGGTCTTACAGCAAAGCTGATGGGATGAGCTCCCCATCTTTCTCACTGATGATTGGCTTCAGTTTTGAAAGTCAGCAGCAGGGAGGATGGAGGCAGAACTAGAGAATAGTTGTCTGTGCCTCTCACGGACTCTGCCACCTGCCCCACCAGAATCGATGAGCCCCAGCCATTGGTGGTCTCCCCAGCATCCCCAGGAAGGTCTGGGAGAGAACTCCCTGCCTGAAACCCTGGAGAGTAGCTTCCAATCATTGCAGACAACATTGAGCTTGGGATAAGGCAATTTCCTGCATGTCTCTGAGAAGGCAGGAGATGTCCCAGGAGAGCTGCTGCCAGCCAGAGCAGACAATACTGAGCTAAATGGTCCAGTGGTCCGACTCAGAATAAGATGGCTTCCTAGGAACCTAAGATCTGAGTAGAAAGAAACCCTCCATAGTCCAGCTCTTATACTGCTATGCTGAGCCACTCTAGGAGCTCCCCTATCATGTACAGTAGACTTCCCAGACCTTCCTTTCTCTTCCAGCTCTGCCTCTGGCATATCTCAGTGCCCGTGGGCCACGTGGTGGACTTGCATTTCCACAACTTCAGCCTCGAGTCCCAGGAGGAGTGCAACTATGACTTTGTGGAGGTGTACGACAGCGCTGGGATGGGAGCAACCAGCGTCATGGGCAGGTATGGTGGTCTTTCATCCCACCCACCCCCCAGTAACACTAGCGAATTCAAACTGTTACCATGGTCAGAACCCAACAATTCCCAGAAGTTTCATGAAAATATATGGAGAGCCTGACTGCAGAATCGGGCCAAAGGGGGCCAGTCCAATCCAGTGTCCTATTTGCATGGTCAACCAGATGAGAAGTCCTCTTTTAAAGCCATCCAGATTGATGGCCATCACTACATCTTGTCACCGTGAATTCTGTGATTTAGCCCTGCACCATGTTAAGAAGTCCTTCCTTCTGCCTGTCCTGAGTCTTCCAACCTTTGACTTCATCAGATTTCCACAGGTTCTAATATTTTGACTGAGGGAGAAATGCTTTTATCCTCTCCGCTTTCCCCACAATGCCATTCCCTGTCAACTGTGAATAATGTATACACATTTCAATGGAAGGTTTTCACCAGAAGAGGGAGCCTCTGGCCTAGGTCTATGTTGCAAGCCAGAAACCACTAGCACAGTAACCAGTGTGGCAGCTCTCAGGTGACACAAAGGGACCAATCAGGTCTTCCTTTCTCTATCCTATATGCAAATAGCAAACTCATTTTCTGAGTGTTGATCCTTTTGTAGTCCCAATGGCACCATCTGCTCTCAAGAGCGAGTGATCAGGTCTTTCGGGAGAAACCCCTAGGTATGCAGAATTGCCATATATAACCCTCCAGCATGTTGAGTCCCCAGACTGGGATGCACATCTTCCCGTCTGTACTTCCACACCAAGTCATGTGTTCCGTGCGAGATCACGGAGGCCAAAAGATGCCACATTGAGACCATAGCCCCAATAAAAGCATTTTTTCGGGCCAATATCTCTGCGTGAAATTGTGTGATATCACAGCACCCAAAATGGCCACCAAGCTCTCATGGGAAAACCTAGGATGTCCTAGTCTTTCCAGGGCACTTGCAGGGTGTGATGTATTTAAAGGGGTGAGAGGAAATTAAAGGAGAACCCCTCCAAAATAAAACACACTCAAGAATACTGAGCATGCTCAGTGGGAACAGAATGCTGAGTATGGACAGGAATGGAAAACCAGGTGGAAGGGGAATGGAATAGAGTACTCTAGAACGTGTTATATTTGGAACCCTGAGCAGGAGCATTTCACGCAGCTACATTTTACTACAGACCCCAGTTGTAAAGCCTCTGATCCTGATCCAGTCCTTAGTTGGAGTGATTCATCACTTCATGCAAAGCCAGACTTCTCTCTCTGGCTGGGCATCCATAGTCTGTCTGCTCAGTCAGTGCTTGCTTTGCCTCCAGATAACCAGCCCCAAACAACAGCAGGTGTGTTTGTGTGTGTGTGTCCCTGTATTTAGAATTGGGTGCTTTGTTAAAAGTCAGTTTCCCCTCCCTCTTTCTGCAGGTTCTGCAGCTCTAACTTGCCCCCTGTCCTGACCTCCTCACAGCACGTCATGACAGTCCTCTTTGTGGCGGACGAAGGAATAGCTGACAACGGGTTCTTTGCCACTTACCATGCCCACAACGCCACGGAAAGTAGGTGATGGTGGCTCCTGGCACCTTTGTCTACCGCCAGCTGAGGTAGAATGGGCCAGCCAGCTCTCTCTTCAACATTTGTTTACCACCAGCCCCTGCTTACACATTATCTCCTGGAGCATCCCCCCTCCCCACGTGGGCCTCAGAAAGGGGCAGCACTCTGCCCATCCTCAGAGGCACCCTCTCCTTTTAAAATTGTTACCTCCCATTACAAAGAGAAGACACCTTTCCAGAGCTCTGGGATTCCAGCCAAACTTCCGTAAATTTGGGGGGAGGTTGAACTATAAAGACATTTTGGTTTTAAAACTAAGCCATGTTTTTCCCCCCTACCTCACCACCAGTCCCAGCCTTGATATCCAGCCTGGTGAAGTGTTCTGGTGCACTCAGAAGCTTGCGCACTCTTCTGTAACATTATGGTTGTTTGCAGTAAAGGGACTTTGGAATCTTTCGAATTAAGAATGGTAACTTGACCCTTAGCTGTGAATGCTGGCATAACCTCCCGCTCTTCCTTTCCTTAACAGCATATTGGGTGGGCTTTTTCTCTGAGAAAATCCAATTGATTTGGCAAGAGGAGGGTCGGGAAATGTTTTCCTTGCTGTTGAATAAGTGGGGGTGGGACGTCATCCCTGCTCCCCCGAATGACTGCTGGCCAGATACCTTCCCTTCTGTCTCTGTTAACAGAAAGTGTTAGAAGTCGCAGTGGCTGGTCCACACTGAGACTGGTAGGGCTGCAATAAGGGAGGCCAACAGTTGGTGGCGCCAGAGCCGATGACGGATAAGAGACAGAGCAGATCCAGCTCATTCTAGTCTTGTCTGTATCCTCCTCTCTGCTGAGTTCTACAAGGGCAGCACTGAGACTAAGGAGGAGGTTGACAGGACTGCTTGTAAGTAAGAAGGCAGGCAGGTAGAAGAAGAAGAGTTTGGATTTGATATCCCGCTTTATCACTACCCTAAGGAGTCTCAAAGCGGCTAACAATCTCCTTTCGCTTCCTCCTCCACAACAAACACTCTGTGAGGTGAGTGGGGCTGAGAGACTTCAGAGAAGTGAGACTAGCCCAAGGTCACCCAGCAGCTGCATGTGGAGGAGCGAGGAATCGAACCCGGTTCACCAGATTACGAGTCCACCGCTCTGAACCACTACACCACGCTGGCTCACCAGCGTAGGGTAGGGGCTAGCTGAGGTCAGATTGAGGCCGATAGGGTCGTCTCCCATTTGCCCTAATGGGACCAGTCCGCACTGCACTGCTATCCACACATTTTCTCTTCTGCCTCTGCTAACGAAAAGGACCAAAAGCATGCTTTTTCTTAAAATGAAAACAAGGTGGGGGGTGTGGATGGAAGAAGGAAGATTCGGGCAGAGGGTTATGAAGGGGGCCAGCTGCCACTCAGCTACTTCCGCAATAGCAGAAAAACTCCTGCTTTCTGCCACATCATCCATGGAGCTTTGAGGAGGGGCCTCATTCATAAAAGCCTCGAGGTGGCACTGATGGTGCTGGATCTGGGGGTGGGGGCGGGGGGGTCACCTCTTGGGAAGGACTACATTTGTTTGTTCTCAAACTCTAGTCCTCCTGGGATTACATACATTTTGGCAGTTCGGGTTTTTCTGTGTGTGTTTGTTTTCCATAATTACTACTTAGCCTTACAGCAGGAAAATTCCGTCCAGGGGAGAGAGAAATCTCTAAGCGGGAATGCCACAGACCTCAAAGCTTTCTTTCTCATGTGATTAGAGGAAAACTCACATCTGACTCCAGGCCAAACCTATGAACTGCTAAACTGTAGAACTGCACACACTAGGCATGGATGAATCTGTCAATTTCACTTTCTCGTTCTTATAATCTTATGCAAAGGTCACCACATTTCCACAGCAATTTGCACTAAAAGAACAAAAAGCTCGTGAAAATTTATCAGTATTTTAGTGCGAATTTCCCCCAATAAATGCATTTTTGGATATGCAGTTTTGACTAACGTGCACATTTTTGCAAGCAATTTTTCCTAATGCAATTAAATGTCTTCATAAAGGCCTGTCTTTTATGAGCACTTTCCTTTAATATATTCATTTTTGGACACATTTTTGGTTGGAGAGCTGCATCGCAAGATTCGGAGAAGGGTGAATTTCACAGGATAGCTGTGTTTCATTTTGTGCATTGCTTCAGGAAGTGCAAATCAGGTAGTTTCTCATTAAGAGACAAACAAAATCTAATCCCCCCCAAAAAAGTTCCTTGCTTCCTCATCAAATGATGAGGCGTTCCAGGACAGAGTACCATCCAAGTGCTTCTCTTCGGCCAAATGATTCCCTTTACTCTTTGGAAGAATTTTCAAGTTTCCCTGAAAGAAGAAAAGCAACTGGGAATTCCAGGCTCCCCTACCCAGATTTAGTGGCCACTTCGTGACAAAACTATATAATGATGCTATCTGTGCTGACATGTAGATTAAGGGGGAAAGAGTGAGCCTTGCAGAGGTTAATTAAAATAAGTTTGTGTTAAAGCAGTCGCATTCTGCTTTGGAAGTTCCCCATCCCTTAAGGCTGACGCTGCCATTTAGCAGGGTGTTATCTGCCTAATACTTCTGCTGTCCTCTCTCTCGCCTTTCTCAACCCCTCTCCAGAAACGTGCAGCCCCGTGGATTTCTCCTGCAGAAATGGCGAGTGCCTGTCTCAGGCGTTGGTGTGCGACGGCTGGCACAACTGCCCGGATGGGAGCGACGAATTCAACTGCACCAGCCTCACCTATGCATCTTTTGGTGAGCGGCAATTCTTTCCTCGTGAAACAAGATTCCCAAAGTTGAGGTCCTGCACCAGTTGTTGTAAAAGGGCTGTCCTCTCATGTCAGACTGAGTCATAAATAAGGATGGGCAAATTTGCCCATTGTGTGCCCCAAAGTTTCTCATTTCCCCTAACCTAAAGTTCAGCACTTTAGATTTCTGCATTAGTTTGCAATTTTAAAACAAACACCCTTACATTAAATTGTTAGCATTTCCTTGCACATTTATCCCAATATACCTGTTTTTGTATGCAATTTTGTCTAATATGTACCTGAGCTGAATCTGAAACATTGCCACACAAACACGCATATACCTGCACCTTTTCCTTCTACCTGCAGAGCCGTCCTGTGAGCCGATTGAGGTGGAGATGTGTTTGGGTCTCAGTTACAATACCACCTCTTTCCCCAACATCTGGCTGACCATTATGGATCAGCAAGAAGCAGAAGAGCATCTCGAAGACTATATGGTGAGCCTGGAGGAGGAAGGGGGAAAGGGGTGAGGGAGAGCGATGGGGGGGGCACTGGACCCTTGGCTTGGGAGGAAGGCAGGGAACATCAACAGAAAGCACCTTGCCATGGAGTGGGGAGCAGGAGAGAAAGATCTGGCCCAGCAGGACAACACCCCTCCCACCACTTTAGAAAAATTGATAGATTGGTTCCTGGGCATCTGGAGCCCTGAAAAATGCCCCCCACCAAGCCTGTTGGCCTTGGTTCTAGGTCAGCTGGAGCCAGAACCAGGAAAATGACTCCCTTTCTGCCCTTGGATCATTCTTAAAAAAATTATTTATAAATCAATGACATCACAACATCATACAACAATTATAGAAAAGAAGTTTGACTTAACCATAATCCACACAGCGCACAGCCATTTTCTACATGTTAAAAGAGAAAATTCGTGAATGCACTAACTTAACAACGACCATCAGGAGTGCTTAGCCAAAGAGGTGTCTCAGTAATAAACCTAACTGAAATATTTTTTGGAGAAGCAGCGGTTGTATTGCAGCTCTCTGACAGGTCACGTGACAAGGGGCCCCACAGATCTTCAGATTTGTCCCTCCTGCTTTCGCCCGTCATTGGCGTTTTTCTTTGCAGACGCTTTTCAGCTAGGGCAAGTAGTTCCCAGACTTTCCCCCGCCCTATAAACTCATTCTCAGCGCCTCCTGCCCTACAACACATTGTTCAGAACAGCAGTTTGCATAACCCGCTAAGGAAGATAACACAATAAAAATTCAAAGCAGTAGCAAGTAATTACCGTATTTTTCGCCCCATAAGACGCACCGGCCCATAAGACACACCTAGATTTTAGGGGGGGAAATAAAGGGAAAAAAATTTATTTCCCCCCCAGGTGCGCTGCGCTACACCAGGAGCTTGGGGCGTGCTGAGGTCAGCGCGCCCCAAGCTTCTGCATGCCGGCAAGCAGTCCGCTGCCACCCCAAGCCTCCCGCACCCGGCAGGAGGTCCCGCCGGGTGCGCAAGGCTTGGGGCGGCAGCGGACTGCTTGCGCGCACCTAGAAGCTTGGGGTGTGCTGACCTCAGCACGCCCCAAGCTTCTGCATGCCGGCAAGCAGTCCGCTGCCGCCCCAAGCCTCCCACACCCGGCAGGAGGTCCCGCCGGGTGCGCAAGGCTTGGGGCGGCAGCGGACTGCTTGCGCGCACCTAGAAGCTTGGGGTGTGCTGACCTCAGCACGCCCCAAGCTTCTGCATGCCGGCAAGCAGTCCGCTGCCGCCCCAAGCCTCCCGCACCCGGCAGGAGGTCCCGCCGGGTGCGCAAGGCTTGGGGCGGCAGCGGACTGCTTGCGCGCACCTAGAAGCTTGGGGCTTCTGAGGGACCTCCTGCCGGGCGTGCGAGGCTTGCAGGCATTCGCCCCATAAGACGCACCCCGATTTCCCCTTCATTTTTGGAGGGGAAAAAGTGCGTCTTATGGGGCGAAAAATACGGTACACATTTATTCAAAACCCAATTAAAACTATTCAGTTTTCTTGATTCAGCAAAACTGATGCCCTTAGAATCATAGAATCTTAGAGTTGGAAAAATTCGTCTAGTCCAACCCACTGCAATGCAGGAATCTCAGCTAAAGCATCCATAACAGGTGGCCAGCCAGTGTGGTGTAATGGTTAAGAGCGGTGGACTCGTAATCTGGGGAACTGGGTTCACTTCTCCGCTCCTCCACATGCAGCTGCTGGGTGACCTTGGGCTAGTCTCACTTCTCTGAAGTCTCTCAGCACCACTCACCTCACGGAGTGTTTGTTGTGGGGAAGGAAGGGAAAGGAGATTGTTAGCCGCTTTGAGACTCCTTAAGGGGAGTGAAAGGCGGGATATCAAGTCCAAACTCCTCCTCTTCCTCCTCCTCCAACCTCTGTCTAGAAACCTCCAAGAAAGTCCACCACCTCTCGTGGGAGTCTGTTTCACGGCTGAACAGCTCTTACTGTCAGAAAGTTTTACTGAATGTTTAGTCGGAATCTCTTTTCTTGAAACATGAAGCCATTGCTCCCTCGTCCACGTGACAGTCCTTAAGATATTTAAACGTGGCTATCATATCTCCTCTCAGTCTCTTCTTTTCCAGGCTAAACATACACAGCTCCTTCAAGCGTTCCCCATAAAGGCTTAGTTTCCAGACCCTTGATCATCTTGATTGCCCTCCTCTGCACATGTTCCAGCTTGCCAACATCCTTCTTAAATAGTGGTGCCCAGAACTTGACACAGTATTCCACTTGATCCTGTGATATTGAGATTCCTGCATTGCAGGAATTTGGACGAGATGATACTTGGGACAGCTTCAAATTCCATAACTCTATGTTACCAGATTCTCAAAGTCTGATGCTCACTTACAGCTCCACTGCCCCACAGGGGGCATTAGCGCCCCCTTTGGGAACCACTGAGCTAGGGCAAGAGACCACCATCTCTGCATGGGGTACTTCCAGTGATGGGCTATCAAACGCAGTATTAGGTACAGTAAACCAGGCTTCCTCAACCTCGACCATCCAGATGTTTCTGGCCTACAACTCCCATGATCCCTAGCTAGCAGGACCAGTGGTCAGGGATGATGGGAATTGTAGTCTCAAAACAGCTGGAGGGCCGAGGTTGAGGAAGCCTGCAGTAAACCATTCACTTTTTTCCAGGAGTAGTGAGAGAAGGGCTAATCCAACACCTGACAACTGCCTTTCCCTGCTGCCCCTTGCTCGTTCTTTTTTCAGATGCTGAAGGACTTCTCTTGCTACCCATCTCTGCGCTTGCTCCTGTGCAGCCTCTTTGTACCCAAGTGCACCCCGGACGGGGGCATCCTGCAGCCGTGCCGCTCCGTGTGCCTGGCAGCCGAGCAGAGCTGCCAGCAATCCCTCAGCCTTCTGGGTCTCCCGTGGCCCCTGAACTGCAACGTCCTGCTAGATTCCAACAACCCTTTGGAGTGCTTCCTGCCATAAAGGGGCTGCCCCACCAAGTCCGCAACCTCTACTTCACGTGCCGTGTAGCTGAACGCTCCTCTCACTGCCCAGCTTGGTGGGAGACCCTTTGGAGGCTGCCAGTTCCCGAGCAGAAGTTTCCCATCAGAAGAAATCCCCCACCAGAAGGCCTCAGGATCTGAGCTGCAATGCTTTGTAGGCCATCCACTGACGTCTCTCCAAGGAATCGGTGGAATCTGAGCAACAGGAGGACAATTTGCAGTTTGGGGTTGAGTCTTTAGATTGTAAGCACCTTGGGTCAGAGGCCTGTCCTCGTACCCTTCGTAAAGTTCTATGCGCCTTGATGGTGCCCATATAAATAACTTGGATAATGATACATCAGAGGCTGCAGGGGGCTTCCATCATAATTAGAGCTGTAATATTTAGCTGGTTTGTTTTTAAGTGTGGTTGGTTTTAAAAGGCATTTTTTAAAAAAGAAAAGATTAATGTAAATGGTTTTTACTGTACATACTGACAAGTCCATGGCTTGTGAGCCCTTTCTTAGAAGGGGAGTTCTTTCTTCTCTCTTACGTGGGAGCAAAAGCCTCCTGTGAGATTATGCCTACAGCAGCACATGTGAGGAAGGAAGGAAGGAAGGAAGGAAGGAAGGAAGGAAGGAAGGAAGGAAGGAAGGAAGGAAGGAAGATTTGCCTACCAGGATTATGTTGTTAAAATGCAAGTTCATTCAGATCATAGAACTTTAGGATTGGAAAGGATCCCAGGGGTCATGTAGTCCAGCCCCCTGCAATGAAGTTGATTGATTCGCTGATTAAAAGTCATACAATTCATCCACAAAAAGTTCCTTTCTCTGAGTGACAACCCTAATAATTCTTGATTATATACCAGCAAAGAAGGACATCTTCTTGTTCCAGTTAACACAGCTTCAGATTGTAGTTTAATGGATTGTGATTTTACATTAATCTCCCATTTCAGCTATGCCCTGCGCTCATGAGTTAACTGTGCATGCATTTTTTTAAAAAAAGGAAAGAAAAAAACACCCTTCAGAATTATTTGTCAAAGACAGCTGAATTTAGCATCCTCTATAAACCATGCAAATCAAGCAAGACTTTTCCTTATTTTGCAAAATGCATTCCGTCTGTGCTCATCATGAGCGGGTGTGGGCAGAGACATGCAGAGCCCTGAATTCCTGTTCCTGGAACATTGCAAATCTTATTCAGCCACCCACGTGACTTATGAGATTTCAGTGGGCTTTTATATATCTTAAGGACTAGGCGCTTGTTGCTGTTGTTTAATGAAAGCTGCCATTCTCAGGAAGCTGAATCCTCCATCCCAGACCACATCCTGTGAGTTTTCTGTGCTTGCATGTAATTGTCAAATGCTCCCAGCCCTTGCGGCAAAGCCCTGCTGAAAGTATTCCTTTCCAGAATACATCTGGTTTAATAATGATTATGCAAAGATTATGAAGACTTCAGAGTTGCCTCATTTGGAGATCGAGCTATTACAGCAGCGTGCTGAGGAGTGATTGAAACAACACAGACAAAACTTCTGGGAGCTTCCAGTGTTCCTTGTAGCTGAAAGCAGATGCTTCAGACCTGCGGGTGATATGGAATTACTCTAGCTTGCCCCTCCAACAGCCCCAATAATTGACAGGACTGCACAATTTATTTGTTTGATCTTAGTGGAATGAAGTGGTAATGTGGTAGAAAAGACTGCCCTACTTCAGACTGCAGGTGGCGGCTGATCCCCTTAAAAAATTAATCCCTGAGCAAAAGAGGAGTGGAAAACAACCCACAAGAAAGCTAGTGTGTAAGGAAAAGAGCTTCATGTCTTCCTATGCTAGCTTTCCAGTTAAAAGGAATTTATAATGCAAGGACTTTCCTACATACATGCTATCCCTCCACCTGCTCTCTGAAATGGGATTATTAGCTTTAACCACTTGATTTCTCTTCCACTGCCAACAGTGTGGAGTAGAGGTGAGAATGCCAGACTAGGACCTGGGAGACCAGGGTTCAAATCAACACTCAGCCATGAAGCTCACTGAGCGACTTCAGGCCAGTTGCTGACTCTCAGCCTAACCTACCTCACAGGGTCGTTGTGATTATAAAAACGGAGAGGAGGAGGGAAAACTATGCATGCTCTTCCAGCGCTACCTGGAGGTGCTGGGGGTTGAATTTAGGACCTTCTACATGCACAGCAGATGCCCTGCCACTGAGCTTCAGCCCTTCCCTGCAGAAACCACTGTCCCTGGTACTGCAGCATTTCAGGCTTCAGTTGAGAGGATACACAAGTTCTTGGATTCCTGTCATCAGTAATTCCCCACCCACAGAAAACTGGCACGTCAGCCAAAGAGATCTAGCCTCACTTTTCACACTTGTGTGCCATTGTTTTGAAAGAGCATTTGAGCCTGTTAAAAAGTCCAACCTGCAACTAAATGGTGCTAGGAGCTCTGTACCACCCATGTGTGAATTACTTCCCCTTCCATCCCATCCCTGCGTAGCAGCCTCTGAGATCATCGGAGTCCAACTTAAATCTGGGAAGCATCACCCCAAGACAAGGGAGGAGTTTCTACGGAAGGGAGCTGGCGGCAGCAGCGTCTGCGAAACCAATCTGGGAGCAACGCCCATCCAGCTGCTGCTGCTGCTGCTGCTGTCAAAGCAGAAAAATGCTCCGGGACTTCTAAGCAGGATCTGGGTGCCAAGTCCCGTCCATCAAACTCTGCAAACAAGTTGTGGGTGGGATTCGCGCCTGTGTTTGTGGTACACTTGTGCATGTAGCAGAGGGAACAGAGAATCAGTTCCCACCCCTTGCTCTCTATCATAATACTAGAATGAAAGAAAGCTGAATAATGAAAGGTTCCAGATGGACGAGAGGAAGGATTTGGTCACACAGGAATCTGCTATCCCAAGAGATAGCGATGGCCAGCCAAAGAAGATGAGGCAAATTCGTGGAGGTTCAGGCTTACCTGGGGGCTTATAGCCACAATGACGACTTCTCAGGGTCAGAGGCAGTGATCCTCCAAGTACCAGTTTGCCAGGCATCACAAGGGTGGTGGCGAGATGCTGCTGTGCTCCGCTCCTGGCTTTTAGGCTTCCCATGAGCATCCTGCCAGAGCAGGATGCTGGACCAGACGGGCCTTTGGTCGGATTCAGCAGGAGCATGGGGAGCCGTGCTTGGTTTAATGTAGGTCAGTGTTGATCACGCAAACTGGCAGCAGCTCTCTGGAGTTTCAGGCAGAGAGCCTTTCCCAGATCTGACTGGGGATTTCAGGAATTGAACCATGCTGGTTTGCATGCAGCCATGGGTAAATAAGTTTGCAAGATGCCTCCTGCATCCCTTCTCTGGTAAGGTGAAGGTGAAGGTACCCCTGACCATTAGGTCCAGTCATGACCGACTCTGGGGTTGCGGTGCTCATCTCGCTTTATTGGCCGAGGGAGCCGGCGTATAGCTTCCGGGTCATGTGGCCAGCATGACTAAGCAGCTTCTGGCGAACCAGAGCAGGGCACGGAAACGCCATTAACCTTCCCGCTGGAGCGGTACCTATTTATCTACTTGCACTTTGACATGCTTTCAAACTGCTAGGTTGGCAGGAGCAGGGACCGAGGAACGGGAGCTCACCCCGTCGCGGGGATTTGAACTGCCGACCTTCTGACCGGCAAGTCCTAGGCTCTGTGGTTTAACCCACAGCGCCACCCATGTCCCCCTTCTCTGGTAGACATGGATTATAAGATGTGCCCAGCATAAGCATTTCCCAAGGGGCTTGGTTTGCCCAGACAGCAGTATAAAATGCACATTGATCAAGCGACATGCGTTATCACCCAGCATCCTTATCCTATATTCTAATAGCGAGCTCAAATGGAGGGGGAGCCTTTAGGTAGACAAAGCAACACCCCCCCCCCCATGAAGGAAGTACTGCATGAGCAGGCTTAGGGAACCCTCAAATGTTGCAGATATCCTGGCTGAGACTGATGGTGGTTGTAGTCCAAAACATCTGGTTGGCACCAGGTTGTGGGAGGCTACTGTACACTCACTCCTATGCTTCTGCCTGGTTGGAAAATATTCTGTAATGTTTTGTTGACTCCCAGCTTTTAATACATGTTACGTATCCTGTCTGTTAGTGTTACTTTTTTTTTTCCAAGAGGAGAGAAAGCGGAGCTCAGCCTGGCCTCAAAATCACACCTGGACACTTCTCTCCTCTAATGTTAGATTCATATGGAGAAGAGAGTTATTGTTAAGTGATGAGCAGCAGGCACTCTGTACATGCTCATTGACACTTCTTTTCCTGTGGTGATCTCTGGCAGAAAATAAGCTCTAGTGCCTGCTCAAGGTAAAAAAAAAAAAACAAAATGATGGGCAGAGTGGAAATGGAACCACCAATCCACTTCTTCTTTGATTGTTCACAGCATTTCTGTCTCAACCTTTAGCCAAAGGGACGTCGGAGCAGCTTACAAAAATCAGTTATAAGATGGTCCTGACCTTAAGTTCACAATCTGAAAAGATGTGACGCAAGAGGAAAATGGGAAGAGGAGGGAGGAGGCAAAAACCAAGCTCAGGCACAAGTTCTTAAAAGTGACAGCCCACGTCTGTGAAAGTCCTGGCTGTTTCGCGTTTGATGAATTGGGTTTCCTTGCCTTTCATCCCGCCATTGCTTTTATGAGGGTGAAGGTGCTTCCTTGGAAATATAGAGAACATTTATTTACACCCAATCTTGCAGGCATGGCCAAACTTGGCCCTCCTGCTGTTTTGCGACTACAATTCCCATCATCCCTGACCACTGGCCCTGTTAGCTAGGGATAATAGGAGTTGTAGTCCCAAAACAGCAGGAGGGCCAAGTTTGGCCATGCCATGCCTGCAAGCAGCTCAAGGCAGCGCACCTGCTTCTCCCTGCTCCTCATTCTCCCCGCACAACCACCCTGCGAGGTAAGCCAGGCTGAGAGGCAACGGTGGACTGGCCCAAGCTCACCCAGTGAGCCTCCAGGGCTGAGTGGGGGATTTGAACCCCAATCCCCCGGTCTCACCCCCACCCCCCTACTCTGACCCCTTCTCCGCCGCCCTGCCGGCTCCTGACTCTTCCTCCTCCCTCCCCTCCCGCCTTCCTCTCCCCTCTCTTCCCCATCCCAGAGATGCCCGTCCCTGGGAGCGCCTCTGCCTCCGACGCGCTTCCCCGCTTTGCCTGTAGCTCTTGGCTCCGCTCTGCAACTCTCCGGTTTCCATCGGAGTTGGGGAGGAGGGAGAGAGGGGAGGGAGAGAGGAGGGTGGGGAGGGGGGAAAGAAGGCCGGCCGGCGGAGCTGGCTTGCGGCCTCCTTCGCCAGAGTAAGCGGTCCTCCTTCTTCCCCAAGCAGTCCGGAGCGCCAGCTTGCCAGCCCAGCCGCAAAGCACCGCCGCCGTGAGTATCGCAGATCCACGCGGGCTGGTGGGCTAGGGAGGCTGGGCGACGGGTTCCCAACTTGCCTGCTTGGAGCTGCCGTTTCTCCCGACTTTGCTGACACCACCTTGCTTTTGTTTTGGGACCGACGCGATCCCTTTAGATGATCACCCGGGAGTTGGGCAATGCCTAGCGGGAGGAGATTTTGCTTTCTTTGGGGTTGATTTTAATCCGAGCCACCCAAAAGCCTTGCCCAAAAAATATACTGTAAGAAAGAGCTGCTCTCTTGGGGAAATTGAAATAAAAATGGCCAAAGTTTGTGGATTTTTAAAAAGAATGGCCTGATCCGGACCCCACTAAGGGGCGGGGGGTGGCGGTCTGGATTCCAATTTCGAGTTAGTCCGGTTTTTAATTGAGTATTCATTCTGATTTGTTCCACAATGGTGAGCCTAATTTGCTTGTGGGGTGTTTATATATCTTCCCATGAATTAGCCGATCATCCCACAATTTTCAATGCATTTTCCCATCACTTTCTCAGCCACCAAAAGTCTGGGTTGGTTGTTTTTTTTAAAGTGGATTTGTTGCTCCAGGGGAAGAGAGTGCTGTAATCTACTTGAATTGCGCAAACCTAGATTTCTTGGGATGCTCTTGAAGCCTTCCTGCAAAATAACATACAGGATACGCCCAGAGGAGCATCTGGTGAACATTACAGAATTTGAACTCGGGTCTCCTGGTCCTAACCAAACACTATCTGCTAGGCCACTCTGACTCTTGGGAAGGTGTGGGAATGAGGGGCATTGATTGCTGCAAGTGCCCCACAGGTTGGAAAGAAAGTCAACTGTTCTGGACTGATATTCACCATTATATCTCACACACACTATATGCAAAAGTTATTGCTACTTGCAATCCACAGGTAGGAGACTAATACTAAAAGTCAGTAGTGAAACTTGGTTTTTGCTGAATGCTTAAAATGGCTTTGTGCCCTTTATTCTCAGTAATTATTGCAACAGTCCTGCTAAGTTGGCCTGTTTTATTAACCCCATTTTGCAATCCGCTGTAGATCAGACAGACCAGTAGAGATCCTAGAGCCGTGAAGATAGAACTATATGCCAATGGCTGATTTTTCTGCCTATATTAGTACAGTTGCATGCCACCCCAATCTGAGCTATGCGAGATTCCAGGGGCACCAGGGACTGCCCAGGGTTTGGTTTGAGGAACAGCAGATACATTTATCTTTTTGATATATTTACACATATATAAAACCTGAGCCTCGGTGTATGGGGTGTTAGGGGGAGGGTAGAACCTTTGCTGGGGGACACCCCACCCTGCACTCAGCTCTCACCTGTGCTTCCTAGAAGCTGTGAGCATGCGACAGCAGCCACACCCTGGGAATGACTTTGGCTGGCTAGCTAAACCAAGTGAGGGTACCTGTTGGGTCTCAAACCCTCAGTGAGTTAGAGACTTCCCCTGCATGCAAAGACAGGCTCTGGCAGATTGAACAGACAAGACCAATAGTCTCTTGACCAATGGTCAAGAAAGTGGTTTCTCCACATGCTTTAGGGGGAAGGGGCAGATGGGGCTCGTCAACCCGGGAAGGTAGCACATCTAGCAGATGGAAAACTCTGGTCCTCCACTGCCTTGCTGGATATATTTGGGAGAAGAACCCTACCCAAATCCGAAGACCCTAAAACAGTTGGATGCTGTCTTGTGCACCTCCTTCTGGCAACTCCTGCAGCCAAGCTGGTGCCAAACGTCTTGCTCTGCTTTCCTGTGGACCCCACCAACGATGCCAAGAGTCTTGTTGTCTGGGCAGTTCAGGACCTCTGTACACACTGCCCAGGCTTGCGCCCCAAGGAGGTCACTTCTGTGCTGATAATGCAGCAGTTTGACTTCACCCACACACCCTGGCTAGTCATAGCAAAGCTTAAGAAATATAGGGACTAGGCTCCCCAAAGAATATCCTTCTTTTTTTCTCTTCTTTGGTGATCACTTGTAGCCAAGTAAGATTGTCTTCCATGAACACGGTCTTAACAGTGAGTCTGTAAGTGACTGTGGAGGCCAATTCTGGATGTCCTTCCACAGTGGGGATATAGGTTCCCGGACGGGAGTTGGTCATGGTGAGGGTTTGCCAAACATGCCTTCCTCTTAGCATGTTTCTCCCTTTCATCCTGAGTTTGAGCATGTTCAAAGTCCACAGCACCTTTGGTAAAGGCTGTTCTCCAATTGGAGCGCTCACAGGCCAGTGTTTCCCAATGGTCAGTGTTTATACTACATTTTTAAAGATTTGCCTTGAGAGAGCCTTTAAACCTCTTTTGTTGACCACCAGCATTACGCTTTCCATTTTTAAGTTCTGGATAGAGTAGTTGCTTTGGAAGGCGATATTCAGGCATCCAAACAACATGACGAGTCTTCAGCCAGTTGATATTGAAGAACCGTTGCTTCGACACTCACCCCACTACACCCCCAATCCTCACCAGGCTCAGGCAATGCTGAAAGAATGTAAAGCATCAAGATTTTGGATGGGTTCGCTGCATTCCAGACCTGTTAGCTATAGCTAAATCCCAAAGCTGAAACTTATAGGAGCTCTTAAGACAACCTGCACTCTTGCAAAAAGTGGCAAAAGATGGCAGGGGCAGGAAGGAGAGGAGAAGAAAAGAGAAAGGAAAGGAGAAATAGATGAGCAAGTTGTCAGAACAGGCTGGCTGGCTTGCAGGCAGAAGGAGGACAAAACCAGGACAAAAGTTCACAGGCTGATTCTGTGGTTTGAAGGCTGCGTTGCGTGCCCAGCTGGCTCCTGGCATCAGTCTTGCCTCTAGAGGACTAGCCTCTTGGGAGGCTCTGGCTTCTTTCCTCTGATTCCATGGGAGGCGAAAGGAGCGTGACATCCCAGGCGGTTGCTTAAGAGCCAGTTGACATTTCCTCCTCTCTCTGTCTCTCTTCCCGCTGCCCCCATCGCTCACCACAAAATACACAAAGTGCAGCTCAGGAAAGCCAGATAATTCTGAGCCATCTGAAGCTCCCAACTGTTCCAAGGGAATCATATGCATTAATGGATTTAGGTTGCACAATTGCTAGTCTTACAGTTGGATTAGGGTGTGGAGGCTCCCTGGGAGATCAACCATGGGGGTGGGTGTCTAAGAGGCAATACTCTGCTCTGGTTTTGCTGGAGTTCTTCTACCTTTTCACGAAACGGTTGCTGCGATTAATTTCTGCGGGGAGAGGTGGAATGCTAACCTGAATAAAAACTAGATGGACCTGGAATCGTAGCTGCAGGTCTGTGGGATGAGGGTGGTGAGATAAACGCACTCTGTACATGCTCAGTGGCACCATCTTTCAAATTAAACCAGCCGGAACGTTGTGTGGATTGAACAAAGATGGGGAGAACCATGTGTTCCTTGGAGGTGGGATAGCAATATAATAAATGAATAATAAATACTCTGACTGATTAAAACTCTGGAAATCTAATGCACCAGGGAACAACATAAAATCATAGGAAGATACCTTAGACTGAGTTGCACCCTTGATCCATCAAGCTCTGTACTATCCACACAGATTGGCTGTGGCTCTCCAGGGTTTCAGACTGGGGACATTCCCAGTCCTACTTGGGAATGCAAGGATTGAACCCCACAGACTTTCTGCATGCAGAGCAGGTGCTCTCCCACTGAGCTGGAGCCCTTTCCCTGCTCAGTCTAGTCTAGGCCAAGCATTCTAGCTTAGTTCTTTCCAGCTGCACTTCTTCCTATTTGCAGTGATTTTTTTGTTTTAACTGTGTGGGAGAACATAAAAAGAGCCCAGCTACTGGGTCTGACCAAAGGCCCATCTACATAGCCCAGCATCCTCACAGAGACCAATCAGAAGCCGGTGGGAAGCCCACAAGCAGGACCCGAGGGCAACAGCACTCTCCCACCCTTGTGATTTCCAGGAACTGCTATTCAGAGGCTACTGAATACCAAACCAGTCATACTGCAGACAGTACATAGGCACCACAACTAGTAGCTACTGGTAGTCTTATATTTGTCTTTCAAAGCCATCCAGTTGGCAGCCATCACTGCCTCTTCTGGAGGGGGGCAGGGCATCAACACTTTAACTATGTTAGCTGGCAAACTTCAGAAGGCTGGGGAAAACAGAGATAGTCTCAGCTGATGGGCAGGTTTATATGGGGCAAAGTAGCCCTTAAGGCATCCCAGGGCCAGATTTAATAGGCCTAGTTATCTAGGGCGAGTAGGAATTTCATGCAGGTGACCATTCAAGGAAGGTTTACTAAACTTGGTCCTTTGGGGGCATAAATGCATTGGATTAGGTAAGCTGTTAAAAAATAAATAAATTTGTGGACCTGTTTGCAAAAAAACACTTCCCCGAGACCCTTTGGAGGTATCTGACAAACTCCTCTCTCTGTAGACCCCCCAGAAATGGAGCACACCGTCTACTTCTTCCTCTTCCTGCTTACATTGACCACAGACTCTGTCCAGATTGAGGACAATAAGATCCCCAGCCTTTGCGCTGGGCACCCTGGAATTCCAGGCACCCCCGGGATCCATGGGAACCAAGGCATGCCAGGCAGAGATGGGCGTGACGGGCGTGACGGAGCAGCAGGGATGCCGGGAGAAAAGGGCGAAGTTGGTCAACCAGGTAAGGGTACCTCTGCCTTAGGAGGATCTCAAAGGACTTCCTGGTGCCTGAAGGAAAACTTTTGGTCTTTAGATGCAGATGAGGCAGGTTAGGAGAGCACTATTATTCCCAGGTCCATTTCTATCATGCTAAGCAAGCTAATGCTGCAAAAGCCCTAAAGTGGATAATTCCAGCATTATTGTCTCACAATGTATTGGGGGAAGGAGTCCTCTGTGTTGAGTTATCAACTCCACAGAGCAGGGCCAGCCTGTCTGGTGACCCATTTTTCTCTGTGTGGACAGCCAGCTGGCTTTCAGAGCTATGCAAGCCCCAGCCATCAGCAGCTGGGCACGGCTAAAATGGCCTCACAAGACAAATGGGGAGGCCTGGCGGAAGTAATAAGGCCTGTGGACTGAAAGTTCCTCACCCCTCTGAGGGAAATGAGGTCATTTAAATTAAGACCCAAACTTCTAACTATTGTAGTCGCCACAAGCAAGACAAGGGGATCGCTGGTGTTTTGCTTTCTACTGAGTTCTCTCTTTTCTGTCAATTAATTTTTATTGCTTTTCAAAAAAAATCAAGAAATTAACATCAAATTTAATACAAATTGGAAAGTTGACTTCCCACCCCGCTATCTTGATGTTTCTCTTCCCTTCCTTACTCGTTGCTCAGTTACATAATTTCCTAATTCCATTTCAAGAGAAGAGTAAGATAAAAAAGATAAAAAAGTTAGCAAAAGATGCAAGTGAAGAACTTCCGATTTCCCATCTGCCAGTAACAAAAAAATTATTTGTGCATATGTGCATATATATATATATATATATATATGTCAGAGCTGCCCTAGGTCCCAGCTCACAAAGGACCAACGCCACTTCGTTGTTATATACAAAAGTCTTTATTGAAGTTCAGTTTGTCTTTCACATCAGCAGCGTGCAGCTCTACGTCTGAAACTCTAGACCGCCGAAGCTCCGTCTGAGTCCCCTCCCCGCTGACACCAGTTTAAGATCCTAGCCTTGCTCCACCTCTTCCTCTGCTCTTTCCTCCTCTGGGTCCGCCTGTCCGCTGGGGTTTCGCCCTTCCTAGACTCTTCTGACGCTGAGTCCCCTGATTCTTCTCCCTGCCTCCGGCGGGCTTTAGGACCTGGTTCCCAATCCGGGCTCTCTGCTGTCCCGCGCGCCTGTGCATTTGAACTTGGCGCGCGCGCCCAGCCACCAACCTTCCTCCAGACCGTTACACTGCTCTGGTCACTGCTTCTCCCTTCGGGGAGGCTAGCTGGACTTGACCTCCCCTCCATTCCCCCACTCTCTGATGGAGGCGTGGTCAGTCTCGACTCATATTCTCTCCCTGCTGGAGGAGACGCTGGCCCTGACACCTGGGACCCTTCCCCCCCACTACGCTCTGGTGGGGAAGCTGGTCCTGATCTCCAGCTGCTGCTTTGGGAGTCCCCGCTGGCCCCCCTTGCTCTAACCATCGGCGCCTCCTTCTGGGAATCTTCTGATTCACTGGAGAGGCTCGTGGAATCTCTCGGGTCACTGCTATACCCCCCTACGCTGCCCTCCGATTCTTCCCCTTCGCTCTCCATTTCCTCTCTCCCCTGTGCCTCTGTTCCTGAGGCCCTGACAATATATATATATATATACACACATACATACAGTGGTATCTCTGTTTTTGAATGTCTCCGTTGTTGAACATTTCAGTTTTCAAACGCTGTAAACCCAGAAGTAAATGCTTCGGTTTTCGAACACGCCTTGGAAGTCAAACCAGAAATGCGGCTTCCATACTGAGTTTTCCGTATTGAGTTTTCCATATTCAGTTTTCGGTTTTGAAGCTTCCATACTGAGTTTTCGGTTTTCAAACATTTCAGAACTCAAACGGTCTTCTGGAACGGATTATGTTCGAAAACCCAGGTACCACTGTATATAAAAATCACCCTCAGTCCATGCAAAATATATATATATATTTAAAACCTTCAGTCCCATGCAAACATCCATCTTCTCCGCTTTCAGTTAAACAATTTCTTTAAAGTCAGGGTGCCTCAGAATCATTTGTTCCTTTTCCCTACAAAAAGTCAAAGTCAGGTTCCATAATAATTAATAAACGTTAGCCATCTGTTTCTTTTAATTTCACCTCTACCAATTACTGCCACCATCACTCCATATTGCATAGTACTGTACTAAATTCTTCCACCCATATCCGCGTTAAAGCCTCTCCGTGGCGAAAACACATCAGATCCATATTCCATTCTCAAACATATCCTAACACTGTCCTTGGTTGTTGTTGTTTTCATTCCATAAAGGAGCAGTGGGCCCCACAGGGGAAAGAGGCAGCCCTGGCCTCAATGGGTTCCCCGGAGAGAAAGGGGCGCCTGGGGAGTGCGCAGTGGCCCCCCGCTCAGCCTTCAGCGCCAAGCGCTCCGAGTCTCGCAGCCCTCCCTTGGCCGACCAGCCA